>NC_092413.1:235000867-235333863 GCF_040894005.1 Engystomops pustulosus | reverse complement strand
TTTGGGGCTATAATTATTTTATACTGGGGGGGGATGCTATATATATTATTTGGGGTTATAATTATTTTATACTGGGGGGGGATGCTATAGATATTACTTGGGGCTATAATTATTTTATACTGGGGGGGTGCTATAGATATTATTTGGGGCTATAATTATTTTATACTGGGGGGGTGCTATAGATATTATTTGGGGCTATAATTATTTTATACTGGGGGGTGCTATATATATATTATTTGGGGCTATAATTATTTTATACTGGGGGGGTGCTATAGATATTATTTGGGGCTATAATTATTTTATACTGGGGGGGGATGCTATATATATTATTTGGGGTTATAATTATTTTATACTGGGGGGGGATGCTATAGATATTATTTGGGGCTATAATTATTTTATACTGGGGGGGATGCTATAGATATTATTTGGGGCTATAATTATTTTATACTGGGGGGGGTGCTATAGATATTATTTGGGGCTATAATTATTTTATACTGGGGGGGGATGCTATATATATTATTTGGGGTTATAATTATTTTATACTGGGGGGGGGTGCTATAGATATTATTTGGGGCTATAATTATTTTATACTGGGGGGGGGTGCTATAGATATTATTTGGGGCTATAATTATTTTATACTGGGGGGGTGCTATAGGTATTATTTGGGGCTATAATTATTTTATACTGGGGGGTGCTATATGTATATTATTTGGGGCTATAATTATTTTATACTGGGGGGTGCTATAGGTATTATTTGGGGCTATAATTATTTTATACTGGGGGGGATGCTATATATATTATTTGGGGTTATAATTATTTTATACTGGGGGGGTGCTATAGATATTATTTGGGGCTATAATTATTTTATACTGGGGGGGGGGTGCTTTAGATATTATTTGGGGCTATAATTATTTTATACTGGGGGGGGGGTGCTATAGATATTATTTGGGGCTATAATTATTTTATACTGGGGGGGGGTGCTATATATATTTTATTTGGGGCTATAATTATTTTATACTGGGGGGGAATGCTATATATATTATTTGGGGCTATAATTATTTTATACTGGGAAGGATGCTATATATATTATTTGGGGCTATAATTATTTTATACTGGGGGGGGGATGCTATAGATATTATTTGGGGCTATAATTATTTTATACTGGGGGGGGATGCTATATATATTATTTGGGGCTATAATTATTTTATACTGGGGGGGGATGCTATATATATTATTTGGGGCTATAATTATTTTATACTGGGGGGGTGCTATAGATATTATTTGGGGCTATAATTATTTTATACTGGGGGGGGGTGCTATATATATTATTTGGGGCTATAATTATTTTATACTGGGGGGATGCTATATATATTATTTGGGGCTATAATTATTTTATACTGGGGGGGGTGCTATATATATTATTTGGGGCTATAATTATTTTATACTGGGGGGGTGCTATATATATTATTTGGTGCTATAATTATTTTATACTGGGGGGGGATGCTATAGATATTATTTGGGGCTATAATTATTTTATACTGGGGGGGGGATGCTATAGATATTATTTGGGGCTATAATTATTTTATACTGGGGGGGGAATGCTATAGATATTATTTGGGGCTATAATTATTTTATACTGGGGGGGTGCTATATATATTATTTGGGGCTATAATTATTTTATACTGGGGGGGTGCTATAGATATTATTTGGGGCTATAATTATTTTATACTGGGGGGATGCTATAGATATTATTTGGGGCTATAATTATTTTATACTGGGGGGGATGCTATAGATATTATTTGGGGCTATAATTATTTTATACTGGGGGGGATGCTATAGATATTATTTGGGGCTATAATTATTTTATACTGGGGGGGTGCTATATATATTATTTGGGGCTATAATTATTTTATACTGGGGGGGTGCTATATATATTATTTGGGGCTATAATTATTTTATACTGGGGGGGATGCTATAGATATTATTTGGGGCTATAATTATTTTATACTGGGGGGGGATGCTATAGATATTATTTGGGGCTATAATTATTTTATACTGGGGGGGGGGTGCTATAGATATTATTTGGGGCTATAATTATTTTATACTGGGGGGGGTGCTATAGATATTATTTGGGGCTATAATTATTTTATACTGGGGGGGTGCTATAGATATTATTTGGGGCTATAATTATTTTATACTGGGGGGGTGCTATAAATATTATTTGGGGCTATAATTATTTTATACTGGGGGGGATGCTATAGATATTATTTGGGGCTATAATTATTTTATACTGGGGAGATGCTATAGATATTATTTGGGGCTATAATTATTTTATACTGGGGGGTGCTATAGATATTATTTGGGCTATAATTATTTTATACTGGGGGGGATGCTATAGATATTATTTGGGCTATAATTATTTTATACTGGGGGGGATGCTATAGATATTATTTGGGGCTATAATTATTTTATACTGGGGTGGGTGCTATAGATATTATTTGGGGCTATAATTATTTTATACTGGGGGAGATGCTATAGATATTATTTGGGGCTATAATTATTTTATACTGGGGGGTGCTATATATATTATTTGGGGTTATAATTATTTTATACTGGGGGGGGATGCTATATATATTATTTGGGGCTATAATTATTTTATACTGGGGGGGGATGCTATATATATTATTTGGGGCTATAATTATTTTATACTGGGGGGGATGCTATATATATTATTTGGGGCTATAATTATTTTATACTGGGGGGGATGCTATATATATTATTTGGGGCTATAATTATTTTATACTGGGGGGGTGCTATATATATTATTTGGTGCTATAATTATTTTATACTGGGGGGGGATGCTATAGATATTATTTGGGGCTATAATTATTTTATACTGGGGGGGTGCTATAGATATTATTTGGGGCTATAATTATTTTATACTGGGGGGGTGCTATAGATATTATTTGGGGCTATAATTACTTTATACTGGGGGGGTGCTATAGGTATTATTTGGGGCTATAATTATTTTATACTGGGGGGGGGTGCTATATATATTATTTGGGGCTATAATTATTTTATACTGGGGGGGGTGCTATAGGTATTATTTGGGGCTATAATTATTTTATACTGGGGGGATGCTATATATATATTATTTGGGGCTATAATTATTTTATACTGGGGGGGGATGCTATAGATATTATTTGGGGCTATAATTATTTTATACTGGGGGTATGCTATAGATATTATTTGGGGCTATAATTGTTTTATACTGGGGGGGGATGCTATAGGTATTATTTAAGGCTATAATTATTTTATACTGGGGGGGATGCTATATATATTATTTGGGGTTATAATTATTTTATACCGGGGGGGGTGCTATATATATTATTTGGGGCTATAATTATTTTATACTGGGGGGTGCTATAGATATTATTTGGGGCTATAATTATTTTATACTGGGGGGGGGCTATATATATTATTTGGGGCTATAATTATTTTATACTGGGGGGGTGCTATAGATATTATTTGGGGCTATAATTATTTTATACTGGGGGGGTGCTATATATATTATTTGGGGCTATAATTATTTTATACTGGGGGGGGATGCTATAGATATTATTTGGGGCTATAATTATTTTACACTGGGGGGGATGCTATAGATATTATTTGGGGCTATAATTATTTTATACTGGGGGGGGTGCTATAGATATTATTTGGGGCTATAATTATTTTATACTGGGGGGATGCTATAGATATTATTTGGGGCTATAATTATTTTATACTGGGGGGGGGTGCTATAGATATTATATGGGGCTATAATTATTTTATACTGGGGGGGATGCTATAGATATTATTTGGGGCTATAATTATTTTATACTGGGGGGATGCTATAGATATTATTTGGGGCTATAATTATTTTATACTGGGGGGGATGCTATAGATATTATTTGGGGCTATAATTATTTTATACTGGGGGGGGGATGCTATAGATATTATTTGGGGCTATAATTATTTTATACTGGGGGGGATGCTATAGATATTATTTGGGGCTATAATTATTTTATACTGGGGGGGGGTGCTATAGATATTATTTGGGGCTATAATTATTTTATACTGGGGGGGGTGCTATAGATATTATTTGGGGCTATAATTATTTTATACTGGGGGGGTGCTATAGATATTATTTGGGGCTATAATTATTTTATACTGGGGGGGTGCTATAGATATTATTTGGGGCTATAATTATTTTATACTGGGGAGATGCTATAGATATTATTTGGGGCTATAATTATTTTATACTGGGGGGTGCTATATATATTATTTGGGGTTATAATTATTTTATACTGGGGGGGGATGCTATAGATATTATTTGGGGCTATAATTATTTTATACTGGGGGGGATGCTATATATATTATTTGGGGCTATAATTATTTTATACTGGGGGGGATGCTATATATATTATTTGGGGCTATAATTATTTTATACTGGGGGGGATGCTATATATATTATTTGGGGCTATAATTATTTTATACTGGGGGGGGTGCTATAGATATTATTTGGGGTTATAATTATTTTATACTGGGGGGGGATGCTATAGATATTATTTGGGGCTATAATTATTTTATACTGGGGGGGTGCTATATATATTATTTGGGGTTATAATTATTTTATACTGGGGGGGGATGCTATAGATATTATTTGGGGCTATAATTATTTTATACTGGGGGGGTGCTATAGATATTATTTGGGGCTATAATTATTTTATACTGGGGGGGTGCTATAGATATTATTTGGGGCTATAATTATTTTATACTGGGGGGGTGCTATAGGTATTATTTGGGGCTATAATTATTTTATACTGGGGGGGGGTGCTATATATATTATTTGGGGCTATAATTATTTTATACTGGGGGGATGCTATATATATATTATTTGGGGCTATAATTATTTTATACTGGGGGGGGATGCTATAGGTATTATTTGGGGCTATAATTATTTTATACTGGGGGTATGCTATAGATATTATTTGGGGCTATAATTATTTTATACTGGGGGGGGATGCTATAGGTATTATTTAAGGCTATAATTATTTTATACTGGGGGGGATGCTATATATATTATTTGGGGTTATAATTATTTTATACCGGGGGGGGTGCTATATATATTATTTGGGGCTATAATTATTTTATACTGGGGGGTGCTATAGATATTATTTGGGGCTATAATTATTTTATACTGGGGGGGGATGCTATATATATTATTTGGGGTTATAATTATTTTATACTGGGGGGTGCTATATATATATTATTTGGGGCTATAATTATTTTATACTGGGGGGATGCTATAGATATTATTTGGGGCTATAATTATTTTATACTGGGGGGTGCTATAGATATTATTTGGGGCTATAATTATTTTATACTGGGGGGGGTGCTATATATATTATTTGGGGCTATAATTATTTTATACTGGGGGGTGCTATAGATATTATTTGGGGCTATAATTATTTTATACTGGGGGGGGGTGCTATATATATTATTTGGGGCTATAATTATTTTATACTGGGGGGGGGATGCTATATATATTATTTGGGGTTATAATTATTTTATACTGGGGGGGGGTGCTATAGATATTATTTGGGGCTATAATTATTTTATACTGGGGGGGGTGCTATAGATATTATTTGGGGCTATAATTATTTTATACTGGGGGGTGCTATAGATATTATTTGGGGCTATAATTATTTTATACTGGGGGGGGATGCTATAGATATTATTTGGGGCTATAATTATTTTATACTGGGGGGTGCTATAGATATTATTTGGGGCTATAATTATTTTATACTGGGGGGGGGGTGCTATAGATATTATTTGGGGCTATAATTATTTTATACTGGGGGGGTGCTATAGATATTATTTGGGGCTATAATTATTTTATACTGGGGGGGGTGCTATATATATTTTTTGGGGCTATAATTATTTTATACTGGGGGGTGCTATAGATATTATTTGGGGCTATAATTATTTTATACTGGGAGGGTGCTATAGATATTATTTGGGGCTATAATTATTTTATACTGGGGGGGGTGCTATATATATTATTGGGGCTATAATTATTTTATACTGGGGGGGATGCAATAGATATTATTATTTGGGGCTATAATTATTTTATACTGGGGGGGTGCTATAGATATTATTTGGGGCTATAATTATTTTATACTGGGGGGGGGGTGCTATATATATATTATTTGGGGCTATAATTATTTTATACTGGGGGGGGGGTGCTATAGATATTATTTGGGGCTATAATTATTTTATACTGGGGGGGTGCTATAGATATTATTTGGGGCTATAATTATTTTATACTGGGGGGGGGTGCTATATATATTATTGGGGCTATAATTATTTTATACTGGGGGGGGATGCAATAGATATTATTTGGGGCTATAATTATTTTATACTGGGGGGGTGCTATAGATATTATTTGGGGCTATAATTATTTTATACTGGGGGGGGGGTGCTATATATATATTATTTGGGGCTATAATTATTTTATACTGGGGGGGGGTGCTATAGATATTATTTGGGGCTATAATTATTTTATACTGGGGGGGTGCTATATATATATTATTTGGGGCTATAATTATTTTATACTGGGGGGGGTGCTATAGATATTATTTGGGGCTATAATTATTTTATACTGGGGGGGGATGCTATAGATATTATTTGGGGCTATAATTATTTTATACTGGGGGGGTGCTATATATATTATTTGGGGTTATAATTATTTTATACTGGGGGGTGCTATAGATATTATTTGGGGCTATAATTATTTTATACTGGGGGGGGTGCTATAGATATTATTTGGGGCTATAATTATTTTATACTTGGGGGGATGCTATAGATATTATTTGGGGCTATAATTATTTTATACTGGGGGGGGGTGCTATAGATATTATTTGGGGCTATAATTATTTTATACTGGGGGGGGTGCTATAGATATTATTTGGGGCTATAATTATTTTATACTGGGGGGGATGCTATAGATATTATTTGGGGCTATAATTATTTTATACTGGGGGGATGCTATAGATATTATTTGGGGCTATAATTATTTTATACTGGGGGGGATGCTATATATATATTATTTGGGGCTATAATTATTTTATACTGGGGGGATGCTATAGATATTATTTGGGGCTATAATTATTTTATACTGGGGGGGGGATGCTATAGATATTATTTGGGGCTATAATTATTTTATACTGGGGGGGTGCTATATATATTATTTGGGGCTATAATTATTTTATACTGGGGGGGTGCTATATATATTATTTGGGGCTATAATTATTTTATACTGGGGGGGATGCTATAGATATTATTTGGGGCTATAATTATTTTATACTGGGGGGGGTGCTATAGATATTATTTGGGGCTATAATTATTTTATACTGGGGGGGGTGCTATAGATATTATTTGGGGCTATAATTATTTTATACTGGGGGGGTGCTATAGATATTATTTGGGGCTATAATTATTTTATACTGGGGGGGTGCTATAGATATTATTTGGGGCTATAATTATTTTATACTGGGGGGGATGCTATAGATATTATTTGGGGCTATAATTATTTTATACTGGGGAGATGCTATAGATATTATTTGGGGCTATAATTATTTTATACTGGGGGGTGCTATAGATATTATTTGGGGCTATAATTATTTTATACTGGGGGGGATGCTATAGATATTATTTGGGGCTATAATTATTTTATACTGGGGGGGTGCTATAGATATTATTTGGGGCTATAATTATTTTATACTGGGGAGATGCTATAGATATTATTTGGGGCTATAATTATTTTATACTGGGGGGTGCTATATATATTATTTGGGGTTATAATTATTTTATACTGGGGGGGGATGCTATAGATATTATTTGGGGCTATAATTATTTTATACTGGGGGGGGATGCTATATATATTATTGGGGCTATAATTATTTTATACTGGGGGGGATGCTATAGATATTATTTGGGGCTATAATTATTTTATACTGGGGGGGATGCTATATATATTATTTGGGGCTATAATTATTTTATACTGGGGGGGGATGCTATAGATATTATTTGGGGCTATAATTATTTTATACTGGGGGGGATGCTATATATATTATTTGGGGCTATAATTATTTTATACTGGGGGGGATGCTATATATATATTATTTGGGGCTATAATTATTTTATACTGGGGGGGGATGCTATAGATATTATTTGGGGCTATAATTATTTTATACTGGGGGGGTGCTATATATATTATTTGGGGCTATAATTATTTTATACTGGGGGGGGATGCTATAGATATTATTTGGGGCTATAATTATTTTATACTGGGGGGGATGCTATAGATATTATTTGGGGCTATAATTATTTTATACTGGGGGGGATGCTATAGATATTATTTGGGGCTATAATTATTTTATACTGGGGGGGTGCTATATATATTATTTGGGGCTATAATTATTTTATACTGGGGGGGATGCTATATATATTATTTGGGGCTATAATTATTTTATACTGGGGGGGATGCTATAGATATTATTTGGGGCTATAATTATTTTATACTGGGGGGGGATGCTATATATATTATTGGGGCTATAATTATTTTATACTGGGGGGGATGCTATATATATTATTTGGGGCTATAATTATTTTATACTGGGGGGGATGCTATATATATTATTGGGGCTATAATTATTTTATACTGGGGGGGATGCTATATATATTATTTGGGGCTATAATTATTTTATACTGGGGGGGGATGCTATATATATTATTGGGGCTATAATTATTTTATACTGGGGGGGTGCTATAGATATTATTTGGGGCTATAATTATTTTATACTGGGGGGGATGCTATATATATTATTTGGGGCTATAATTATTTTATACTGGGGGGGATGCTATATATATATTATTTGGGGCTATAATTATTTTATACTGGGGGGGGATGCTATAGATATTATTTGGGGCTATAATTATTTTATACTGGGGGGGTGCTATATATATTATTTGGGGCTATAATTATTTTATACTGGGGGGGGATGCTATAGATATTATTTGGGGCTATAATTATTTTATACTGGGGGGGTGCTATAGATATTATTTGGGGCTATAATTATTTTATACTGGGGGGATGCTATAGATATATATTTGGGGCTATAGTTATTTTATACTGGGGGGGGTGCTATAGATATTATTTGGGGCTATAATTATTTTATACTGGGGGGGGATGCTATATATATTATTTGGGGCTATAATTATTTTATACTGGGGAGATGCTATAGATATTATTTGGGGCTATAGTTATTTTATACTGGGGGGTGCTATAGATATTATTTGGGGCTATAATTATTTTATACTGGGGGGGTGCTATAGATATTATTTGGGGCAATAATTATTTTATACTGGGGGGGGATGCTATATATATTATTTGGGGCTATAATTATTTTATACTGGGGGGGATGCTATATATATTATTTGGGGCTATAGTTATTTTATACTGGGGGGTGCTATAGATATTATTTGGGGCTATAATTATTTTATACTGGGGGGGGGTGCTATATATATATTATTTGGGGCTATAATTATTTTATACTGGGGGGGGGTGCTATAGATATTATTTGGGGCTATAATTATTTTATACTGGGGGGGGATGCTATAGATATTATTTGGGGCTATAGTTATTTTATACTGGGGGGGGGTGCTATATATATATTATTTGGGGCTATAATTATTTTATACTGGGGGGGGGTGCTATAGATATTATTTGGGGCTATAATTATTTTATACTGGGGGGGGGTGCTATATATATATTATTTGGGGCTATAATTATTTTATACTGGGGGGGGGGTGCTATAGATATTATTTGGGGCTATAATTATTTTATACTGGGGGGGGTGCTATATATATATTATTTGGGGCTATAATTATTTTATACTGGGGGGGGGTGCTATAGATATTATTTGGGGCTATAATTATTTTATACTGGGGGGGTGCTATAGATATTATTTGGGGCTATAATTATTTTATACTGGGGGGGGGGTGCTATAGATATTATTTGGGGCTATAATTATTTTATACTGGGGGGGGATACTATAGATATTATTTGGGGCTATAATTATTTTATACTGGGGGGGGATGCTATAGATATTATTTGGGGTTATAATTATTTTATACTGGGGGGGGATACTATAGATATTATTTGGGGCTATAATTATTTTATACTGGGGGGGGATGCTATAGATATTATTTGGGGCTATAATTATTTTATACTGGGGGGGTGCTATATATATTATTTGGGGCTATAATTATTTTATACTGGGGGGGGGCGCTATAGATATTATTTGGGGCTATAATTATTTTATACTGGGGGGGGATGCTATAGATATTATTTGGGGCTATAATTATTTTATACTGGGGGGGTGCTATATATATTATTTGGGGCTATAATTATTTTATACTGGGGGGGGGCGCTATAGATATTATTTGGGGCTATAATTATTTTATACTGGGGGGGGATGCTATAGATATTATTTGGGGCTATAATTATTTTATACTGGGGGGATGCTATAGATATTATTTGGGGCTATAATTATTTTATACTGGGGGGGGATGCTATAGATATTATTTGGGGCTATAATTATTTTATACTGGGGGGGGATGCTATATATATTCTTTGGGGCTATAATTATTTTATACTGGGGGGGTGCTATATATATTCTTTGGGGCTATAATTATTTTATACTGGGGGGGGGATGCTATAGATATTATTTGGGGCTATAATTATTTTATACTGGGGGGGTGCTATATATATTATTTGGGGCTATAATTATTTTATACTGGGGGGGTGCTATAGATATTATTTGGGGCTATAATTATTTTATACTGGGGGGGATGCTATAGATATTATTTGGGGCTATAATTATTTTATACTGGGGGGGGGGTGCTATATATATTATTTGGGGCTATAATTATTTTATACTGGGGGGGATGCTATATATATATTATTTGGGGCTATAATTATTTTATACTGGGGGGGTGCTATAGATATTATTTGGGGCTATAATTATTTTATACTGGGGGGGGGGATGCTATATATATTATTTGGGGTTATAATTATTTTATACTGGGGGGGGATGCTATAGATATTATTTGGGGCTATAATTATTTTATACTGGGGGGTGCTATATATATTATTGGGGCTATAATTATTTTATACTGGGGGGGGGGATGCTATATATATTATTTGGGGTTATAATTATTTTATACTGGGGGGGGATGCTATAGATATTATTTGGGGCTATAATTATTTTATACTGGGGGGGTGCTATAGATATTATTTGGGGCTATAATTATTTTATACTGGGGGGGTGCTATATATATTATTTGGGGCTATAATTATTTTATACTGGGGGGGGGATGCTATATATATTATTTGGGGTTATAATTATTTTATACTGGGGGGGGGATGCTATAGATATTATTTGGGGCTATAATTATTTTATACTGGGGGGTGCTATAGATATTATTTGGGGCTATAATTATTTTATACTGGGGGGGGGTGCTATATATATATTATATGGGGCTATAATTATTTTATACTGGGGGGGTGCTATATATATTATTTGAAGCTATAATTATTTTATACTGGGGGGATGCTATAGATATTATTTGGGGCTATAATTATTTTATACTGGGGGGGGATGCTATATATATTATTTGGGGTTATAACTATTTTATACTGGGGGGGTGCTATAGATATTATTTGGGGCTATAATTATTTTATACTGGGGGAGGTGCTATAGATATTATTTGGGGCTATAATTATTTTATACTGGGGGGGGTGCTATAGATATTATTTGGGGCTATAATTATTTTATACTGGGGGGTGCTATATATATATTATTTGGGGCTATAATTATTTTATACTGGGGGGGGATGCTATAGATATTATTTGGGGCTATAATTATTTTATACTGGGGGGGATGCTATATATATTATTTGGGGGTATAATTATTTTATACTGGGGGGGATGCTATATATATTATTTGGGGCTATAATTATTTTATACTGGGGGGGTGCTATAGGTATTATTTGGGGCTATAATTATTTTATACTGGGGGGGGGGATGCTATATATATATTATTTGGGGCTATAATTATTTTATACTGGGGGGGGATGCTATAGATATTATTTGGGGCTATAATTATTTTATACTGGGGGGGATGCTATAGATATTATTTGGGGCTATAATTATTTTATACTGGGGGGGATGCTATATATATATTATTTGGGGCTATAATTATTTTATACTGGGGGGGGGATGCTATAGATATTATTTGGGGCTATAATTATTTTATACTGGGGGGGGGATGCTATATATATATTATTTGGGGCTATAATTACTTTATACTGGGGGGTGCTATACATATATTATTTGGGGCTATAATTATTTTATACTGGGGGGGTGCTATAGGTATTATTTGGGGCTATAATTATTTTATACTGGGGGGGATGCTATATATATTATTTGGGGTTATAATTATTTTATACTGGGGGGGGGATGCTATAGATATTATTTGGGGCTATAATTATTTTATACTGGGGGGGGGTGCTATAGATATTATTTGGGGCTATAATTATTTTATACTGGGGGGGTGCTATAGATATTATTTGGGGCTATAATTATTTTATACTGGGGGGGTGCTATAGATATTATTTGGGGCTATAATTATTTTATACTGGGGGGGTGCTATAGATATTATTTGGGGCTATAATTATTTTATACTGGGGGGGGTGCTATATATATTATTTGGGGTTATAATTATTTTATACTGGGGGGGGATGCTATAGATATTATTTGGGGCTATAATTATTTTATACTGGGGGGGATGCTATAGATATTATTTGGGGCTATAATTATTTTATACTGGGGGGGTGCTATAGATATTATTTGGGGCTATAATTATTTTATACTGGGGGGGGATGCTATATATATTATTTGGGGTTATAATTATTTTATACTGGGGGGGGATGCTATAGATATTACTTGGGGCTATAATTATTTTATACTGGGGGGGTGCTATAGATATTATTTGGGGCTATAATTATTTTATACTGGGGGGGTGCTATAGATATTATTTGGGGCTATAATTATTTTATACTGGGGGGTGCTATATATATATATTATTTGGGGCTATAATTATTTTATACTGGGGGGGTGCTATAGATATTATTTGGGGCTATAATTATTTTATACTGGGGGGGGATGCTATATATATTATTTGGGGTTATAATTATTTTATACTGGGGGGGGATGCTATAGATATTATTTGGGGCTATAATTATTTTATACTGGGGGGGATGCTATAGATATTATTTGGGGCTATAATTATTTTATACTGGGGGGGTGCTATAGATATTATTTGGGGCTATAATTATTTTATACTGGGGGGGGATGCTATATATATTATTTGGGGTTATAATTATTTTATACTGGGGGGGGGTGCTATAGATATTATTTGGGGCTATAATTATTTTATACTGGGGGGGGGTGCTATAGATATTATTTGGGGCTATAATTATTTTATACTGGGGGGGTGCTATAGGTATTATTTGGGGCTATAATTATTTTATACTGGGGGGTGCTATATGTATATTATTTGGGGCTATAATTATTTTATACTGGGGGGTGCTATAGGTATTATTTGGGGCTATAATTATTTTATACTGGGGGGGATGCTATATATATTATTTGGGGTTATAATTATTTTATACTGGGGGGGTGCTATAGATATTATTTGGGGCTATAATTATTTTATACTGGGGGGGGGGTGCTTTAGATATTATTTGGGGCTATAATTATTTTATACTGGGGGGGGGGTGCTATAGATATTATTTGGGGCTATAATTATTTTATACTGGGGGGGGGTGCTATATATATTTTATTTGGGGCTATAATTATTTTATACTGGGGGGGAATGCTATATATATTATTTGGGGCTATAATTATTTTATACTGGGGGGGGGTGCTATAGATATTATTTGGGGCTATAATTATTTTATACTGGGGGGGTGCTATATATATATTATTTGGGGCTATAATTATTTTATACTGGGGGGGGTGCTATAGATATTATTTGGGGCTATAATTATTTTATACTGGGGGGGGATGCTATAGATATTATTTGGGGCTATAATTATTTTATACTGGGGGGGTGCTATATATATTATTTGGGGTTATAATTATTTTATACTGGGGGGTGCTATAGATATTATTTGGGGCTATAATTATTTTATACTGGGGGGGGTGCTATAGATATTATTTGGGGCTATAATTATTTTATACTGGGGGGGATGCTATAGATATTATTTGGGGCTATAATTATTTTATACTGGGGGGGATGCTATAGATATTATTTGGGGCTATAATTATTTTATACTGGGGGGGGTGCTATAGATATTATTTGGGGCTATAATTATTTTATACTGGGGGGGATGCTATAGATATTATTTGGGGCTATAATTATTTTATACTGGGGGGATGCTATAGATATTATTTGGGGCTATAATTATTTTATACTGGGGGGGATGCTATATATATATTATTTGGGGCTATAATTATTTTATACTGGGGGGGATGCTATAGATATTATTTGGGGCTATAATTATTTTATACTGGGGGGGGGATGCTATAGATATTATTTGGGGCTATAATTATTTTATACTGGGGGGGTGCTATATATATTATTTGGGGCTATAATTATTTTATACTGGGGGGGTGCTATATATATTATTTGGGGCTATAATTATTTTATACTGGGGGGGATGCTATAGATATTATTTGGGGCTATAATTATTTTATACTGGGGGGGGTGCTATAGATATTATTTGGGGCTATAATTATTTTATACTGGGGGGGGTGCTATAGATATTATTTGGGGCTATAATTATTTTATACTGGGGGGGTGCTATAGATATTATTTGGGGCTATAATTATTTTATACTGGGGGGGTGCTATAGATATTATTTGGGGCTATAATTATTTTATACTGGGGGGGATGCTATAGATATTATTTGGGGCTATAATTATTTTATACTGGGGGGGATGCTATAGATATTATTTGGGGCTATAATTATTTTATACTGGGGAGATGCTATAGATATTATTTGGGGCTATAATTATTTTATACTGGGGGGTGCTATAGATATTATTTGGGGCTATAATTATTTTATACTGGGGGGGATGCTATAGATATTATTTGGGGCTATAATTATTTTATACTGGGGGGGTGCTATAGATATTATTTGGGGCTATAATTATTTTATACTGGGGAGATGCTATAGATATTATTTGGGGCTATAATTATTTTATACTGGGGGGTGCTATATATATTATTTGGGGTTATAATTATTTTATACTGGGGGGGATGCTATAGATATTATTTGGGGCTATAATTATTTTATACTGGGGGGGGATGCTATATATATTATTGGGGCTATAATTATTTTATACTGGGGGGGATGCTATAGATATTATTTGGGGCTATAATTATTTTATACTGGGGGGGATGCTATATATATTATTTGGGGCTATAATTATTTTATACTGGGGGGGATGCTATAGATATTATTTGGGGCTATAATTATTTTATACTGGGGGGGATGCTATATATATTATTTGGGGCTATAATTATTTTATACTGGGGGGGGATGCTATATATATTATTTGGGGCTATAATTATTTTATACTGGGGGGGATGCTATATATATATTATTTGGGGCTATAATTATTTTATACTGGGGGGGGATGCTATAGATATTATTTGGGGCTATAATTATTTTATACTGGGGGGGTGCTATATATATTATTTGGGGCTATAATTATTTTATACTGGGGGGGGATGCTATAGATATTATTTGGGGCTATAATTATTTTATACTGGGGGGGATGCTATAGATATTATTTGGGGCTATAATTATTTTATACTGGGGGGGATGCTATAGATATTATTTGGGGCTATAATTATTTTATACTGGGGGGGTGCTATATATATTATTTGGGGCTATAATTATTTTATACTGGGGGGGATGCTATATATATTATTTGGGGCTATAATTATTTTATACTGGGGGGGATGCTATAGATATTATTTGGGGCTATAATTATTTTATACTGGGGGGGGATGCTATATATATTATTGGGGCTATAATTATTTTATACTGGGGGGGATGCTATAGATATTATTTGGGGCTATAATTATTTTATACTGGGGGGGATGCTATATATATTATTTGGGGCTATAATTATTTTATACTGGGGGGGGATGCTATAGATATTATTTGGGGCTATAATTATTTTATACTGGGGGGGATGCTATATATATTATTTGGGGCTATAATTATTTTATACTGGGGGGGATGCTATATATATATTATTTGGGGCTATAATTATTTTATACTGGGGGGGGATGCTATAGATATTATTTGGGGCTATAATTATTTTATACTGGGGGGGTGCTATATATATTATTTGGGGCTATAATTATTTTATACTGGGGGGGGATGCTATAGATATTATTTGGGGCTATAATTATTTTATACTGGGGGGGTGCTATAGATATTATTTGGGGCTATAATTATTTTATACTGGGGGGATGCTATAGATATATATTTGGGGCTATAGTTATTTTATACTGGGGGGGGTGCTATAGATATTATTTGGGGCTATAATTATTTTATACTGGGGGGGATGCTATATATATTATTTGGGGCTATAATTATTTTATACTGGGGGGGTGCTATATATATTATTTGGGGCTATAGTTATTTTATACTGGGGGGTGCTATAGATATTATTTGGGGCTATAATTATTTTATACTGGGGGGGTGCTATAGATATTATTTGGGGCAATAATTATTTTATACTGGGGGGGATGCTATATATATTATTTGGGGCTATAGTTATTTTATACTGGGGGGTGCTATAGATATTATTTGGGGCTATAATTATTTTATACTGGGGGGGGGTGCTATATATATATTATTTGGGGCTATAATTATTTTATACTGGGGGGGGGTGCTATAGATATTATTTGGGGCTATAATTATTTTATACTGGGGGGGGATGCTATAGATATTATTTGGGGCTATAGTTATTTTATACTGGGGGGGGGTGCTATATATATATTATTTGGGGCTATAATTATTTTATACTGGGGGGGGGTGCTATAGATATTATTTGGGGCTATAATTATTTTATACTGGGGGGGGGGGTGCTATATATATATTATTTGGGGCTATAATTATTTTATACTGGGGGGGGGGTGCTATAGATATTATTTGGGGCTATAATTATTTTATACTGGGGGGGGGGTGCTATATATATATTATTTGGGGCTATAATTATTTTATACTGGGGGGGGGTGCTATAGATATTATTTGGGGCTATAATTATTTTATACTGGGGGGGTGCTATAGATATTATTTGGGGCTATAATTATTTTATACTGGGGGGGGGTGCTATAGATATTATTTGGGGCTATAATTATTTTATACTGGGGGGGGATACTATAGATATTATTTGGGGCTATAATTATTTTATACTGGGGGGGGATGCTATAGATATTATTTGGGGTTATAATTATTTTATACTGGGGGGGGATACTATAGATATTATTTGGGGCTATAATTATTTTATACTGGGGGGGATGCTATAGATATTATTTGGGGCTATAATTATTTTATACTGGGGGGGTGCTATATATATTATTTGGGGCTATAATTATTTTATACTGGGGGGGGCGCTATAGATATTATTTGGGGCTATAATTATTTTATACTGGGGGGGGATGCTATAGATATTATTTGGGGCTATAATTATTTTATACTGGGGGGGTGCTATATATATTATTTGGGGCTATAATTATTTTATACTGGGGGGGGCGCTATAGATATTATTTGGGGCTATAATTATTTTATACTGGGGGGGGATGCTATAGATATTATTTGGGGCTATAATTATTTTATACTGGGGGGGTGCTATATATATTATTTGGGGCTATAATTATTTTATACTGGGGGGGGATGCTATAGATATTATTTGGGGCTATAATTATTTTATACTGGGGGGGGTGCTATATATATTATTTGGGGCTATAATTATTTTATACTGGGGGGGATGCTATATATATTATTTGGGGCTATAATTATTTTATACTGGGGGGGTGCTATAGATATTATTTGGGGCTATAATTATTTTATACTGGGGGGGGATGCTATAGATATTATTTGGGGCTATAATTATTTTATACTGGGGGGGTGCTATATATATTATTTGGGGCTATAATTATTTTATACTGGGGGGGGCGCTATAGATATTATTTGGGGCTATAATTATTTTATACTGGGGGGGGATGCTATAGATATTATTTGGGGCTATAATTATTTTATACTGGGGGGATGCTATAGATATTATTTGGGGCTATAATTATTTTATACTGGGGGGGGATGCTATATATATTCTTTGGGGCTATAATTATTTTATACTGGGGGGGTGCTATATATATTCTTTGGGGCTATAATTATTTTATACTGGGGGGGGGGATGCTATAGATATTATTTGGGGCTATAATTATTTTATACTGGGGGGGTGCTATATATATTATTTGGGGCTATAATTATTTTATACTGGGGGGGTGCTATAGATATTATTTGGGGCTATAATTATTTTATACTGGGGGGGATGCTATAGATATTATTTGGGGCTATAATTATTTTATACTGGGGGGGGGGTGCTATATATATTATTTGGGGCTATAATTATTTTATACTGGGGGGGATGCTATATATATATTATTTGGGGCTATAATTATTTTATACTGGGGGGGTGCTATAGATATTATTTGGGGCTATAATTATTTTATACTGGGGGGGATGCTATAGATATTATTTGGGGCTATAATTATTTTATACTGGGGGGACGCTATAGATATTATTTGGGGCTATAATTATTTTATACTGGGGGGGGTGCTATAGATATTATTTGGGGCTATAATTATTTTATACTGGGGGGGATGCGAAAGATATTATTTGGGGCTATAATTATTTTATACTGGGGGGGGGGGTGCTATATATATTATTTGGGGCTATAATTATTTTATACTGGGGGGGATGCTATATATATATTATTTGGGGCTATAATTATTTTATACTGGGGGGGTGCTATAGATATTATTTGGGGCTATAATTATTTTATACTGGGGGGGGGTGCTATATATATTATTTGGGGCTATAATTATTTTATACTGGGGGGGTGCGATATATATTATTTGGGGTTATAATTATTTTATACTGGGGTGGGTGCTATAGATATTATTTGGGGCTATAATTATTTTATACTGGGGGGGTGCTATAGATATTATTTGGGGCTATAATTATTTTATACTGGGGGGGGATGCTATAGATATTATTTGGGGCTATAATTATTTTATACTGGGGGGGATGCTATAGATATTATTTGGGGATATAATTATTTTATACTGGGGGGGGATGCTATATATATTATTTGGGGCTATAATTATTTTATACTGGGGGGGTGCTATAGATATTATTTGGGGATATAATTATTTTATACTGGGGGGGGGTGCTATATATATTATTTGGGGCTATAATTATTTTATACTGGGGGGGGGATGCTATAGATATTATTTGGGGCTATAATTATTTTATACTGGGGGGGGGTGCTATATATATTATTTGGGGCTATAATTATTTTATACTGGGGGGGGGATGCTATATATATTATTTGGGGCTATAATTATTTTATACTGGGGGGTGCTATAGATATTATTTGGGGCTATAATTATTTTATACTGGGGGGGTGCTATATATATTATTTGGGGCTATAATTATTTTATACTGGGGGGGTGCTATATATATTATTTGGGGCTATAATTATTTTATACTGGGGGGGGGATGCTATAGATATTATTTGGGGCTATAATTATTTTATACTGGGGGGGTGCTATAGATATTATTTGGGGCTATAATTATTTTATACTGGGGGGGATGCTATAGATTTTATTTGGGGCTATAATTATTTTATACTGGGGGGGATGCTATATATATTATTTGGGGTATAATTATTTTATACTGGGGGGGGGTGCTATAGATATTATTTGGGGCTATAATTATTTTATACTGGGGGGGGGTGCTATAGATATTATTTGGGGCTATAATTATTTTATACTGGGGGGGATGCTATATATATTATTTGGGGCTATAATTATTTTATACTGGGGGGATGCTATAGATATTATTTGGGGCTATAGTTATTTTATACTGGGGGGGGGATGCTATATATATTATTTGGGGTTATAATTATTTTATACTGGGGGGGGTGCTATATATATTATTTGGGGTTATAATTATTTTATACTGGGGGGGGATGCTATAGATATTATTTGGGGCTATAATTATTTTATACTGGGGGGGGATGCTATATATATTATTTGGGGCTATAGTTATTTTATACTGGGGGGTGCTATAGATATTATTTGGGGCTATAATTATTTTATACTGGGGGGGGGTGCTATATATATATTATTTGGGGCTATAATTATTTTATACTGGGGGGGGGGTGCTATAGATATTATTTGGGGCTATAATTATTTTATACTGGGGGGGGGATGCTATAGATATTATTTGGGGCTATAGTTATTTTATACTGGGGGGGGGTGCTATATATATATTATTTGGGGCTATAATTATTTTATACTGGGGGGGGGTGCTATAGATATTATTTGGGGCTATAATTATTTTATACTGGGGGGGGGGTGCTATATATATATTATTTGGGGCTATAATTATTTTATACTGGGGGGGGGGGTGCTATAGATATTATTTGGGGCTATAATTATTTTATACTGGGGGGGTGCTATAGATATTATTTGGGGCTATAATTATTTTATACTGGGGGGGGGTGCTATAGATATTATTTGGGGCTATAATTATTTTATACTGGGGGGGGATACTATAGATATTATTTGGGGCTATAATTATTTTATACTGGGGGGGGATGCTATAGATATTATTTGGGGTTATAATTATTTTATACTGGGGGGGGATACTATAGATATTATTTGGGGCTATAATTATTTTATACTGGGGGGGATGCTATAGATATTATTTGGGGCTATAATTATTTTATACTGGGGGGGTGCTATATATATTATTTGGGGCTATAATTATTTTATACTGGGGGGGGGGCGCTATAGATATTATTTGGGGCTATAATTATTTTATACTGGGGGGGGATGCTATAGATATTATTTGGGGCTATAATTATTTTATACTGGGGGGGTGCTATATATATTATTTGGGGCTATAATTATTTTATACTGGGGGGGGGGCGCTATAGATATTATTTGGGGCTATAATTATTTTATACTGGGGGGGGATGCTATAGATATTATTTGGGGCTATAATTATTTTATACTGGGGGGATGCTATATATATTATTTGGGGCTATAATTATTTTATACTGGGGGGGGATGCTATATATATTATTTGGGGCTATAATTATTTTATACTGGGGGGGGATGCTATAGATATTATTTGGGGCTATAATTATTTTATACTGGGGGGGGATGCTATATATATTCTTTGGGGCTATAATTATTTTATACTGGGGGGGGTGCTATATATATTATTTGGGGCTATAATTATTTTATACTGGGGGGGGGATGCTATAGATATTATTTGGGGCTATAATTATTTTATACTGGGGGGGTGCTATATATATTATTTGGGGCTATAATTATTTTATACTGGGGGGGGATGCTATAGATATTATTTGGGGCTATAATTATTTTATACTGGGGGGGGTGCTATAGATATTATTTGGGGCTATAATTATTTTATACTGGGGGGGATGCTATAGATATTATTTGGGGCTATAATTATTTTATACTGGGGGGGGGTGCTATATATATTATTTGGGGCTATAATTATTTTATACTGGGGGGGGGTGCTATAGATATTATTTGGGGCTATAATTATTTTATACTGGGGTGGGTGCTATAGATATTATTTGGGGCTATAATTATTTTATACTGGGGGGGGGGGTGCTATATATATTATTTGGGGCTATAATTATTTTATACTGGGGGGGATGCTATATATATATTATTTGGGGCTATAATTATTTTATACTGGGGGGGTGCTATATATATTATTTGGGGATATAATTATTTTATACTGGGGGGGGGCTGCTATATATATTATTTGGGGCTATAATTATTTTATACTGGGGGGGGATGCTATAGATATTATTTGGGGCTATAATTATTTTATACTGGGGGGGATGCTATAGATATTATTTGGGGATATAATTATTTTATACTGGGGGGGATGCTATATATATTATTTGGGGCTATAATTATTTTATACTGGGGGGGTGCTATAGATATTATTTGGGGATATAATTATTTTATACTGGGGGGGTGCTATAGATATTATTTGGGGATATAATTATTTTATACTGGGGGGGGATACTATAGATATTATTTGGGGCTATAATTATTTTATACTGGGGGGGTGCTATATATATTATTTGGGGCTATAATTATTTTATACTGGGGGGGGATGCTATAGATATTATTTGGGGCTATAATTATTTTATACTGGGGGGGGTGCTATATATATTATTTGGGGATATAATTATTTTATACTGGGGGGGGTGCTATATATATTATTTGGGGATATAATTATTTTATACTGGGGGGGGGTGCTATATATATTATTTGGGGATATAATTATTTTATACTGGGGGGGGGGTGCTATATATATTATTTGGGGATATAATTATTTTATACTGGGGGGGGTGCTATATATATTATTTGGGGATATAATTATTTTATACTGGGGGGGATGCTATAGATATTATTTGGGGCTATAATTATTTTATACTGGGGGGGGGGGTGCTATATATATTATTTGGGGATATAATTATTTTATACTGGGGGGGTGCTATATATATTATTTGGGGCTATAATTATTTTATACTGGGGGGGGTGCTATAGATATTATTTGGGGCTATAATTATTTTATACTGGGGGGGATGCTATATATATTATTTGGGGTTATAATTATTTTATACTGGGGGGGGGATGCTATAGATATTATTTGGGGTTATAATTATTTTATACTGGGGGGGGGTGCTATATATATTATTTGGGGCTATAATTATTTTATACTGGGGGGGATGCTATATATATATTATTTGGGGCTATAATTATTTTATACTGGGGGGGGATGCTATATATATTATTTGGGGCTATAATTATTTTATACTGGGGGGGATGCTATATATATTATTTGGGGCTATAATTATTTTATACTGGGGGGGGTGCTATAGATATTATTTGGGGCTATAATTATTTTATACTGGGGGGATGCTATATATATTATTTGGGGCTATAATTATTTTATACTGGGGGGGTGCTATATATATATTATTTGGGGCTATAATTATTTTATACTGGGGGGGGTGCTATAGATATTATTTGGGGCTATAATTATTTTATACTGGGGGGGGATGCTATATATATTATTTGGGGCTATAATTATTTTATACTGGGGGGGGTGCTATATATATATTATTTGGGGCTATAATTATTTTATACTGGGGGGGTGCTATATATATATTATTTGGGGCTATAATTATTTTATACTGGGGGGGGATGCTATAGATATTATTTGGGGCTATAATTATTTTATACTGGGGAGATGCTATAGATATTATTTGGTGCTATAATTATTTTATACTGGGGGGGGATGCTATATATATTATTTGGGGCTATAATT
Organism: Engystomops pustulosus; assembly: GCF_040894005.1. Classification (NCBI taxonomy): domain Eukaryota; kingdom Metazoa; phylum Chordata; class Amphibia; order Anura; family Leptodactylidae; genus Engystomops; species Engystomops pustulosus. The sequence goes on along the minus strand of NC_092413.1, from coordinate 235,309,935 downwards.
ATTTTATACTGGGGGGGTGCTATAGATATTATTTGGGGCTATAATTATTTTATACTTGGGGGGTGCTATATATATTATTTGGGGCTATAATTATTTTATACTGGGGGGGGCTATAGATATTATTGGGGCTATAATTATTTTATACTGGGGGGGGGCTATAGATATTATTGGGGCTATAATTATTTTATACTGGGGGGGTGCTATATATATATTATTTGGGGCTATAATTATTTTATACTGGGGGGGGGATGCTATAGATATTATTTGGGGCTATAATTATTTTATACTGGGGGGGTGCTATATATATATTATTTGGGGCTATAATTATTTTATACTGGGGGGGGATGCTATAGATATTATTTGGGGCTATAATTATTTTATACTGGGGGGGGATGCTATAGATATTATTTGGGGCTATAATTATTTTATACTGGGGGGGGATGCTATATATATTATTTGGGGCTATAATTATTTTATACTGGGGGGGTGCTATAGATATTATTTGGGGCTATAATTATTTTATACTGGGGGGGTGCTATAGATATTATTTGGGGGTATAATTATTTTATACTGGGGGGGATGCTATAGATATTATTTGGGGCTATAATTATTTTATACTGGGGGGGTGCTATAGATATTATTTGGGGCTATAATTATTTTATACTGGGGGGGGGGATGCTATAGATATTATTTGGGGCTATAATTATTTTATACTGGGGGGGGTGCTATATATATTATTTGGGGATATAATTATTTTATACTGGGGGGGGGGATGCTATAGATATTATTTGGGGCTATAATTATTTTATACTGGGGGGGATGCTATATATATTATTTGGGGCTATAATTATTTTATACTGGGGGGGGATGCTATATATATTATTTGGGGCTATAATTATTTTATACTGGGGGGGTGCTATAGATATTATTTGAGGCTATAATTATTTTATACTGGGGGGGGATGCTATAGATATTATTTGGGGCTATAATTATTTTATACTGGGGGGGGATGCTATATATATTATTTGGGGCTATAATTATTTTATACTGGGGGGGTGCTATAGATATTATTTGGGGCTATAATTATTTTATACTGGGGGGGTGCTATATATATTATTTGGGGCTATAATTATTTTATACTGGGGGGGGTGCTATAGATATTATTTGGGGCTATAATTATTTTATACTGGGGGGGTGCTATATATATTATTTGGGGCTATAATTATTTTATACTGGGGGGGTGCTATATATATTATTTGGGGCTATAATTATTTTATACTGGGGGGGTGCTATATATATTATTTGGGGCTATAATTATTTTATACAGGGGGGGGATGCTATAGATATTATTTGGGGCTATAATTATTTTATACTGGGGGGGATGCTATATATATTATTTGGGGCTATAATTATTTTATACTGGGGGGGATGCTATATATATTATTTGGGGCTATAATTATTTTATACTGGGGGGGATGCTATATATATTATTTTGGGCTATAATTATTTTATACTGGGGGGGGGGGTGCTATATATATTATTTGGGGCTATAATTATTTTATACTGGGGGGGATGCTATATATATATTATTTGGGGCTATAATTATTTTATACTGGGGGGGTGCTATAGATATTATTTGGGGCTATAATTATTTTATACTGGGGGGGGATGCTATATATATTATTTGGGGCTATAATTATTTTATACTGGGGGGGGTGCTATAGATATTATTTGGGGCTATAATTATTTTATACTGGGGGGGGGATGCTATAGATATTATTTGGGGCTATAATTATTTTATACTGGGGGGGATGCTATATATATTATTTGGGGCTATAATTATTTTATACTGGGGGGGGTGCTATAGATATTATTTGGGGCTATAATTATTTTATACTGGGGGGGTGCTATAGATATTATTTGGGGCTATAATTATTTTATACTGGGGGGGGGTGCTATAGATATTATTTGGGGCTATAATTATTTTATACTGGGGGGGGATGCTATAGATATTATTTGGGGCTATAATTATTTTATACTGGGGGGGGATGCTATATATATTATTTGGGGCTATAATTATTTTATACTGGGGGGGGGTGCTATAGATATTATTTGGGGCTATAATTATTTTATACTGGGGGGGTGCTATAGATATTATTTGGGGCTATAATTATTTTATACTGGGGGGGGGTGCTATAGATATTATTTGGGGCTATAATTATTTTATACTGGGGGGGGATGCTATAGATATTATTTGGGGCTATAATTATTTTATACTGGGGGGGGATGCTATATATATTATTTGGGGCTATAATTATTTTATACTGGGGGGGGGGTGCTATAGATATTATTTGGGGCTATAATTATTTTATACTGGGGGGGTGCTATAGATATTATTTGGGGCTATAATTATTTTATACTGGGGGGGGGTGCTATAGATATTATTTGGGGCTATAATTATTTTATACTGGGGGGGATGCTATATATATTATTTGGGGCTATAATTATTTTATACTGGGGGGGATGCTATATATATTATTTGGGGCTATAATTATTTTATACTGGGGGGGGTGCTATAGATATTATTTGGGGCTATAATTATTTTATACTGGGGGGGTGCTATAGATATTATTTGGGGCTATAATTATTTTATACTGGGGGGGGGTGCTATAGATATTATTTGGGGCTATAATTATTTTATACTGGGGGGGGATGCTATAGATATTATTTGGGGCTATAATTATTTTATACTGGGGGGGGATGCTATATATATTATTTGGGGCTATAATTATTTTATACTGGGGGGGGGGTGCTATAGATATTATTTGGGGCTATAATTATTTTATACTGGGGGGGTGCTATAGATATTATTTGGGGCTATAATTATTTTATACTGGGGGGGGGTGCTATAGATATTATTTGGGGCTATAATTATTTTATACTGGGGGGGGATGCTATAGATATTATTTGGGGCTATAATTATTTTATACTGGGGGGGGATGCTATATATATTATTTGGGGCTATAATTATTTTATACTGGGGGGGGGGTGCTATAGATATTATTTGGGGCTATAATTATTTTATACTGGGGGGGTGCTATAGATATTATTTGGGGCTATAATTATTTTATACTGGGGGGGGGTGCTATAGATATTATTTGGGGCTATAATTATTTTATACTGGGGGGGGAGGCTATAGATATTATTTGGGGCTATAATTATTTTATACTGGGGGGGGGATGCTATATATATTATTTGGGGCTATAATTATTTTATACTGGGGGGGTGCTATATATATTATTTGGGGGTATAATTATTTTATACTGGGGGGGATGCTATATATATTATTTGGGGCTATAATTATTTTATACTGGGGGGATGCTATAGATATTATTTGGGGCTATAATTATTTTATACTGGGGGGGATGCTATAGATATTATTTGGGGCTATAATTATTTTATACTGGGGGGGGATGCTATATATATTATTTGGGGCTATAATTATTTTATACTGGGGGGGTGCTATATATATTATTTGGGGCTATAATTATTTTATACTGGGGGGGGATGCTATAGATATTATTTGGGGCTATAATTATTTTATACTGGGGGGATGCTATAGATATTATTTGGGGCTATAATTATTTTATACTGGGGGGGGATGCTATATATATTATTTGGGGCTATAATTATTTTATACTGGGGGGGTGCTATATATATTATTTGGGGCTATAATTATTTTATACTGGGGGGGGATGCTATAGATATTATTTGGGGCTATAATAATTTTATACTGGGGGGGTGCTATAGATATTATTTGGGGCTATAATTATTTTATACTGGGGGGGATGCTATAGATATTATTTGGGGCTATAATTATTTTATACTGGGGGGGGGGGTGCTATATATATTATTTGGGGCTATAATTATTTTATACTGGGGGGGGTGCTATAGATATTATTTGGGGCTATAATTATTTTATACTGGGGGGGGATGCTATAGATATTATTTAAGGCTATAATTATTTTATACTGGGGGGGGGTGCTATATATATTATTTGGGGCTATAATTATTTTATACTGGGGGGGGGTGCTATATATATTATTTGGGGCTATAATTATTTTATACTGGGGGGGATGCTATATATATATTATTTGGGGCTATAATTATTTTATACTGGGGGGGTGCTATAGATATTATTTGGGGCTATAATTATTTTATACTGGGGGGCTGCTATATATATTATTTGGGGATATAATTATTTTATACTGGGGGGGGGCTGCTATATATATTATTTGGGGCTATAATTATTTTATACTGGGGGGGGATGCTATAGATATTATTTGGGGCTATAATTATTTTATACTGGGGGGGATGCTATATATATTATTTGGGGCTATAATTATTTTATACTGGGGGGGATGCTATAGATATTATTTGGGGATATAATTATTTTATACTGGGGGGGTGCTATATATATTATTTGGGGCTATAATTATTTTATGCTGGGGGGGTGCTATAGATATTATTTGGGGCTATAATTATTTTATACTGGGGGGGGGTGCTATATATATTATTTGGGGATATAATTATTTTATACTGGGGGGGGATGCTATAGATATTATTTGGGGCTATAATTTTTTTATACTGGGGGGGTGCTATAGATATTATTTGGGGCTATAATTATTTTATACTGGGGGGGTGCTATATATATTATTTGGGGATATAATTATTTTATACTGGGGGGGTGCTATATATATTATTTGGGGATATAATTATTTTATACTGGGTGGGGGTGCTATATATATTATTTGGGGATATAATTATTTTATACTGGGGGGGGTGCTATAGATATTATTTGGGGCTATAATTATTTTATACTGGGGGGGGGGTGCTATATATATTATTTGGGGATATAATTATTTTATACTGGGGGGGTGCTATATATATTATTTGGGGCTATAATTATTTTATACTGGGGGGGGTGCTATAGATATTATTTGGGGCTATAATTATTTTATACTGGGGGGGATGCTATATATATTATTTGGGGTTATAATTATTTTATACTGGGGGGGGATGCTATAGATATTATTTGGGGTTATAATTATTTTATACTGGGGGGGATGCTATATATATATTATTTGGGGCTATAATTATTTTATACTGGGGGGGATGCTATATATATTATTTGGGGCTATAATTATTTTATACTGGGGGGGATGCTATATATATTATTTGGGGCTATAATTATTTTATACTGGGGGGGGGGGTGCTATAGATATTATTTGGGGCTATAATTATTTTATACTGGGGGGATGCTATATATATTATTTGGGGCTATAATTATTTTATACTGGGGGGTGCTATATATATATTATTTGGGGCTATAATTATTTTATACTGGGGGGGGTGCTATAGATATTATTTGGGGCTATAATTATTTTATACTGGGGGGGGGTGCTATATATATTATTTGGGGCTATAATTATTTTATACTGGGGGGGTGCTATATATATTATTTGGGGCTATAATTATTTTATACTGGGGGGGGGATGCTATAGATATTATTTGGGGCTATAATTATTTTATACTGGGGAGATGCTATAGATATTATTTGGTGCTATAATTATTTTATACTGGGGGGGGATGCTATATATATTATTTGGGGCTATAATTATTTTATACTGGGGGGGTGCTATAGATATTATTTGGGGCTATAATTATTTTATACTTGGGGGGTGCTATATATATTATTTGGGGCTATAATTATTTTATACTGGGGGGGGGCTATAGATATTATTGGGGCTATAATTATTTTATACTGGGGGGGGGCTATAGATATTATTGGGGCTATAATTATTTTATACTGGGGGGGTGCTATATATATATTATTTGGGGCTATAATTATTTTATACTGGGGGGGGATGCTATAGATATTATTTGGGGCTATAATTATTTTATACTGGGGGGGGATGCTATAGATATTATTTGGGGCTATAATTATTTTATACTGGGGGGGGGATGCTATAGATATTATTTGGGGCTATAATTATTTTATACTGGGGGGGATGCTATAGATATTATTTGGGGGTATAATTATTTTATACTGGGGGGGGGATGCTATATATATTATTTGGGGCTATAATTATTTTATACTGGGGGGGTGCTATAGATATTATTTGGGGCTATAATTATTTTATACTGGGGGGGGATGCTATATATATTATTTGGGGCTATAATTATTTTATACTGGGGGGGTGCTATAGATATTATTTGGGGCTATAATTATTTTATACTGGGGGGGTGCTATAGATATTATTTGGGGGTATAATTATTTTATACTGGGGGGGATGCTATAGATATTATTTGGGGCTATAATTATTTTATACTGGGGGGTGCTATAGATATTATTTGGGGCTATAATTATTTTATACTGGGGGGGGGATGCTATATATATTATTTGGGGCTATAATTATTTTATACTGGGGGGGTGCTATAGATATTATTTGAGGCTATAATTATTTTATACTGGGGGGGGGGATGCTATAGATATTATTTGGGGCTATAATTATTTTATACTGGGGGGGGATGCTATATATATTATTTGGGGCTATAATTATTTTATACTGGGGGGGTGCTATAGATATTATTTGGGGCTATAATTATTTTATACTGGGGGGGTGCTATATATATTATTTGGGGCTATAATTATTTTATACTGGGGGGGGTGCTATAGATATTATTTGGGGCTATAATTATTTTATACTGGGGGGGTGCTATATATATTATTTGGGGCTATAATTATTTTATACTGGGGGGGTGCTATATATATTATTTGGGGCTATAATTATTTTATACTGGGGGGGTGCTATATATATTATTTGGGGCTATAATTATTTTATACTGGGGGGGGTGCTATAGATATTATTTGGGGCTATAATTATTTTATACTGGGGGGGTGCTATATATATTATTTGGGGCTATAATTATTTTATACTGGGGGGGTGCTATATATATTATTTGGGGCTATAATTATTTTATACTGGGGGGGTGCTATAGATATTATTTGGGGATATAATTATTTTATACTGGGGGGGGATACTATAGATATTATTTGGGGCTATAATTATTTTATACTGGGGGGTGCTATAGATATTATTTGGGGCTATAATTATTTTATACTGGGGGGGTGCTATATATATTATTTGGGGCTATAATTATTTTATACTGGGGGGGGGATGCTATAGATATTATTTGGGGCTATAATTATTTTATACTGGGGGGGGATGCTATAGATATTATTTGGGGCTATAATTATTTTATACTGGGGGGGATGCTATATATATTATTTGGGGCTATAATTATTTTATGCTGGGGGGGTGCTATAGATATTATTTGGGGCTATAATTATTTTATACTGGGGGGGGGTGCTATATATATTATTTGGGGATATAATTATTTTATACTGGGGGGGATGCTATAGATATTATTTGGGGCTATAATTATTTTATACTGGGGGGGTGCTATAGATATTATTTGGGGCTATAATTATTTTATACTGGGGGGGGTGCTATATATATTATTTGGGGATATAATTATTTTATACTGGGGGGGTGCTATATATATTATTTGGGGATATAATTATTTTATACTGGGGGGGGGTGCTATATATATTATTTGGGGATATAATTATTTTATACTGGGGGGGGATGCTATAGATATTATTTGGGGCTATAATTATTTTATACTGGGGGGGGGTGCTATATATATTATTTGGGGATATAATTATTTTATACTGGGGGGGTGCTATATATATTATTTGGGGCTATAATTATTTTATACTGGGGGGGTGCTATAGATATTATTTGGGGCTATAATTATTTTATACTGGGGGGGATGCTATATATATTATTTGGGGTTATAATTATTTTATACTGGGGGGGGGATGCTATAGATATTATTTGGGGTTATAATTATTTTATACTGGGGGGGGTGCTATATATATTATTTGGGGCTATAATTATTTTATACTGGGGGGGATGCTATATATATATTATTTGGGGCTATAATTATTTTATACTGGGGGGGGATGCTATATATATTATTTGGGGCTATAATTATTTTATACTGGGGGGGATGCTATATATATTATTTGGGGCTATAATTATTTTATACTGGGGGGGGTGCTATAGATATTATTTGGGGCTATAATTATTTTATACTGGGGGGATGCTATATATATTATTTGGGGCTATAATTATTTTATACTGGGGGGGGTGCTATATATATATTATTTGGGGCTATAATTATTTTATACTGGGGGGGGTGCTATAGATATTATTTGGGGCTATAATTATTTTATACTGGGGGGGGATGCTATATATATTATTTGGGGCTATAATTATTTTATACTGGGGGGGGGTGCTATATATATATTATTTGGGGCTATAATTATTTTATACTGGGGGGGTGCTATATATATATTATTTGGGGCTATAATTATTTTATACTGGGGGGGGGATGCTATAGATATTATTTGGGGCTATAATTATTTTATACTGGGGAGATGCTATAGATATTATTTGGTGCTATAATTATTTTATACTGGGGGGGGATGCTATATATATTATTTGGGGCTATAATTATTTTATACTGGGGGGGTGCTATAGATATTATTTGGGGCTATAATTATTTTATACTTGGGGGGTGCTATATATATTATTTGGGGCTATAATTATTTTATACTGGGGGGGGGCTATAGATATTATTGGGGCTATAATTATTTTATACTGGGGGGGGGGCTATAGATATTATTGGGGCTATAATTATTTTATACTGGGGGGGTGCTATATATATATTATTTGGGGCTATAATTATTTTATACTGGGGGGGGGATGCTATAGATATTATTTGGGGCTATAATTATTTTATACTGGGGGGGTGCTATATATATATTATTTGGGGCTATAATTATTTTATACTGGGGGGGGATGCTATAGATATTATTTGGGGCTATAATTATTTTATACTGGGGGGGGATGCTATAGATATTATTTGGGGCTATAATTATTTTATACTGGGGGGGGATGCTATATATATTATTTGGGGCTATAATTATTTTATACTGGGGGGGTGCTATAGATATTATTTGGGGCTATAATTATTTTATACTGGGGGGGTGCTATAGATATTATTTGGGGGTATAATTATTTTATACTGGGGGGGATGCTATAGATATTATTTGGGGCTATAATTATTTTATACTGGGGGGGTGCTATAGATATTATTTGGGGCTATAATTATTTTATACTGGGGGGGGGATGCTATATATATTATTTGGGGCTATAATTATTTTATACTGGGGGGGTGCTATAGATATTATTTGAGTCTATAATTATTTTATACTGGGGGGGGGATGCTATAGATATTATTTGGGGCTATAATTATTTTATACTGGGGGGGGATGCTATATATATTATTTGGGGCTATAATTATTTTATACTGGGGGGGTGCTATAGATATTATTTGGGGATATAATTATTTTATACTGGGGGGGGATACTATAGATATTATTTGGGGCTATAATTATTTTATACTGGGGGGTGCTATAGATATTATTTGGGGCTATAATTATTTTATACTGGGGGGGTGCTATATATATTATTTGGGGCTATAATTATTTTATACTGGGGGGGGGATGCTATAGATATTATTTGGGGCTATAATTATTTTATACTGGGGGGGGATGCTATAGATATTATTTGGGGCTATAATTATTTTATACTGGGGGGGATGCTATATATATTATTTGGGGCTATAATTATTTTATGCTGGGGGGGTGCTATAGATATTATTTGGGGCTATAATTATTTTATACTGGGGGGGGGGTGCTATATATATTATTTGGGGATATAATTATTTTATACTGGGGGGGGTGCTATATATATTATTTGGGGCTATAATTATTTTATACTGGGGGGGTGCTATAGATATTATTTGGGGCTATAATTATTTTATACTGGGGGGGGGTGCTATATATATTATTTGGGGATATAATTATTTTATACTGGGGGGGTGCTATATATATTATTTGGGGCTATAATTATTTTATACTGGGGGGGTGCTATAGATATTATTTGGGGCTATAATTATTTTATACTGGGGGGGATGCTATATATATTATTTGGGGTTATAATTATTTTATACTGGGGGGGGGATGCTATAGATATTATTTGGGGTTATAATTATTTTATACTGGGGGGGGTGCTATATATATTATTTGGGGCTATAATTATTTTATACTGGGGGGGATGCTATATATATATTATTTGGGGCTATAATTATTTTATACTGGGGGGGGATGCTATATATATTATTTGGGGCTATAATTATTTTATACTGGGGGGGATGCTATATATATTATTTGGGGCTATAATTATTTTATACTGGGGGGGGTGCTATAGATATTATTTGGGGCTATAATTATTTTATACTGGGGGGATGCTATATATATTATTTGGGGCTATAATTATTTTATACTGGGGGGGTGCTATATATATATTATTTGGGGCTATAATTATTTTATACTGGGGGGGGTGCTATAGATATTATTTGGGGCTATAATTATTTTATACTGGGGGGGGATGCTATATATATTATTTGGGGCTATAATTATTTTATACTGGGGGGGGGTGCTATATATATATTATTTGGGGCTATAATTATTTTATACTGGGGGGGTGCTATATATATATTATTTGGGGCTATAATTATTTTATACTGGGGGGGGGATGCTATAGATATTATTTGGGGCTATAATTATTTTATACTGGGGAGATGCTATAGATATTATTTGGTGCTATAATTATTTTATACTGGGGGGGGATGCTATATATATTATTTGGGGCTATAATTATTTTATACTGGGGGGGTGCTATAGATATTATTTGGGGCTATAATTATTTTATACTTGGGGGGTGCTATATATATTATTTGGGGCTATAATTATTTTATACTGGGGGGGGGCTATAGATATTATTGGGGCTATAATTATTTTATACTGGGGGGGGGGCTATAGATATTATTGGGGCTATAATTATTTTATACTGGGGGGGTGCTATATATATATTATTTGGGGCTATAATTATTTTATACTGGGGGGGGGATGCTATAGATATTATTTGGGGCTATAATTATTTTATACTGGGGGGGTGCTATATATATATTATTTGGGGCTATAATTATTTTATACTGGGGGGGGATGCTATAGATATTATTTGGGGCTATAATTATTTTATACTGGGGGGGGATGCTATAGATATTATTTGGGGCTATAATTATTTTATACTGGGGGGGATGCTATATATATTATTTGGGGCTATAATTATTTTATACTGGGGGGGTGCTATAGATATTATTTGGGGCTATAATTATTTTATACTGGGGGGGTGCTATAGATATTATTTGGGGGTATAATTATTTTATACTGGGGGGGATGCTATAGATATTATTTGGGGCTATAATTATTTTATACTGGGGGGGTGCTATAGATATTATTTGGGGCTATAATTATTTTATACTGGGGGGGGGATGCTATATATATTATTTGGGGCTATAATTATTTTATACTGGGGGGGTGCTATAGATATTATTTGAGTCTATAATTATTTTATACTGGGGGGGGGATGCTATAGATATTATTTGGGGCTATAATTATTTTATACTGGGGGGGGATGCTATATATATTATTTGGGGCTATAATTATTTTATACTGGGGGGGTGCTATAGATATTATTTGGGGCTATAATTATTTTATACTGGGGGGGTGCTATATATATTATTTGGGGCTATAATTATTTTATACTGGGGGGGGTGCTATAGATATTATTTGGGGCTATAATTATTTTATACTGGGGGGGTGCTATATATATTATTTGGGGCTATAATTATTTTATACTGGGGGGGTGCTATATATATTATTTGGGGCTATAATTATTTTATACTGGGGGGGGTGCTATATATATTATTTGGGGCTATAATTATTTTATACAGGGGGGGGATGCTATAGATATTATTTGGGGCTATAATTATTTTATACTGGGGGGGATGCTATATATATTATTTGGGGCTATAATTATTTTATACTGGGGGGGATGCTATATATATTATTTGGGGCTATAATTATTTTATACTGGGGGGGGGGTGCTATATATATTATTTGGGGCTATAATTATTTTATACTGGGGGGGATGCTATATATATATTATTTGGGGCTATAATTATTTTATACTGGGGGGGTGCTATAGATATTATTTGGGGCTATAATTATTTTATACTGGGGGGGGATGCTATATATATTATTTGGGGCTATAATTATTTTATACTGGGGGGGGTGCTATAGATATTATTTGGGGCTATAATTATTTTATACTGGGGGGGGGATGCTATAGATATTATTTGGGGCTATAATTATTTTATACTGGGGGGGATGCTATATATATTATTTGGGGCTATAATTATTTTATACTGGGGGGGGGTGCTATAGATATTATTTGGGGCTATAATTATTTTATACTGGGGGGGTGCTATAGATATTATTTGGGGCTATAATTATTTTATACTGGGGGGGGGGTGCTATAGATATTATTTGGGGCTATAATTATTTTATACTGGGGGGGGATGCTATAGATATTATTTGGGGCTATAATTATTTTATACTGGGGGGGATGCTATATATATTATTTGGGGCTATAATTATTTTATACTGGGGGGGGGGTGCTATAGATATTATTTGGGGCTATAATTATTTTATACTGGGGGGGTGCTATAGATATTATTTGGGGCTATAATTATTTTATACTGGGGTGGGGTGCTATAGATATTATTTGGGGCTATAATTATTTTATACTGGGGGGGGATACTATAGATATTATTTGGGGCTATAATTATTTTATACTGGGGGGGATGCTATAGATATTATTTGGGGTTATAATTATTTTATACTGGGGGGGGATGCTATAGATATTATTTGGGGCTATAATTATTTTATACTGGGGGGGTGCTATATATATTATTTGGGGCTATAATTATTTTATACTGGGGGGGGGCGCTATAGATATTATTTGGGGCTATAATTATTTTATACTGGGGGGGGATGCTATAGATATTATTTGGGGCTATAATTATTTTATACTGGGGGGGTGCTATATATATTATTTGGGGCTATAATTATTTTATACTGGGGGGGGGGGCGCTATAGATATTATTTGGGGCTATAATTATTTTATACTGGGGGGGGATGCTATAGATATTATTTGGGGCTATAATTATTTTATACTGGGGGGATGCTATATATATTATTTGGGGCTATAATTATTTTATACTGGGGGGGGATGCTATATATATTATTTGGGGCTATAATTATTTTATACTGGGGGGTGCTATATATATTATTTGGGGCTATAATTATTTTATACTGGGGGGGGATGCTATATATATTCTTTGGGGCTATAATTATTTTATACTGGGGGGGGTGCTATATATATTATTTGGGGCTATAATTATTTTATACTGGGGGGGGATGCTATAGATATTATTTGGGGCTATAATTATTTTATACTGGGGGGGGATGCTATAGATATTATTTGGGGCTATAATTATTTTATACTGGGGGGGGATGCTATATATATTATTTGGGGCTATAATTATTTTATACTGGGGGGTGCTATATATATTATTTGGGGCTATAATTATTTTATACTGGGGGGGGATGCTATAGATATTATTTGGGGCTATAATTATTTTATACTGGGGGGATGCTATATATATTATTTGGGGCTATAATTATTTTATACTGGGGGGATGCTATATATATTATTTGGGGCTATAATTATTTTATACTGGGGGGGTGCTATATATATTATTTGGGGCTATAATTATTTTATACTGGGGGGGGATGCTATAGATATTATTTGGGGCTATAATTATTTTATACTGGGGGGATGCTATAGATATTATTTGGGGCTATAATTATTTTATACTGGGGGGGGATGCTATATATATTATTTGGGGCTATAATTATTTTATACTGGGGGGGTGCTATATATATTATTTGGGGCTATAATTATTTTATACTGGGGGGGGATGCTATAGATATTATTTGGGGCTATAATTATTGTCAGGCTTAGAGGTTGTGGATCCTCTGAACCACTGCGGACGATGGCACAAGCCACTACCTGGGACCGGAGTCTAAGTGGCACCCGGTTTTCACCAGAGCCCGCCGCAAAGCGGGTTGGACTTGCTGCGGCGTGGTACCACCAGGTCGTTCCACAGGCGTGACTTGTCCGCAGTGGCAGCCAAGGTCGAGGTACAGAATCGGCAGGCAATCTCGTAGTCGGGGTCAGGCAGGAGGTCAGGACGGGCAGCACAGGTTCGTAGTCAGAGTCGTAGCAACAGGTCAGGACAGGCGGCAAAGGAGCGTAGTCAAAAACGGAACTGGGGTCACAACAGGAAATCTCAAGAACAGCACAAGGCATCAAAATACAGCTTTCTCTAGGGCGCAAGGCACAAAGATCCGGCAAGGGTAACAGGAAGAGGCAGGGTTAAATAATTAAAGGGAAAAGGCCAGCGCCAATTAGTGGCGCGCTGGCCCTTTAAATTTACAGAACTTGCCGCGCGCGCGCCCTAGCTGTCGGGGACGCGCGCGCACAGCCGAAGGGGACGAGGAAGCTGCGGACGGAGCCGACGCCGGAGGGGCAGGAGCCGGGACCCGTGAGTAGCGCTTGCGGTGCGCTGGCGGGGGACCGACGGCACGGGTGAGCCCGCGATCCGTGACGGGGATCGCGGGACCACCCGTGACAGTACCCCCCCCCTTCGGCCTCCCCCTCTTTCTGGGCTGGAGGAATCTCTGCAGGAGATCCTGGTCCAGGATATTGTCCTCGGGCTCCCAGGATCTCTCCTCAGGCCCGAACCCCTTCCAGTCAACCAAGAAGAACCGCTTACCTCTTACAGTCTTAGCATCAAGGATCTCCTTTACCTCATAGATGTCAGAGGAGTCGGCCACTGGAGCAGGAGGAGACAGCTGTCGGGAGAAGCGGTTCAAGATGACAGGCTTGAGCAGGGATACATGGAAGGAGTTCGGGATGCGCATGGTAGGAGGAAGGCGCAGCTTATATGAGACTGGATTGATGCGATGCATCACCTCGAAGGGACCCAGGAAACGAGGACCGAGCTTGTAGCCAGGAATTTTAAGCCGGACGTATTTGGAGGACAGCCAAACCTTGTCACCAGGAGAGAAGACGGGGGAAGGTCTGCGTCTCTTATCGGCTTGAATCTTAGTTTGCGTCGAGGCCTGTAATAAGGAAAGGCGGGTCTGCTCCCAGATGGTTTTTAAGTCCTGTACCAACTCCTCAACTGCAGGAACATCAGAAGCCACGGGTAGAGGTAGAGGCGGGCGAGGATGGAGTCCATAGTTGACAAAAAATGGAGCAGAACCCGCTGATGCAGAGTCCAAGGAGTTATAGGAAAACTCCGCCCAAGGCAACAATTGGGACCAATCGTCCTGACGGGCAGAAACAAAGTGGCGTAGATAGCAGCCCAAAGTCTGGTTAACTCTCTCCACCTGCCCGTTCGACTGGGGATGATAGGCAGAAGAGAAGTCCAACTTCACCTGTAGTTGGTTACAGAGAGAACGCCAAAATTTCGAGACAAACTGTACTCCACGGTCAGAGACTATGTGTCGTGGAAGTCCATGGAGTCGGAAGATGTGGTGAAAGAACTGTTCGGCAAGACATGGAGCAGCTGGCAAACCTGGTAGAGGAATAAAATGGGCCATCTTAGAGAACCGGTCAGTCACCACCCAGATGACAGTATTGCCTGAAGAAGATGGTAGATCCGTGATGAAATCCATAGCAATATGAGTCCATGGACAGCTGGGTATTGGCAACGGCAGAAGAAGACCAGCAGGCTTAAGACGTGAAGGCTTATTCCGGGCACAGGAAGTACAGGCACCCACAAAATCCCGGACATCTCTGGCCAGGTCTGGCCACCAGTAGAATCGGGTAATGAGGGCGATAGAACGCTGCACCCCAGGATGCCCAGCCACACGGGAGCAATGTCCCCAAGACAGAATTCTCCTCCGTAGCGCAGGTCGTACGTATGTCTTGCCAGGAGGTAATAGACGAAGATCCACTGGCGCGGCCAGTACAAGTCGGTCAGGAGAGATAACATGACGAGGAACCGGTTCTTCCCCAACAACATCCGAAGCACGGGAAAGGGCGTCTGCCTTGATGTTCTTCTCGGCCGGACGAAAATGAATGAGAAAATCGAACCGGGCGAAGAAGAGTGACCAACGAGCTTGGCGTGGGTTGAGTCGCTGAGCAGTCTGGAGATAGAGGAGGTTTTTGTGGTCTGTATAGATGCTGACCGGAAACCGAGCTCCCTCCAGGAGATAACGCCACTCTTCTAGGGCAAGCTTGATCGCCAATAATTCTCGATCTCCTATCCCGTAATTCCTCTCCACGTTCTCTAAATCGCACATCAATCCGGGTGGCTAAGGTGATAAGACCACCCAGGGTAGACGGCAGATCTCGAGCGGCCAGAGCGTCTTTAATATGAGGGGCAAGTCCCTTCTTAAAGGTTGCGGACAGGGCCGCATCGTTCCAGGAAAGTTCCGTGGCCAAGGTACGGAACTGGACCGTATATACTCCCACGGATGAGCCCCCCTGGCGGAGATTCAACAGCGCAGTCTCGGCAGAAGAGGCCCGTGCAGGTTCCTCAAAAACGGACCGGAACTCCGCCAGAAATGCAGTGAGATTGTCTGTGACCGGGTCGTCTCTGTCCCAGAGAGGAGTAGCCCAGGCCAGGGCCTTACCAGAGAGAAGGCTGACGATGAAGGCCACCTTGGATCGTTCCGTGGAGAATTGAGACGGCATCAACTCAAAATGCAGGGAGCACTGGGTTATGAAGCCCCTGCAAGACTTGGGATCACCATCATACTTCCCGGGCATAGACAGCCGTAGCCTCGGTTCAGCGGCGGGAAGAGAAGCCGGGATAGCGGGAGCCACTGGAGCGGCCTCAGGAACCTGTTGTTGCTGCTGGGTGGCCAGCAGCTGCTGCAGCATGGCGGTAACCTGTTCCAGCTGTTGGCGTTGAGCGACAATCTCTCGGGATTGTTGACCCACGATGGCAGCCAGAGTCGGCCGAGTAGGAAGCGGCACCTCAGCGGGATCCATGGCCGGATCTTACTGTCAGGCTTAGAGGTTGTGGATCCTCTGAACCACTGCGGACGATGGCACAAGCCACTACCTGGGACCGGAGTCTAAGTGGCACCCGGTTTTCACCAGAGCCCGCCGCAAAGCGGGTTGGACTTGCTGCGGCGTGGTACCACCAGGTCGTTCCACAGGCGTGACTTGTCCGCAGTGGCAGCCAAGGTCGAGGTACAGAATCGGCAGGCAATCTCGTAGTCGGGGTCAGGCAGGAGGTCAGGACGGGCAGCACAGGTTCGTAGTCAGAGTCGTAGCAACAGGTCAGGACAGGCGGCAAAGGAGCGTAGTCAAAAACGGAACTGGGGTCACAACAGGAAATCTCAAGAACAGCACAAGGCATCAAAATACAGCTTTCTCTAGGGCGCAAGGCACAAAGATCCGGCAAGGGTAACAGGAAGAGGCAGGGTTAAATAATTAAAGGGAAAAGGCCAGCGCCAATTAGTGGCGCGCTGGCCCTTTAAATTTACAGAACTTGCCGCGCGCGCGCCCTAGCTGTCGGGGACGCGCGCGCACAGCCGAAGGGGACGAGGAAGCTGCGGACGGAGCCGACGCCGGAGGGGCAGGAGCCGGGACCCGTGAGTAGCGCTTGCGGTGCGCTGGCGGGGGACCGACGGCACGGGTGAGCCCGCGATCCGTGACGGGGATCGCGGGACCACCCGTGACAATTATTTTATACTGGGGGGATGCTATATATATTATTTGGGGCTATAATTATTTTATACTGGGGGGGGATGCTATATATATTATTTGGGGCTATAATTATTTTATACTGGGGGGTGCTATATATATTATTTGGGGCTATAATTATTTTATACTGGGGGGGGATGCTATATATATTCTTTGGGGCTATAATTATTTTATACTGGGGGGGGTGCTATATATATTATTTGGGGCTATAATTATTTTATACTGGGGGGGGATGCTATAGATATTATTTGGGGCTATAATTATTTTATACTGGGGGGGGATGCTATAGATATTATTTGGGGCTATAATTATTTTATACTGGGGGGGGATGCTATATATATTATTTGGGGCTATAATTATTTTATACTGGGGGGGTGCTATATATATTATTTGGGGCTATAATTATTTTATACTGGGGGGGGATGCTATAGATATTATTTGGGGCTATAATTATTTTATACTGGGGGGATGCTATATATATTATTTGGGGCTATAATTATTTTATACTGGGGGGATGCTATATATATTATTTGGGGCTATAATTATTTTATACTGGGGGGGTGCTATATATATTATTTGGGGCTATAATTATTTTATACTGGGGGGGGATGCTATAGATATTATTTGGGGCTATAATTATTTTATACTGGGGGGATGCTATAGATATTATTTGGGGCTATAATTATTTTATACTGGGGGGGGATGCTATATATATTATTTGGGGCTATAATTATTTTATACTGGGGGGGTGCTATATATATTATTTGGGGCTATAATTATTTTATACTGGGGGGGGGATGCTATAGATATTATTTGGGGCTATAATTATTTTATACTGGGGGGGTGCTATAGATATTATTTGGGGCTATAATTATTTTATACTGGGGGGGATGCTATAGATATTATTTGGGGCTATAATTATTTTATACTGGGGGGGGGGTGCTATATATATTATTTGGGGCTATAATTATTTTATACTGGGGGGGGTGCTATAGATATTATTTGGGGCTATAATTATTTTATACTGGGGGGGATGCTATAGATATTATTTGGGGCTATAATTATTTTATACTGGGGGGGGGTGCTATAGATATTATTTGGGGCTATAATTATTTTATACTGGGGGGGGGGGTGCTATATATATTATTTGGGGCTATAATTATTTTATACTGGGGGGGATGCTATATATATATTATTTGGGGCTATAATTATTTTATACTGGGGGGGTGCTATAGATATTATTTGGGGCTATAATTATTTTATACTGGGGGGCTGCTATATATATTATTTGGGGATATAATTATTTTATACTGGGGGGGGGGCTGCTATATATATTATTTGGGGCTATAATTATTTTATACTGGGGGGGGATGCTATAGATATTATTTGGGGCTATAATTATTTTATACTGGGGGGGATGCTATAGATATTATTTGGGGATATAATTATTTTATACTGGGGGGGGATGCTATATATATTATTTGGGGCTATAATTATTTTATACTGGGGGGGGATGCTATAGATATTATTTGGGGCTATAATTATTTTATACTGGGGGGGTGCTATATATATTATTTGGGGATATAATTATTTTATACTGGGGGGGTGCTATATATATTATTTGGGGCTATAATTATTTTATACTGGGGGGTGCTATAGATATTATTTGGGGCTATAATTATTTTATACTGGGGGGGTGCTATATATATTATTTGGGGGTATAATTATTTTATACTGGGGGGATGCTATATATATTATTTGGGGCTATAATTATTTTATGCTGGGGGGGTGCTATAGATATTATTTGGGGCTATAATTATTTTATACTGGGGGGGGGGGTGCTATATATATTATTTGGGGATATAATTATTTTATACTGGGGGGGGATGCTATAGATATTATTTGGGGCTATAATTTTTTTATACTGGGGGGGTGCTATAGATATTATTTGGGGCTATAATTATTTTATACTGGGGGGGGTGCTATATATATTATTTGGGGATATAATTATTTTATACTGGGGGGGTGCTATATATATTATTTGGGGATATAATTATTTTATACTGGGTGGGGGTGCTATATATATTATTTGGGGATATAATTATTTTATACTGGGGGGGTGCTATAGATATTATTTGGGGCTATAATTATTTTATACTGGGGGGGGGTGCTATATATATTATTTGGGGATATAATTATTTTATACTGGGGGGGTGCTATATATATTATTTGGGGCTATAATTATTTTATACTGGGGGGGGTGCTATAGATATTATTTGGGGCTATAATTATTTTATACTGGGGGGGATGCTATATATATTATTTGGGGTTATAATTATTTTATACTGGGGGGGGATGCTATAGATATTATTTGGGGTTATAATTATTTTATACTGGGGGGGGTGCTATATATATTATTTGGGGCTATAATTATTTTATACTGGGGGGGATGCTATATATATATTATTTGGGGCTATAATTATTTTATACTGGGGGGGGATGCTATATATATTATTTGGGGCTATAATTATTTTATACTGGGGGGGATGCTATATATATTATTTGGGGCTATAATTATTTTATACTGGGGGGGGGTGCTATAGATATTATTTGGGGCTATAATTATTTTATACTGGGGGGATGCTATATATATTATTTGGGGCTATAATTATTTTATACTGGGGGGTGCTATATATATATTATTTGGGGCTATAATTATTTTATACTGGGGGGGGTGCTATAGATATTATTTGGGGCTATAATTATTTTATACTGGGGGGGGGGGTGCTATATATATTATTTGGGGCTATAATTATTTTATACTGGGGGGGTGCTATATATATTATTTGGGGCTATAATTATTTTATACTGGGGGGGGGATGCTATAGATATTATTTGGGGCTATAATTATTTTATACTGGGGGGGAATGCTATATATATTATTTGGGGCTATAATTATTTTATACTGGGGAGATGCTATAGATATTATTTGGTGCTATAATTATTTTATACTGGGGGGGGATGCTATATATATTATTTGGGGCTATAATTATTTTATACTGGGGGGGTGCTATAGATATTATTTGGGGCTATAATTATTTTATACTGGGGGGGGGTGCTATATATATTATTTGGGGATATAATTATTTTATACTGGGGGGGATGCTATAGATATTATTTGGGGCTATAATTATTTTATACTGGGGGGGTGCTATAGATATTATTTGGGGCTATAATTATTTTATACTGGGGGGGTGCTATATATATTATTTGGGGATATAATTATTTTATACTGGGGGGGTGCTATATATATTATTTGGGGATATAATTATTTTATACTGGGGGGGGTGCTATATATATTATTTGGGGATATAATTATTTTATACTGGGGGGGGGTGCTATATATATTATTTGGGGATATAATTATTTTATACTGGGGGGGGTGCTATATATATTATTTGGGGATATAATTATTTTATACTGGGGGGGATGCTATAGATATTATTTGGGGCTATAATTATTTTATACTGGGGGGGGGGTGCTATATATATTATTTGGGGATATAATTATTTTATACTGGGGGGGTGCTATATATATTATTTGGGGCTATAATTATTTTATACTGGGGGGGGTGCTATAGATATTATTTGGGGCTATAATTATTTTATACTGGGGGGGATGCTATATATATTATTTGGGGTTATAATTATTTTATACTGGGGGGGGGATGCTATATATATTATTTGGGGCTATAATTATTTTATACTGGGGGGGTGCTATAGATATTATTTGAGGCTATAATTATTTTATACTGGGGGGGGGGATGCTATAGATATTATTTGGGGCTATAATTATTTTATACTGGGGGGGGATGCTATATATATTATTTGGGGCTATAATTATTTTATACTGGGGGGGTGCTATAGATATTATTTGGGGCTATAATTATTTTATACTGGGGGGGTGCTATATATATTATTTGGGGCTATAATTATTTTATACTGGGGGGGGTGCTATAGATATTATTTGGGGCTATAATTATTTTATACTGGGGGGGTGCTATATATATTATTTGGGGCTATAATTATTTTATACTGGGGGGGTGCTATATATATTATTTGGGGCTATAATTATTTTATACTGGGGGGGTGCTATATATATTATTTGGGGCTATAATTATTTTATACTGGGGGGGGTGCTATAGATATTATTTGGGGCTATAATTATTTTATACTGGGGGGGTGCTATATATATTATTTGGGGCTATAATTATTTTATACTGGGGGGGTGCTATATATATTATTTGGGGCTATAATTATTTTATACTGGGGGGGTGCTATAGATATTATTTGGGGATATAATTATTTTATACTGGGGGGGGATACTATAGATATTATTTGGGGCTATAATTATTTTATACTGGGGGGTGCTATAGATATTATTTGGGGCTATAATTATTTTATACTGGGGGGGTGCTATATATATTATTTGGGGCTATAATTATTTTATACTGGGGGGGGGATGCTATAGATATTATTTGGGGCTATAATTATTTTATACTGGGGGGGGATGCTATAGATATTATTTGGGGCTATAATTATTTTATACTGGGGGGGATGCTATATATATTATTTGGGGCTATAATTATTTTATGCTGGGGGGGTGCTATAGATATTATTTGGGGCTATAATTATTTTATACTGGGGGGGGGTGCTATATATATTATTTGGGGATATAATTATTTTATACTGGGGGGGATGCTATAGATATTATTTGGGGCTATAATTATTTTATACTGGGGGGGTGCTATAGATATTATTTGGGGCTATAATTATTTTATACTGGGGGGGGTGCTATATATATTATTTGGGGATATAATTATTTTATACTGGGGGGGTGCTATATATATTATTTGGGGATATAATTATTTTATACTGGGGGGGGGTGCTATATATATTATTTGGGGATATAATTATTTTATACTGGGGGGGGATGCTATAGATATTATTTGGGGCTATAATTATTTTATACTGGGGGGGGGTGCTATATATATTATTTGGGGATATAATTATTTTATACTGGGGGGGTGCTATATATATTATTTGGGGCTATAATTATTTTATACTGGGGGGGTGCTATAGATATTATTTGGGGCTATAATTATTTTATACTGGGGGGGATGCTATATATATTATTTGGGGTTATAATTATTTTATACTGGGGGGGGGATGCTATAGATATTATTTGGGGTTATAATTATTTTATACTGGGGGGGGTGCTATATATATTATTTGGGGCTATAATTATTTTATACTGGGGGGGATGCTATATATATATTATTTGGGGCTATAATTATTTTATACTGGGGGGGGATGCTATATATATTATTTGGGGCTATAATTATTTTATACTGGGGGGGATGCTATATATATTATTTGGGGCTATAATTATTTTATACTGGGGGGGGTGCTATAGATATTATTTGGGGCTATAATTATTTTATACTGGGGGGATGCTATATATATTATTTGGGGCTATAATTATTTTATACTGGGGGGGGTGCTATATATATATTATTTGGGGCTATAATTATTTTATACTGGGGGGGGTGCTATATATATATTATTTGGGGCTATAATTATTTTATACTGGGGGGGGTGCTATAGATATTATTTGGGGCTATAATTATTTTATACTGGGGGGGGATGCTATATATATTATTTGGGGCTATAATTATTTTATACTGGGGGGGGGTGCTATATATATATTATTTGGGGCTATAATTATTTTATACTGGGGGGGTGCTATATATATATTATTTGGGGCTATAATTATTTTATACTGGGGGGGGGATGCTATAGATATTATTTGGGGCTATAATTATTTTATACTGGGGAGATGCTATAGATATTATTTGGTGCTATAATTATTTTATACTGGGGGGGGATGCTATATATATTATTTGGGGCTATAATTATTTTATACTGGGGGGGTGCTATAGATATTATTTGGGGCTATAATTATTTTATACTTGGGGGGTGCTATATATATTATTTGGGGCTATAATTATTTTATACTGGGGGGGGGCTATAGATATTATTGGGGCTATAATTATTTTATACTGGGGGGGGGGCTATAGATATTATTGGGGCTATAATTATTTTATACTGGGGGGGTGCTATATATATATTATTTGGGGCTATAATTATTTTATACTGGGGGGGGGATGCTATAGATATTATTTGGGGCTATAATTATTTTATACTGGGGGGGTGCTATATATATATTATTTGGGGCTATAATTATTTTATACTGGGGGGGGATGCTATAGATATTATTTGGGGCTATAATTATTTTATACTGGGGGGGGATGCTATAGATATTATTTGGGGCTATAATTATTTTATACTGGGGGGGGATGCTATATATATTATTTGGGGCTATAATTATTTTATACTGGGGGGGTGCTATAGATATTATTTGGGGCTATAATTATTTTATACTGGGGGGGTGCTATAGATATTATTTGGGGGTATAATTATTTTATACTGGGGGGGATGCTATAGATATTATTTGGGGCTATAATTATTTTATACTGGGGGGGTGCTATAGATATTATTTGGGGCTATAATTATTTTATACTGGGGGGGGGATGCTATATATATTATTTGGGGCTATAATTATTTTATACTGGGGGGGTGCTATAGATATTATTTGAGTCTATAATTATTTTATACTGGGGGGGGGATGCTATAGATATTATTTGGGGCTATAATTATTTTATACTGGGGGGGGATGCTATATATATTATTTGGGGCTATAATTATTTTATACTGGGGGGGTGCTATAGATATTATTTGGGGATATAATTATTTTATACTGGGGGGGGATACTATAGATATTATTTGGGGCTATAATTATTTTATACTGGGGGGTGCTATAGATATTATTTGGGGCTATAATTATTTTATACTGGGGGGGTGCTATATATATTATTTGGGGCTATAATTATTTTATACTGGGGGGGGGATGCTATAGATATTATTTGGGGCTATAATTATTTTATACTGGGGGGGGATGCTATAGATATTATTTGGGGCTATAATTATTTTATACTGGGGGGGATGCTATATATATTATTTGGGGCTATAATTATTTTATGCTGGGGGGGTGCTATAGATATTATTTGGGGCTATAATTATTTTATACTGGGGGGGGGGTGCTATATATATTATTTGGGGATATAATTATTTTATACTGGGGGGGGTGCTATATATATTATTTGGGGCTATAATTATTTTATACTGGGGGGGTGCTATAGATATTATTTGGGGCTATAATTATTTTATACTGGGGGGGGGTGCTATATATATTATTTGGGGATATAATTATTTTATACTGGGGGGGTGCTATATATATTATTTGGGGCTATAATTATTTTATACTGGGGGGGTGCTATAGATATTATTTGGGGCTATAATTATTTTATACTGGGGGGGATGCTATATATATTATTTGGGGTTATAATTATTTTATACTGGGGGGGGGATGCTATAGATATTATTTGGGGTTATAATTATTTTATACTGGGGGGGGTGCTATATATATTATTTGGGGCTATAATTATTTTATACTGGGGGGGATGCTATATATATATTATTTGGGGCTATAATTATTTTATACTGGGGGGGGATGCTATATATATTATTTGGGGCTATAATTATTTTATACTGGGGGGGATGCTATATATATTATTTGGGGCTATAATTATTTTATACTGGGGGGGGTGCTATAGATATTATTTGGGGCTATAATTATTTTATACTGGGGGGATGCTATATATATTATTTGGGGCTATAATTATTTTATACTGGGGGGGTGCTATATATATATTATTTGGGGCTATAATTATTTTATACTGGGGGGGGTGCTATAGATATTATTTGGGGCTATAATTATTTTATACTGGGGGGGGATGCTATATATATTATTTGGGGCTATAATTATTTTATACTGGGGGGGGGTGCTATATATATATTATTTGGGGCTATAATTATTTTATACTGGGGGGGTGCTATATATATATTATTTGGGGCTATAATTATTTTATACTGGGGGGGGGATGCTATAGATATTATTTGGGGCTATAATTATTTTATACTGGGGAGATGCTATAGATATTATTTGGTGCTATAATTATTTTATACTGGGGGGGGATGCTATATATATTATTTGGGGCTATAATTATTTTATACTGGGGGGGTGCTATAGATATTATTTGGGGCTATAATTATTTTATACTTGGGGGGTGCTATATATATTATTTGGGGCTATAATTATTTTATACTGGGGGGGGGCTATAGATATTATTGGGGCTATAATTATTTTATACTGGGGGGGGGGCTATAGATATTATTGGGGCTATAATTATTTTATACTGGGGGGGTGCTATATATATATTATTTGGGGCTATAATTATTTTATACTGGGGGGGGGATGCTATAGATATTATTTGGGGCTATAATTATTTTATACTGGGGGGGTGCTATATATATATTATTTGGGGCTATAATTATTTTATACTGGGGGGGGATGCTATAGATATTATTTGGGGCTATAATTATTTTATACTGGGGGGGGATGCTATAGATATTATTTGGGGCTATAATTATTTTATACTGGGGGGGATGCTATATATATTATTTGGGGCTATAATTATTTTATACTGGGGGGGTGCTATAGATATTATTTGGGGCTATAATTATTTTATACTGGGGGGGTGCTATAGATATTATTTGGGGGTATAATTATTTTATACTGGGGGGGATGCTATAGATATTATTTGGGGCTATAATTATTTTATACTGGGGGGGTGCTATAGATATTATTTGGGGCTATAATTATTTTATACTGGGGGGGGGATGCTATATATATTATTTGGGGCTATAATTATTTTATACTGGGGGGGTGCTATAGATATTATTTGAGTCTATAATTATTTTATACTGGGGGGGGGATGCTATAGATATTATTTGGGGCTATAATTATTTTATACTGGGGGGGGATGCTATATATATTATTTGGGGCTATAATTATTTTATACTGGGGGGGTGCTATAGATATTATTTGGGGCTATAATTATTTTATACTGGGGGGGTGCTATATATATTATTTGGGGCTATAATTATTTTATACTGGGGGGGGTGCTATAGATATTATTTGGGGCTATAATTATTTTATACTGGGGGGGTGCTATATATATTATTTGGGGCTATAATTATTTTATACTGGGGGGGTGCTATATATATTATTTGGGGCTATAATTATTTTATACTGGGGGGGGTGCTATATATATTATTTGGGGCTATAATTATTTTATACAGGGGGGGGATGCTATAGATATTATTTGGGGCTATAATTATTTTATACTGGGGGGGATGCTATATATATTATTTGGGGCTATAATTATTTTATACTGGGGGGGATGCTATATATATTATTTGGGGCTATAATTATTTTATACTGGGGGGGGGGTGCTATATATATTATTTGGGGCTATAATTATTTTATACTGGGGGGGATGCTATATATATATTATTTGGGGCTATAATTATTTTATACTGGGGGGGTGCTATAGATATTATTTGGGGCTATAATTATTTTATACTGGGGGGGGATGCTATATATATTATTTGGGGCTATAATTATTTTATACTGGGGGGGGTGCTATAGATATTATTTGGGGCTATAATTATTTTATACTGGGGGGGGGATGCTATAGATATTATTTGGGGCTATAATTATTTTATACTGGGGGGGATGCTATATATATTATTTGGGGCTATAATTATTTTATACTGGGGGGGGGTGCTATAGATATTATTTGGGGCTATAATTATTTTATACTGGGGGGGTGCTATAGATATTATTTGGGGCTATAATTATTTTATACTGGGGGGGGGGTGCTATAGATATTATTTGGGGCTATAATTATTTTATACTGGGGGGGGATGCTATAGATATTATTTGGGGCTATAATTATTTTATACTGGGGGGGATGCTATATATATTATTTGGGGCTATAATTATTTTATACTGGGGGGGGGGTGCTATAGATATTATTTGGGGCTATAATTATTTTATACTGGGGGGGTGCTATAGATATTATTTGGGGCTATAATTATTTTATACTGGGGTGGGGTGCTATAGATATTATTTGGGGCTATAATTATTTTATACTGGGGGGGGATACTATAGATATTATTTGGGGCTATAATTATTTTATACTGGGGGGGATGCTATAGATATTATTTGGGGTTATAATTATTTTATACTGGGGGGGGATGCTATAGATATTATTTGGGGCTATAATTATTTTATACTGGGGGGGTGCTATATATATTATTTGGGGCTATAATTATTTTATACTGGGGGGGGGCGCTATAGATATTATTTGGGGCTATAATTATTTTATACTGGGGGGGGATGCTATAGATATTATTTGGGGCTATAATTATTTTATACTGGGGGGGTGCTATATATATTATTTGGGGCTATAATTATTTTATACTGGGGGGGGGGGCGCTATAGATATTATTTGGGGCTATAATTATTTTATACTGGGGGGGGATGCTATAGATATTATTTGGGGCTATAATTATTTTATACTGGGGGGATGCTATATATATTATTTGGGGCTATAATTATTTTATACTGGGGGGGGATGCTATATATATTATTTGGGGCTATAATTATTTTATACTGGGGGGTGCTATATATATTATTTGGGGCTATAATTATTTTATACTGGGGGGGGATGCTATATATATTCTTTGGGGCTATAATTATTTTATACTGGGGGGGGTGCTATATATATTATTTGGGGCTATAATTATTTTATACTGGGGGGGGATGCTATAGATATTATTTGGGGCTATAATTATTTTATACTGGGGGGGGATGCTATAGATATTATTTGGGGCTATAATTATTTTATACTGGGGGGGGATGCTATATATATTATTTGGGGCTATAATTATTTTATACTGGGGGGTGCTATATATATTATTTGGGGCTATAATTATTTTATACTGGGGGGGGATGCTATAGATATTATTTGGGGCTATAATTATTTTATACTGGGGGGATGCTATATATATTATTTGGGGCTATAATTATTTTATACTGGGGGGATGCTATATATATTATTTGGGGCTATAATTATTTTATACTGGGGGGGTGCTATATATATTATTTGGGGCTATAATTATTTTATACTGGGGGGGGATGCTATAGATATTATTTGGGGCTATAATTATTTTATACTGGGGGGATGCTATAGATATTATTTGGGGCTATAATTATTTTATACTGGGGGGGGATGCTATATATATTATTTGGGGCTATAATTATTTTATACTGGGGGGGTGCTATATATATTATTTGGGGCTATAATTATTTTATACTGGGGGGGGATGCTATAGATATTATTTGGGGCTATAATTATTGTCAGGCTTAGAGGTTGTGGATCCTCTGAACCACTGCGGACGATGGCACAAGCCACTACCTGGGACCGGAGTCTAAGTGGCACCCGGTTTTCACCAGAGCCCGCCGCAAAGCGGGTTGGACTTGCTGCGGCGTGGTACCACCAGGTCGTTCCACAGGCGTGACTTGTCCGCAGTGGCAGCCAAGGTCGAGGTACAGAATCGGCAGGCAATCTCGTAGTCGGGGTCAGGCAGGAGGTCAGGACGGGCAGCACAGGTTCGTAGTCAGAGTCGTAGCAACAGGTCAGGACAGGCGGCAAAGGAGCGTAGTCAAAAACGGAACTGGGGTCACAACAGGAAATCTCAAGAACAGCACAAGGCATCAAAATACAGCTTTCTCTAGGGCGCAAGGCACAAAGATCCGGCAAGGGTAACAGGAAGAGGCAGGGTTAAATAATTAAAGGGAAAAGGCCAGCGCCAATTAGTGGCGCGCTGGCCCTTTAAATTTACAGAACTTGCCGCGCGCGCGCCCTAGCTGTCGGGGACGCGCGCGCACAGCCGAAGGGGACGAGGAAGCTGCGGACGGAGCCGACGCCGGAGGGGCAGGAGCCGGGACCCGTGAGTAGCGCTTGCGGTGCGCTGGCGGGGGACCGACGGCACGGGTGAGCCCGCGATCCGTGACGGGGATCGCGGGACCACCCGTGACAGTACCCCCCCCCTTCGGCCTCCCCCTCTTTCTGGGCTGGAGGAATCTCTGCAGGAGATCCTGGTCCAGGATATTGTCCTCGGGCTCCCAGGATCTCTCCTCAGGCCCGAACCCCTTCCAGTCAACCAAGAAGAACCGCTTACCTCTTACAGTCTTAGCATCAAGGATCTCCTTTACCTCATAGATGTCAGAGGAGTCGGCCACTGGAGCAGGAGGAGACAGCTGTCGGGAGAAGCGGTTCAAGATGACAGGCTTGAGCAGGGATACATGGAAGGAGTTCGGGATGCGCATGGTAGGAGGAAGGCGCAGCTTATATGAGACTGGATTGATGCGATGCATCACCTCGAAGGGACCCAGGAAACGAGGACCGAGCTTGTAGCCAGGAATTTTAAGCCGGACGTATTTGGAGGACAGCCAAACCTTGTCACCAGGAGAGAAGACGGGGGAAGGTCTGCGTCTCTTATCGGCTTGAATCTTAGTTTGCGTCGAGGCCTGTAATAAGGAAAGGCGGGTCTGCTCCCAGATGGTTTTTAAGTCCTGTACCAACTCCTCAACTGCAGGAACATCAGAAGCCACGGGTAGAGGTAGAGGCGGGCGAGGATGGAGTCCATAGTTGACAAAAAATGGAGCAGAACCCGCTGATGCAGAGTCCAAGGAGTTATAGGAAAACTCCGCCCAAGGCAACAATTGGGACCAATCGTCCTGACGGGCAGAAACAAAGTGGCGTAGATAGCAGCCCAAAGTCTGGTTAACTCTCTCCACCTGCCCGTTCGACTGGGGATGATAGGCAGAAGAGAAGTCCAACTTCACCTGTAGTTGGTTACAGAGAGAACGCCAAAATTTCGAGACAAACTGTACTCCACGGTCAGAGACTATGTGTCGTGGAAGTCCATGGAGTCGGAAGATGTGGTGAAAGAACTGTTCGGCAAGACATGGAGCAGCTGGCAAACCTGGTAGAGGAATAAAATGGGCCATCTTAGAGAACCGGTCAGTCACCACCCAGATGACAGTATTGCCTGAAGAAGATGGTAGATCCGTGATGAAATCCATAGCAATATGAGTCCATGGACAGCTGGGTATTGGCAACGGCAGAAGAAGACCAGCAGGCTTAAGACGTGAAGGCTTATTCCGGGCACAGGAAGTACAGGCACCCACAAAATCCCGGACATCTCTGGCCAGGTCTGGCCACCAGTAGAATCGGGTAATGAGGGCGATAGAACGCTGCACCCCAGGATGCCCAGCCACACGGGAGCAATGTCCCCAAGACAGAATTCTCCTCCGTAGCGCAGGTCGTACGTATGTCTTGCCAGGAGGTAATAGACGAAGATCCACTGGCGCGGCCAGTACAAGTCGGTCAGGAGAGATAACATGACGAGGAACCGGTTCTTCCCCAACAACATCCGAAGCACGGGAAAGGGCGTCTGCCTTGATGTTCTTCTCGGCCGGACGAAAATGAATGAGAAAATCGAACCGGGCGAAGAAGAGTGACCAACGAGCTTGGCGTGGGTTGAGTCGCTGAGCAGTCTGGAGATAGAGGAGGTTTTTGTGGTCTGTATAGATGCTGACCGGAAACCGAGCTCCCTCCAGGAGATAACGCCACTCTTCTAGGGCAAGCTTGATCGCCAATAATTCTCGATCTCCTATCCCGTAATTCCTCTCCACGTTCTCTAAATCGCACATCAATCCGGGTGGCTAAGGTGATAAGACCACCCAGGGTAGACGGCAGATCTCGAGCGGCCAGAGCGTCTTTAATATGAGGGGCAAGTCCCTTCTTAAAGGTTGCGGACAGGGCCGCATCGTTCCAGGAAAGTTCCGTGGCCAAGGTACGGAACTGGACCGTATATACTCCCACGGATGAGCCCCCCTGGCGGAGATTCAACAGCGCAGTCTCGGCAGAAGAGGCCCGTGCAGGTTCCTCAAAAACGGACCGGAACTCCGCCAGAAATGCAGTGAGATTGTCTGTGACCGGGTCGTCTCTGTCCCAGAGAGGAGTAGCCCAGGCCAGGGCCTTACCAGAGAGAAGGCTGACGATGAAGGCCACCTTGGATCGTTCCGTGGAGAATTGAGACGGCATCAACTCAAAATGCAGGGAGCACTGGGTTATGAAGCCCCTGCAAGACTTGGGATCACCATCATACTTCCCGGGCATAGACAGCCGTAGCCTCGGTTCAGCGGCGGGAAGAGAAGCCGGGATAGCGGGAGCCACTGGAGCGGCCTCAGGAACCTGTTGTTGCTGCTGGGTGGCCAGCAGCTGCTGCAGCATGGCGGTAACCTGTTCCAGCTGTTGGCGTTGAGCGACAATCTCTCGGGATTGTTGACCCACGATGGCAGCCAGAGTCGGCCGAGTAGGAAGCGGCACCTCAGCGGGATCCATGGCCGGATCTTACTGTCAGGCTTAGAGGTTGTGGATCCTCTGAACCACTGCGGACGATGGCACAAGCCACTACCTGGGACCGGAGTCTAAGTGGCACCCGGTTTTCACCAGAGCCCGCCGCAAAGCGGGTTGGACTTGCTGCGGCGTGGTACCACCAGGTCGTTCCACAGGCGTGACTTGTCCGCAGTGGCAGCCAAGGTCGAGGTACAGAATCGGCAGGCAATCTCGTAGTCGGGGTCAGGCAGGAGGTCAGGACGGGCAGCACAGGTTCGTAGTCAGAGTCGTAGCAACAGGTCAGGACAGGCGGCAAAGGAGCGTAGTCAAAAACGGAACTGGGGTCACAACAGGAAATCTCAAGAACAGCACAAGGCATCAAAATACAGCTTTCTCTAGGGCGCAAGGCACAAAGATCCGGCAAGGGTAACAGGAAGAGGCAGGGTTAAATAATTAAAGGGAAAAGGCCAGCGCCAATTAGTGGCGCGCTGGCCCTTTAAATTTACAGAACTTGCCGCGCGCGCGCCCTAGCTGTCGGGGACGCGCGCGCACAGCCGAAGGGGACGAGGAAGCTGCGGACGGAGCCGACGCCGGAGGGGCAGGAGCCGGGACCCGTGAGTAGCGCTTGCGGTGCGCTGGCGGGGGACCGACGGCACGGGTGAGCCCGCGATCCGTGACGGGGATCGCGGGACCACCCGTGACAATTATTTTATACTGGGGGGATGCTATATATATTATTTGGGGCTATAATTATTTTATACTGGGGGGGGATGCTATATATATTATTTGGGGCTATAATTATTTTATACTGGGGGGTGCTATATATATTATTTGGGGCTATAATTATTTTATACTGGGGGGGGATGCTATATATATTCTTTGGGGCTATAATTATTTTATACTGGGGGGGGTGCTATATATATTATTTGGGGCTATAATTATTTTATACTGGGGGGGGATGCTATAGATATTATTTGGGGCTATAATTATTTTATACTGGGGGGGGATGCTATAGATATTATTTGGGGCTATAATTATTTTATACTGGGGGGGGATGCTATATATATTATTTGGGGCTATAATTATTTTATACTGGGGGGGTGCTATATATATTATTTGGGGCTATAATTATTTTATACTGGGGGGGGATGCTATAGATATTATTTGGGGCTATAATTATTTTATACTGGGGGGATGCTATATATATTATTTGG
Source organism: Engystomops pustulosus (assembly GCF_040894005.1). Lineage (NCBI taxonomy): Eukaryota > Metazoa > Chordata > Amphibia > Anura > Leptodactylidae > Engystomops > Engystomops pustulosus. Next base: position 235,276,210 of record NC_092413.1, on the reverse strand, counting down.
GGCTATAATTATTTTATACTGGGGGGATGCTATATATATTATTTGGGGCTATAATTATTTTATACTGGGGGGGTGCTATATATATTATTTGGGGCTATAATTATTTTATACTGGGGGGGGATGCTATAGATATTATTTGGGGCTATAATTATTTTATACTGGGGGGATGCTATAGATATTATTTGGGGCTATAATTATTTTATACTGGGGGGGGATGCTATATATATTATTTGGGGCTATAATTATTTTATACTGGGGGGGTGCTATATATATTATTTGGGGCTATAATTATTTTATACTGGGGGGGGGATGCTATAGATATTATTTGGGGCTATAATTATTTTATACTGGGGGGGTGCTATAGATATTATTTGGGGCTATAATTATTTTATACTGGGGGGGATGCTATAGATATTATTTGGGGCTATAATTATTTTATACTGGGGGGGGGGTGCTATATATATTATTTGGGGCTATAATTATTTTATACTGGGGGGGGTGCTATAGATATTATTTGGGGCTATAATTATTTTATACTGGGGGGGATGCTATAGATATTATTTGGGGCTATAATTATTTTATACTGGGGGGGGGTGCTATAGATATTATTTGGGGCTATAATTATTTTATACTGGGGGGGGGGGTGCTATATATATTATTTGGGGCTATAATTATTTTATACTGGGGGGGATGCTATATATATATTATTTGGGGCTATAATTATTTTATACTGGGGGGGTGCTATAGATATTATTTGGGGCTATAATTATTTTATACTGGGGGGCTGCTATATATATTATTTGGGGATATAATTATTTTATACTGGGGGGGGGCTGCTATATATATTATTTGGGGCTATAATTATTTTATACTGGGGGGGGATGCTATAGATATTATTTGGGGCTATAATTATTTTATACTGGGGGGGATGCTATAGATATTATTTGGGGATATAATTATTTTATACTGGGGGGGGATGCTATATATATTATTTGGGGCTATAATTATTTTATACTGGGGGGGGATGCTATAGATATTATTTGGGGCTATAATTATTTTATACTGGGGGGGTGCTATATATATTATTTGGGGATATAATTATTTTATACTGGGGGGGTGCTATATATATTATTTGGGGCTATAATTATTTTATACTGGGGGGTGCTATAGATATTATTTGGGGCTATAATTATTTTATACTGGGGGGGTGCTATATATATTATTTGGGGGTATAATTATTTTATACTGGGGGGATGCTATATATATTATTTGGGGCTATAATTATTTTATGCTGGGGGGGTGCTATAGATATTATTTGGGGCTATAATTATTTTATACTGGGGGGGGGGGTGCTATATATATTATTTGGGGATATAATTATTTTATACTGGGGGGGGATGCTATAGATATTATTTGGGGCTATAATTTTTTTATACTGGGGGGGTGCTATAGATATTATTTGGGGCTATAATTATTTTATACTGGGGGGGGTGCTATATATATTATTTGGGGATATAATTATTTTATACTGGGGGGGTGCTATATATATTATTTGGGGATATAATTATTTTATACTGGGTGGGGGTGCTATATATATTATTTGGGGATATAATTATTTTATACTGGGGGGGTGCTATAGATATTATTTGGGGCTATAATTATTTTATACTGGGGGGGGGTGCTATATATATTATTTGGGGATATAATTATTTTATACTGGGGGGGTGCTATATATATTATTTGGGGCTATAATTATTTTATACTGGGGGGGGTGCTATAGATATTATTTGGGGCTATAATTATTTTATACTGGGGGGGATGCTATATATATTATTTGGGGTTATAATTATTTTATACTGGGGGGGGATGCTATAGATATTATTTGGGGTTATAATTATTTTATACTGGGGGGGGTGCTATATATATTATTTGGGGCTATAATTATTTTATACTGGGGGGGATGCTATATATATATTATTTGGGGCTATAATTATTTTATACTGGGGGGGGATGCTATATATATTATTTGGGGCTATAATTATTTTATACTGGGGGGGATGCTATATATATTATTTGGGGCTATAATTATTTTATACTGGGGGGGGGTGCTATAGATATTATTTGGGGCTATAATTATTTTATACTGGGGGGATGCTATATATATTATTTGGGGCTATAATTATTTTATACTGGGGGGTGCTATATATATATTATTTGGGGCTATAATTATTTTATACTGGGGGGGGTGCTATAGATATTATTTGGGGCTATAATTATTTTATACTGGGGGGGGGGGTGCTATATATATTATTTGGGGCTATAATTATTTTATACTGGGGGGGTGCTATATATATTATTTGGGGCTATAATTATTTTATACTGGGGGGGGGATGCTATAGATATTATTTGGGGCTATAATTATTTTATACTGGGGGGGAATGCTATATATATTATTTGGGGCTATAATTATTTTATACTGGGGAGATGCTATAGATATTATTTGGTGCTATAATTATTTTATACTGGGGGGGGATGCTATATATATTATTTGGGGCTATAATTATTTTATACTGGGGGGGTGCTATAGATATTATTTGGGGCTATAATTATTTTATACTGGGGGGGGGTGCTATATATATTATTTGGGGATATAATTATTTTATACTGGGGGGGATGCTATAGATATTATTTGGGGCTATAATTATTTTATACTGGGGGGGTGCTATAGATATTATTTGGGGCTATAATTATTTTATACTGGGGGGGGTGCTATATATATTATTTGGGGATATAATTATTTTATACTGGGGGGGTGCTATATATATTATTTGGGGATATAATTATTTTATACTGGGGGGGGTGCTATATATATTATTTGGGGATATAATTATTTTATACTGGGGGGGGGTGCTATATATATTATTTGGGGATATAATTATTTTATACTGGGGGGGGTGCTATATATATTATTTGGGGATATAATTATTTTATACTGGGGGGGATGCTATAGATATTATTTGGGGCTATAATTATTTTATACTGGGGGGGGGGTGCTATATATATTATTTGGGGATATAATTATTTTATACTGGGGGGGTGCTATATATATTATTTGGGGCTATAATTATTTTATACTGGGGGGGGTGCTATAGATATTATTTGGGGCTATAATTATTTTATACTGGGGGGGATGCTATATATATTATTTGGGGTTATAATTATTTTATACTGGGGGGGGGATGCTATAGATATTATTTGGGGTTATAATTATTTTATACTGGGGGGGGTGCTATATATATTATTTGGGGCTATAATTATTTTATACTGGGGGGGATGCTATATATATATTATTTGGGGCTATAATTATTTTATACTGGGGGGGGATGCTATATATATTATTTGGGGCTATAATTATTATATACTGGGGGGGATGCTATATATATTATTTGGGGCTATAATTATTTTATACTGGGGGGGGTGCTATAGATATTATTTGGGGCTATAATTATTTTATACTGGGGGGATGCTATATATATTATTTGGGGCTATAATTATTTTATACTGGGGGGGTGCTATATATATATTATTTGGGGCTATAATTATTTTATACTGGGGGGGGTGCTATAGATATTATTTGGGGCTATAAATATTTTATACTGGGGGGGGATGCTATATATATTATTTGGGGCTATAATTATTTTATACTGGGGGGGGTGCTATATATATATTATTTGGGGCTATAATTATTTTATACTGGGGGGGGGATGCTATAGATATTATTTGGGGCTATAATTATTTTATACTGGGGAGATGCTATAGATATTATTTGGTGCTATAATTATTTTATACTGGGGGGGGATGCTATAGATATTATTTGGGGCTATAATTATTTTATACTGGGGGGGGTGCTATATATATTATTTGGGGCTATAATTATTTTATACTGGGGGGGGTGCTATAGATATTATTTGGGGCTATAATTATTTTATACTTGGGGGGTGCTATATATATTATTTGGGGCTATAATTATTTTATACTGGGGGGGTGCTATATATATATTATTTGGGGCTATAATTATTTTATACTGGGGGGGGGATGCTATAGATATTATTTGGGGCTATAATTATTTTATACTGGGGAGATGCTATAGATATTATTTGGTGCTATAATTATTTTATACTGGGGGGGTGCTATAGATATTATTTGGGGCTATAATTATTTTATACTGGGGGGGTGCTATAGATATTATTTGGGGCTATAATTATTTTATACTGGGGGGGATGCTATATATATTATTTGGGGCTATAATTATTTTATACTGGGGGGGTGCTATAGATATTATTTGGGGCTATAATTATTTTATACTTGGGGGGTGCTATATATATTATTTGGGGCTATAATTATTTTATACTGGGGGGGGGCTATAGATATTATTGGGGCTATAATTATTTTATACTGGGGGGGGGATGCTATAGATATTATTTGGGGCTATAATTATTTTATACTGGGGGGGATGCTATATATATATTATTTGGGGCTATAATTATTTTATACTGGGGGGGGGATGCTATAGATATTATTTGGGGCTATAATTATTTTATACTGGGGGGGTGCTATATATATATTATTTGGGGCTATAATTATTTTATACTGGGGGGGATGCTATAGATATTATTTGGGGCTATAATTATTTTATACTGGGGGGGATGCTATAGATATTATTTGGGGCTATAATTATTTTATACTGGGGGGGGATGCTATATATATTATTTGGGGCTATAATTATTTTATACTGGGGGGGTGCTATAGATATTATTTGGGGCTATAATTATTTTATACTGGGGGGGTGCTATAGATATTATTTGGGGGTATAATTATTTTATACTGGGGGGGATGCTATAGATATTATTTGGGGCTATAATTATTTTATACTGGGGGGGTGCTATAGATATTATTTGGGGCTATAATTATTTTATACTGGGGGGGGGATGCTATATATATTATTTGGGGCTATAATTATTTTATACTGGGGGGGTGCTATAGATATTATTTGAGGCTATAATTATTTTATACTGGGGGGGGATGCTATAGATATTATTTGGGGCTATAATTATTTTATACTGGGGGGGATGCTATATATATTATTTGGGGCTATAATTATTTTATACTGGGGGGGTGCTATAGATATTATTTGGGGCTATAATTATTTTATACTGGGGGGGTGCTATATATATTATTTGGGGCTATAATTATTTTATACTGGGGGGGGTGCTATAGATATTATTTGGGGCTATAATTATTTTATACTGGGGGGGTGCTATATATATTATTTGGGGCTATAATTATTTTATACTGGGGGGGTGCTATATATATTATTTGGGGCTATAATTATTTTATACTGGGGGGGGTGCTATATATATTATTTGGGGCTATAATTATTTTATACTGGGGGGGATGCTATATATATTATTTGGGGCTATAATTATTTTATACTGGGGGGGGATGCTATATATATTATTTGGGGCTATAATTATTTTATACTGGGGGGGTGCTATAGATATTATTTGGGGCTATAATTATTTTATACTGGGGGGGGATGCTATATATATTATTTGGGGCTATAATTATTTTATACTGGGGGGGGGTGCTATATATATTATTTGGGGCTATAATTATTTTATACTGGGGGGGATGCTATATATATTATTTGGGGCTATAATTATTTTATACTGGGGGGGGATGCTATATATATTATTTGGGGCTATAATTATTTTATACTGGGGGGGTGCTATAGATATTATTTGGGGCTATAATTATTTTATACTGGGGGGTGCTATAGATATTATTTGGGGCTATAATTATTTTATACTGGGGGGGTGCTATAGATATTATTTGGGGCTATAATTATTTTATACTGGGGGGGGATGCTATATATATTATTTGGGGCTATAATTATTTTATACTGGGGGGGGTGCTATAGATATTATTTGGGGCTATAATTATTTTATACTGGGGGGGGGATGCTATAGATATTATTTGGGGCTATAATTATTTTATACTGGGGGGGATGCTATATATATTATTTGGGGCTATAATTATTTTATACTGGGGGGAGGGTGCTATAGATATTATTTGGGGCTATAATTATTTTATACTGGGGGGGTGCTATAGATATTATTTGGGGCTATAATTATTTTATACTGGGGGGGGGGTGCTATAGATATTATTTGGGGCTATAATTATTTTATACTGGGGGGGATGCTATAGATATTATTTGGGGCTATAATTATTTTATACTGGGGGGGGATGCTATATATATTATTTGGGGCTATAATTATTTTATACTGGGGGGGGGGTGCTATAGATATTATTTGGGGCTATAATTATTTTATACTGGGGGGGTGCTATAGATATTATTTGGGGCTATAATTATTTTATACTGGGGGGGGGTGCTATAGATATTATTTGGGGCTATAATTATTTTATACTGGGGGGGGATACTATAGATATTATTTGGGGCTATAATTATTTTATACTGGGGGGGGATGCTATAGATATTATTTGGGGTTATAATTATTTTATACTGGGGGGGGATGCTATAGATATTGATTGGGGCTATAATTATTTTATACTGGGGGGGTGCTATATATATTTTTTGGGGCTATAATTATTTTATACTGGGGGGGGGCGCTATAGATATTATTTGGGGCTATAATTATTTTATACTGGGGGGGGATGCTATAGATATTATTTGGGGCTATAATTATTTTATACTGGGGGGTGCTATATATATTATTTGGGGCTATAATTATTTTATACTGGGGGGGGGGCGCTATAGATATTATTTGGGGCTATAATTATTTTATACTGGGGGGGGATGCTATAGATATTATTTGGGGCTATAATTATTTTATACTGGGGGGATGCTATATATATTATTTGGGGCTATAATTATTTTATACTGGGGGGGGATGCTATATATATTATTTGGGGCTATAATTATTTTATACTGGGGGGTGCTATATATATTATTTGGGGCTATAATTATTTTATACTGGGGGGGGATGCTATATATATTCTTTGGGGCTATAATTATTTTATACTGGGGGGGTGCTATATATATTATTTGGGGCTATAATTATTTTATACTGGGGGGGGATGCTATAGATATTATTTGGGGCTATAATTATTTTATACTGGGGGGGGATGCTATATATATTATTTGGGGCTATAATTATTTTATACTGGGGGGGTGCTATATATATTATTTGGGGCTATAATTATTTTATACTGGGGGGGGATGCTATAGATATTATTTGGGGCTATAATTATTTTATACTGGGGGGATGCTATATATATTATTTGGGGCTATAATTATTTTATACTGGGGGGGTGCTATATATATTATTTGGGGGTATAATTATTTTATACTGGGGGGGTGCTATATATATTATTTGGGGGTATAATTATTTTATACTGGGGGGGATGCTATAGATATTATTTGGGGCTATAATTATTTTATACTGGGGGGGGGATGCTATAGATATTATTTGGGGCTATAATTATTTTATACTGGGGGGGATGCTATAGATATTATTTGGGGCTATAATTATTTTATACTGGGGGGGATGCTATAGATATTATTTGGGGCTATAATTATTTTATACTGGGGGGGGATGCTATATATATTATTTGGGGCTATAATTATTTTATACTGGGGGGGTGCTATATATATTATTTGGGGCTATAATTATTTTATACTGGGGGGGGATGCTATAGATATTATTTGGGGCTATAATTATTTTATACTGGGGGGATGCTATAGATATTATTTGGGGCTATAATTATTTTATACTGGGGGGGGATGCTATATATATTATTTGGGGCTATAATTATTTTATACTGGGGGGGGGTGCTATAGATATTATTTGGGGCTATAATTATTTTATACTGGGGGGGTGCTATATATATTATTTGGGGCTATAATTATTTTATACTGGGGGGGATGCTATAGATATTATTTGGGGCTATAATTATTTTATACTGGGGGGGTGCTATAGATATTATTTGGGGCTATAATTATTTTATACTGGGGGGGATGCTATAGATATTATTTGGGGCTATAATTATTTTATACTGGGGGGGGGGTGCTATATATATTATTTGGGGCTATAATTATTTTATACTGGGGGGGGTGCTATAGATATTATTTGGGGCTATAATTATTTTATACTGGGGTGGGTGCTATAGATATTATTTGGGGCTATAATTATTTTATACTGGGGGGGGGTGCTATATATATTATTTGGGGCTATAATTATTTTATACTGGGGGGGATGCTATATATATATTATTTGGGGCTATAATTATTTTATACTGGGGGGGTGCTATAGATATTATTTGGGGCTATAATTATTTTATACTGGGGGGCTGCTATATATATTATTTGGGGATATAATTATTTTATACTGGGGGGGGGGGCTGCTATATATATTATTTGGGGCTATAATTATTTTATACTGGGGGGGGATGCTATAGATATTATTTGGGGCTATAATTATTTTATACTGGGGGGGATGCTATATATATTATTTGGGGCTATAATTATTTTATACTGGGGGGGATGCTATAGATATTATTTGGGGATATAATTATTTTATACTGGGGGGGTGCTATATATATTATTTGGGGCTATAATTATTTTATGCTGGGGGGGTGCTATAGATATTATTTGGGGCTATAATTATTTTATACTGGGGGGGGGGTGCTATATATATTATTTGGGGATATAATTATTTTATACTGGGGGGGGATGCTATAGATATTATTTGGGGCTATAATTTTTTTATACTGGGGGGGTGCTATAGATATTATTTGGGGCTATAATTATTTTATACTGGGGGGGTGCTATATATATTATTTGGGGATATAATTATTTTATACTGGGGGGGTGCTATATATATTATTTGGGGATATAATTATTTTATACTGGGTGGGGGTGCTATATATATTATTTGGGGATATAATTATTTTATACTGGGGGGGGTGCTATAGATATTATTTGGGGCTATAATTATTTTATACTGGGGGGGGGTGCTATATATATTATTTGGGGATATAATTATTTTATACTGGGGGGGTGCTATATATATTATTTGGGGCTATAATTATTTTATACTGGGGGGGGTGCTATAGATATTATTTGGGGCTATAATTATTTTATACTGGGGGGGATGCTATATATATTATTTGGGGTTATAATTATTTTATACTGGGGGGGGATGCTATAGATATTATTTGGGGTTATAATTATTTTATACTGGGGGGGGTGCTATATATATTATTTGGGGCTATAATTATTTTATACTGGGGGGGATGCTATAGATATTATTTGGGGCTATAATTATTTTATACTGGGGGGGATGCTATATATATTATTTGGGGCTATAATTATTTTATACTGGGGGGGATGCTATATATATTATTTGGGGCTATAATTATTTTATACTGGGGGGGGGGTGCTATAGATATTATTTGGGGCTATAATTATTTTATACTGGGGGGATGCTATATATATTATTTGGGGCTATAATTATTTTATACTGGGGGGTGCTATATATATATTATTTGGGGCTATAATTATTTTATACTGGGGGGGGTGCTATAGATATTATTTGGGGCTATAATTATTTTATACTGGGGGGGGGTGCTATATATATTATTTGGGGCTATAATTATTTTATACTGGGGGGGTGCTATATATATTATTTGGGGCTATAATTATTTTATACTGGGGGGGGATGCTATAGATATTATTTGGGGCTATAATTATTTTATACTGGGGAGATGCTATAGATATTATTTGGTGCTATAATTATTTTATACTGGGGGGGGATGCTATATATATTATTTGGGGCTATAATTATTTTATACTGGGGGGGTGCTATAGATATTATTTGGGGCTATAATTATTTTATACTTGGGGGGTGCTATATATATTATTTGGGGCTATAATTATTTTATACTGGGGGGGGGCTATAGATATTATTGGGGCTATAATTATTTTATACTGGGGGGGGGCTATAGATATTATTGGGGCTATAATTATTTTATACTGGGGGGGTGCTATATATATATTATTTGGGGCTATAATTATTTTATACTGGGGGGGGATGCTATAGATATTATTTGGGGCTATAATTATTTTATACTGGGGGGGGATGCTATAGATATTATTTGGGGCTATAATTATTTTATACTGGGGGGGGATGCTATAGATATTATTTGGGGCTATAATTATTTTATACTGGGGGGGATGCTATAGATATTATTTGGGGGTATAATTATTTTATACTGGGGGGGGGATGCTATATATATTATTTGGGGCTATAATTATTTTATACTGGGGGGGTGCTATAGATATTATTTGGGGCTATAATTATTTTATACTGGGGGGGGATGCTATATATATTATTTGGGGCTATAATTATTTTATACTGGGGGGGTGCTATAGATATTATTTGGGGCTATAATTATTTTATACTGGGGGGGTGCTATAGATATTATTTGGGGGTATAATTATTTTATACTGGGGGGGATGCTATAGATATTATTTGGGGCTATAATTATTTTATACTGGGGGGGTGCTATAGATATTATTTGGGGCTATAATTATTTTATACTGGGGGGGGGATGCTATATATATTATTTGGGGCTATAATTATTTTATACTGGGGGGGTGCTATAGATATTATTTGAGGCTATAATTATTTTATACTGGGGGGGGGGATGCTATAGATATTATTTGGGGCTATAATTATTTTATACTGGGGGGGGATGCTATATATATTATTTGGGGCTATAATTATTTTATACTGGGGGGGTGCTATAGATATTATTTGGGGCTATAATTATTTTATACTGGGGGGGTGCTATATATATTATTTGGGGCTATAATTATTTTATACTGGGGGGGGGTGCTATAGATATTATTTGGGGCTATAATTATTTTATACTGGGGGGGTGCTATATATATTATTTGGGGCTATAATTATTTTATACTGGGGGGGTGCTATATATATTATTTGGGGCTATAATTATTTTATACTGGGGGGGTGCTATATATATTATTTGGGGCTATAATTATTTTATACTGGGGGGGGTGCTATAGATATTATTTGGGGCTATAATTATTTTATACTGGGGGGGTGCTATATATATTATTTGGGGCTATAATTATTTTATACTGGGGGGGTGCTATATATATTATTTGGGGCTATAATTATTTTATACTGGGGGGGTGCTATAGATATTATTTGGGGATATAATTATTTTATACTGGGGGGGGATACTATAGATATTATTTGGGGCTATAATTATTTTATACTGGGGGGTGCTATAGATATTATTTGGGGCTATAATTATTTTATACTGGGGGGGTGCTATATATATTATTTGGGGCTATAATTATTTTATACTGGGGGGGGGATGCTATAGATATTATTTGGGGCTATAATTATTTTATACTGGGGGGGATGCTATAGATATTATTTGGGGCTATAATTATTTTATACTGGGGGGGGATGCTATAGATATTATTTGGGGCTATAATTATTTTATACTGGGGGGGATGCTATATATATTATTTGGGGCTATAATTATTTTATGCTGGGGGGGTGCTATAGATATTATTTGGGGCTATAATTATTTTATACTGGGGGGGGGTGCTATATATATTATTTGGGGATATAATTATTTTATACTGGGGGGGATGCTATAGATATTATTTGGGGCTATAATTATTTTATACTGGGGGGGTGCTATAGATATTATTTGGGGCTATAATTATTTTATACTGGGGGGGGTGCTATATATATTATTTGGGGATATAATTATTTTATACTGGGGGGGTGCTATATATATTATTTGGGGATATAATTATTTTATACTGGGGGGGGGTGCTATATATATTATTTGGGGATATAATTATTTTATACTGGGGGGGGATGCTATAGATATTATTTGGGGCTATAATTATTTTATACTGGGGGGGGGTGCTATATATATTATTTGGGGATATAATTATTTTATACTGGGGGGGTGCTATATATATTATTTGGGGCTATAATTATTTTATACTGGGGGGGTGCTATAGATATTATTTGGGGCTATAATTATTTTATACTGGGGGGGATGCTATATATATTATTTGGGGTTATAATTATTTTATACTGGGGGGGGGATGCTATAGATATTATTTGGGGTTATAATTATTTTATACTGGGGGGGTGCTATATATATTATTTGGGGCTATAATTATTTTATACTGGGGGGGATGCTATATATATATTATTTGGGGCTATAATTATTTTATACTGGGGGGGGATGCTATATATATTATTTGGGGCTATAATTATTTTATACTGGGGGGGATGCAATATATATTATTTGGGGCTATAATTATTTTATACTGGGGGGGGTGCTATAGATATTATTTGGGGCTATAATTATTTTATACTGGGGGGATGCTATATATATTATTTGGGGCTATAATTATTTTATACTGGGGGGGTGCTATATATATATTATTTGGGGCTATAATTATTTTATACTGGGGGGGGGTGCTATAGATATTATTTGGGGCTATAATTATTTTATACTGGGGGGGGATGCTATATATATTATTTGGGGCTATAATTATTTTATACTGGGGGGGGGTGCTATATATATATTATTTGGGGCTATAATTATTTTATACTGGGGGGGTGCTATATATATATTATTTGGGGCTATAATTATTTTATACTGGGGGGGGGATGCTATAGATATTATTTGGGGCTATAATTATTTTATACTGGGGAGATGCTATAGATATTATTTGGTGCTATAATTATTTTATACTGGGGGGGGATGCTATATATATTATTTGGGGCTATAATTATTTTATACTGGGGGGGTGCTATAGATATTATTTGGGGCTATAATTATTTTATACTTGGGGGGTGCTATATATATTATTTGGGGCTATAATTATTTTATACTGGGGGGGGGCTATAGATATTATTGGGGCTATAATTATTTTATACTGGGGGGGGGGCTATAGATATTATTGGGGCTATAATTATTTTATACTGGGGGGGTGCTATATATATATTATTTGGGGCTATAATTATTTTATACTGGGGGGGGGATGCTATAGATATTATTTGGGGCTATAATTATTTTATACTGGGGGGGTGCTATATATATATTATTTGGGGCTATAATTATTTTATACTGGGGGGGGATGCTATAGATATTATTTGGGGCTATAATTATTTTATACTGGGGGGGGATGCTATAGATATTATTTGGGGCTATAATTATTTTATACTGGGGGGGGATGCTATATATATTATTTGGGGCTATAATTATTTTATACTGGGGGGGTGCTATAGATATTATTTGGGGCTATAATTATTTTATACTGGGGGGGTGCTATAGATATTATTTGGGGGTATAATTATTTTATACTGGGGGGGATGCTATAGATATTATTTGGGGCTATAATTATTTTATACTGGGGGGGTGCTATAGATATTATTTGGGGCTATAATTATTTTATACTGGGGGGGGGATGCTATATATATTATTTGGGGCTATAATTATTTTATACTGGGGGGGTGCTATAGATATTATTTGAGTCTATAATTATTTTATACTGGGGGGGATGCTATAGATATTATTTGGGGCTATAATTATTTTATACTGGGGGGGGATGCTATATATATTATTTGGGGCTATAATTATTTTATACTGGGGGGGTGCTATAGATATTATTTGGGGCTATAATTATTTTATACTGGGGGGGTGCTATATATATTATTTGGGGCTATAATTATTTTATACTGGGGGGGGTGCTATAGATATTATTTGGGGCTATAATTATTTTATACTGGGGGGGTGCTATATATATTATTTGGGGCTATAATTATTTTATACTGGGGGGGTGCTATATATATTATTTGGGGCTATAATTATTTTATACTGGGGGGGGTGCTATATATATTATTTGGGGCTATAATTATTTTATACAGGGGGGGATGCTATAGATATTATTTGGGGCTATAATTATTTTATACTGGGGGGGATGCTATATATATTATTTGGGGCTATAATTATTTTATACTGGGGGGGATGCTATATATATTATTTGGGGCTATAATTATTTTATACTGGGGGGGGGGGTGCTATATATATTATTTGGGGCTATAATTATTTTATACTGGGGGGGATGCTATATATATATTATTTGGGGCTATAATTATTTTATACTGGGGGGGTGCTATAGATATTATTTGGGGCTATAATTATTTTATACTGGGGGGGGATGCTATATATATTATTTGGGGCTATAATTATTTTATACTGGGGGGGGTGCTATAGATATTATTTGGGGCTATAATTATTTTATACTGGGGGGGGGATGCTATAGATATTATTTGGGGCTATAATTATTTTATACTGGGGGGGATGCTATATATATTATTTGGGGCTATAATTATTTTATACTGGGGGGGGGTGCTATAGATATTATTTGGGGCTATAATTATTTTATACTGGGGGGGTGCTATAGATATTATTTGGGGCTATAATTATTTTATACTGGGGGGGGGGTGCTATAGATATTATTTGGGGCTATAATTATTTTATACTGGGGGGGGATGCTATAGATATTATTTGGGGCTATAATTATTTTATACTGGGGGGGATGCTATATATATTATTTGGGGCTATAATTATTTTATACTGGGGGGGGGTGCTATAGATATTATTTGGGGCTATAATTATTTTATACTGGGGGGGTGCTATAGATATTATTTGGGGCTATAATTATTTTATACTGGGGTGGGGTGCTATAGATATTATTTGGGGCTATAATTATTTTATACTGGGGGGGGATACTATAGATATTATTTGGGGCTATAATTATTTTATACTGGGGGGGGATGCTATATATATTCTTTGGGGCTATAATTATTTTATACTGGGGGGGGTGCTATATATATTATTTGGGGCTATAATTATTTTATACTGGGGGGGGATGCTATAGATATGATTTGGGGCTATAATTATTTTATACTGGGGGGGGATGCTATAGATATTATTTGGGGCTATAATTATTTTATACTGGGGGGGGATGCTATATATATTATTTGGGGCTATAATTATTTTATACTGGGGGGGTGCTATATATATTATTTGGGGCTATAATTATTTTATACTGGGGGGGGATGCTATAGATATTATTTGGGGCTATAATTATTTTATACTGGGTGGGGGTGCTATATATATTATTTGGGGCTATAATTATTTTATACTGGGGGGATGCTATATATATTATTTGGGGCTATAATTATTTTATACTGGGGGGATGCTATAGATATTATTTGGGGCTATAATTATTTTATACTGGGGGGGGATGCTATATATATTATTTGGGGCTATAATTATTTTATACTGGGGGGGTGCTATATATATTATTTGGGGCTATAATTATTTTATACTGGGGGGGGATGCTATAGATATTATTTGGGGCTATAATTATTTTATACTGGGGGGATGCTATAGATATTATTTGGGGCTATAATTATTTTATACTGGGGGGGGATGCTATATATATTATTTGGGGCTATAATTATTTTATACTGGGGGGGTGCTATATATATTATTTGGGGCTATAATTATTTTATACTGGGGGGGGGATGCTATAGATATTATTTGGGGCTATAATTATTTTATACTGGGGGGGTGCTATAGATATTATTTGGGGCTATAATTATTTTATACTGGGGGGGATGCTATAGATATTATTTGGGGCTATAATTATTTTATACTGGGGGGGGGTGCTATATATATTATTTGGGGCTATAATTATTTTATACTGGGGGGGGTGCTATAGATATTATTTGGGGCTATAATTATTTTATACTGGGGGGGATGCTATAGATATTATTTGGGGCTATAATTATTTTATACTGGGGGGGGGGTGCTATAGATATTATTTGGGGCTATAATTATTTTATACTGGGGGGGGGGTGCTATATATATTATTTGGGGCTATAATTATTTTATACTGGGGGGGATGCTATATATATATTATTTGGGGCTATAATTATTTTATACTGGGGGGGTGCTATAGATATTATTTGGGGCTATAATTATTTTATACTGGGGGGCTGCTATATATATTATTTGGGGATATAATTATTTTATACTGGGGGGGGGGCTGCTATATATATTATTTGGGGCTATAATTATTTTATACTGGGGGGGGATGCTATAGATATTATTTGGGGCTATAATTATTTTATACTGGGGGGGATGCTATAGATATTATTTGGGGATATAATTATTTTATACTGGGGGGGGATGCTATATATATTATTTGGGGCTATAATTATTTTATACTGGGGGGGGATGCTATAGATATTATTTGGGGCTATAATTATTTTATACTGGGGGGGTGCTATATATATTATTTGGGGATATAATTATTTTATACTGGGGGGGTGCTATATATATTATTTGGGGCTATAATTATTTTATACTGGGGGGTGCTATAGATATTATTTGGGGCTATAATTATTTTATACTGGGGGGGTGCTATATATATTATTTGGGGGTATAATTATTTTATACTGGGGGGATGCTATATATATTATTTGGGGCTATAATTATTTTATGCTGGGGGGGTGCTATAGATATTATTTGGGGCTATAATTATTTTATACTGGGGGGGGTGCTATATATATTATTTGGGGATATAATTATTTTATACTGGGGGGGGATGCTATAGATATTATTTGGGGCTATAATTTTTTTATACTGGGGGGGTGCTATAGATATTATTTGGGGCTATAATTATTTTATACTGGGGGGGGTGCTATATATATTATTTGGGGATATAATTATTTTATACTGGGGGGGGATGCTATAGATATTATTTGGGGCTATAATTATTTTATACTGGGGGGGGGATGCTATAGATATTATTTGGGGCTATAATTATTTTATACTGGGGGGGGATGCTATAGATATTATTTGGGGCAATAATTATTTTATACTGGGGGGGGATGCTATAGATATTATTTGGGGCTATAATTATTTTATACTGGGGGGATGCTATAGATATTATTTGGGGCTATAATTATTTTATACTGGGGGGGGGGTGCTATATATATTATTTGGGGATATAATTATTTTATACTGGGTGGGGGTGCTATATATATTATTTGGGGATATAATTATTTTATACTGGGGGGGGTGCTATAGATATTATTTGGGGCTATAATTATTTTATACTGGGGGGGGGTGCTATATATATTATTTGGGGATATAATTATTTTATACTGGGGGGGTGCTATATATATTATTTGGGGCTATAATTATTTTATACTGGGGGGGGTGCTATAGATATTATTTGGGGCTATAATTATTTTATACTGGGGGGGATGCTATATATATTATTTGGGGTTATAATTATTTTATACTGGGGGGGGATGCTATAGATATTATTTGGGGTTATAATTATTTTATACTGGGGGGGGTGCTATATATATTATTTGGGGCTATAATTATTTTATACTGGGGGGGATGCTATATATATATTATTTGGGGCTATAATTATTTTATACTGGGGGGGGATGCTATATATATTATTTGGGGCTATAATTATTTTATACTGGGGGGGATGCTATATATATTATTTGGGGCTATAATTATTTTATACTGGGGGGGGGTGCTATAGATATTATTTGGGGCTATAATTATTTTATACTGGGGGGATGCTATATATATTATTTGGGGCTATAATTATTTTATACTGGGGGGTGCTATATATATATTATTTGGGGCTATAATTATTTTATACTGGGGGGGGTGCTATAGATATTATTTGGGGCTATAATTATTTTATACTGGGGGGGGGGTGCTATATATATTATTTGGGGCTATAATTATTTTATACTGGGGGGGTGCTATATATATTATTTGGGGCTATAATTATTTTATACTGGGGGGGGGATGCTATAGATATTATTTGGGGCTATAATTATTTTATACTGGGGGGGAATGCTATATATATTATTTGGGGCTATAATTATTTTATACTGGGGAGATGCTATAGATATTATTTGGTGCTATAATTATTTTATACTGGGGGGGGATGCTATATATATTATTTGGGGCTATAATTATTTTATACTGGGGGGGTGCTATAGATATTATTTGGGGCTATAATTATTTTATACTTGGGGGGTGCTATATATATTATTTGGGGCTATAATTATTTTATACTGGGGGGGGGGCTATAGATATTATTGGGGCTATAATTATTTTATACTGGGGGGGGCTATAGATATTATTGGGGCTATAATTATTTTATACTGGGGGGGTGCTATATATATATTATTTGGGGCTATAATTATTTTATACTGGGGGGGGATGCTATAGATATTATTTGGGGCTATAATTATTTTATACTGGGGGGGGATGCTATAGATATTATTTGGGGCTATAATTATTTTATACTGGGGGGGATGCTATAGATATTATTTGGGGGTATAATTATTTTATACTGGGGGGGGGATGCTATATATATTATTTGGGGCTATAATTATTTTATACTGGGGGGGTGCTATAGATATTATTTGGGGCTATAATTATTTTATACTGGGGGGGATGCTATATATATTATTTGGGGCTATAATTATTTTATACTGGGGGGGTGCTATAGATATTATTTGGGGCTATAATTATTTTATACTGGGGGGGGGTGCTATAGATATTATTTGGGGCTATAATTATTTTATACTGGGGGGGGGATGCTATAGATATTATTTGGGGCTATAATTATTTTATACTGGGGGGGTGCTATATATATTATTTGGGGCTATAATTATTTTATACTGGGGGGGTGCTATATATATTATTTGGGGCTATAATTATTTTATACTGGGGGGGTGCTATAGATATTATTTGGGGGTATAATTATTTTATACTGGGGGGGATGCTATAGATATTATTTGGGGCTATAATTATTTTATACTGGGGGGGTGCTATATATATTATTTGGGGCTATAATTATTTTATACTGGGGGGGTGCTATATATATTATTTGGGGCTATAATTATTTTATACTGGGGGGGTGCTATAGATATTATTTGGGGGTATAATTATTTTATACTGGGGGGGATGCTATAGATATTATTTGGGGCTATAATTATTTTATACTGGGGGGGTGCTATAGATATTATTTGGGGCTATAATTATTTTATACTGGGGGGGTGCTATATATATTATTTGGGGCTATAATTATTTTATACTGGGGGGGTGCTATAGATATTATTTGAGGCTATAATTATTTTATACTGGGGGGGGGATGCTATAGATATTATTTGGGGCTATAATTATTTTATACTGGGGGGGGATGCTATAGATATTATTTGGGGCTATAATTATTTTATACTGGGGGGGGATGCTATATATATTATTTGGGGCTATAATTATTTTATACTGGGGGGGGATGCTATATATATTATTTGGGGCTATAATTATTTTATACTGGGGGGTGCTATAGATATTATTTGGGGCTATAATTATTTTATACTGGGGGGGATGCTATATATATTATTTGGGGCTATAATTATTTTATACTGGGGGGTGCTATAGATATTATTTGGGGCTATAATTATTTTATACTGGGGGGTGCTATATATATTATTTGGGGCTATAATTATTTTATACTGGGGGGGGTGCTATATATATATTATTTGGGGATATAATATTTTATACTGGGGGGGTGCTATATATATTATTCGGGGCTATAATTATTTTATACTGTATGCTCAGGGACACCCCAACCATGACTATCACTGTATCTATAGGGCCGACTGTATGCTCAGGGACACCCCAACCATGACTATCACTGTATCTATAGGACTGACTGTATGCTCAGGGACACCCCAACCATGACTATCACTGTATCTATAGGACTGACTGTATGCTCAGGGACACCCCAACCATGACTATCACTGTATCTATAGGACTGCCTGTATGCTCAGGGACACCCCAACCATGACTATCACTGTATCTATAGGACTGACTGTATGCTCAGGGACACCCCAACCATGACTATCACTGTATCTATAGGACTGACTGTATGCTCAGGGACACCCCAACCATGACTATCACTGTATCTATAGGACTGACTGTATGCTCAGGGACACCCCAACCATGTCTATCACTGTAACTATAGGGGTGACTGTATGCTCGGGGACACCCCAACCATGACTATCACTGTATCTATAGGACTGACTGTATGCTCAGGGACACTCCAACCATGACTATCACTGTATCTAAAGGATTGACTGCATGCTCAGGGACACCCCAACCATGACTATCACTGTATCTATAGGACTGCCTGTATGCTCAGGGACACTCCAACCATGACTATCACTGTATCTATAGGGCTGACTGTATGCTCAGGGACACCCCAACCATGACCATCACTGTATCTATAGGACTGACTGTATGCTCAGGGACACTCCAACCATGACTATCACTGTATCTATAGGACTGCCTGTATGCTCAGGGACACCCCAACCATGACTATCACTGTATCTATAGGGCTGACTGTATGCTCAGGGACACCCCAACCATGACTATCACTGTATCTATAGGACTGCCTGTATGCTCAGGGACACCCCAGGCATGACTATCACTGTATCTATAGGACTGACTGTATGCTCAGGGACACCCCAACCATGACTATCACTGTATCTATAGGACTGACTGTATGCTCAGGGACACCCCAACCATGACTATCACTGTATCTATAGGACTGACTGTATGCTCAGGGACACCCCGACCACGACTATCCCTGTGTCTATAGGACTGACTGTATGCTCAGGGACACTCCAACCATGACTATCACTGTATCTATAGGACTGACTGTATGCTCAGGGACACTCCAACCATGACTATCACTGTATCTATAGGGGTGACTGTATGCTCAGGGATACTCCAACCATGACTATCACTGTATCTATAGGACTGACTGTATGCTCAGGGACACCCCAACCATGACTATCACTGTATCTGTAGGACTGACTGTATGCTCAGGGACACCACAACCATGACTATCACTGTATCTATAGGACTGACTGTATGCTCAGGGACACCCCAACCATGACTATCACTGTATCTATAGGACTGACTGTATGCTCAGGGACACCCCAACCATGACTATCACTGTATCTATAGGACTAACTGTATGCTCAGGGACACCCCAACCATGACTATCACTGTATCTATAGGACTGACTGTATGCTCAGGGACACCCCAACCATGACTATCACTGTATCTATAGGGCCGACTGTATGCTCAGGGACACCCCAACCATGACTATCACTGTATCTATAGGACTGACTGTATGCTCAGGGACACCCCAACCATGACTATCACTGTATCTATAGGACTGACTGTATGCTCAGGGACACCCCAACCATGACTATCACTGTATCTATAGGACTGCCTGTATGCTCAGGGACACCCCAACCATGACTATCACTGTATCTATAGGACTGACTGTATGCTCAGGGACACCCCAACCATGACTATCACTGTATCTATAGGACTGACTGTATGCTCAGGGACACCCCAACCACGACTATCACTGTATCTATAGGACTGACTGTATGCTCAGGGACACCCCAACCATGACTATCACTGTATCTATAGGACTGACTGTATGCTCAGGGACACCCCAACCATGACTATCACTGTATCTATAGGACTGACTGTATGCTCAGGGACACCCCAACCATGACTATCACTGTATCTATAGGACTGACTGTATGCTCAGGGACACCCCAGGCATGACTATCACTGTAACTATAGGACTGACTGTATGCTCAGGGACACCCCAACCATGACTATCACTGTATCTATAGGACTGACTGTATGCTCAGGGACACCCCAACCACGACTATCACTGTATCTATAGGACTGACTGTATGCTCAGGGACACCCCGACCACGACTATCACTGTATCTATAGGACTGACTGTATGCTCAGGGACACCCCAACCACGACTATCACTGTATCTATAGGACTGACTGTATGCTCAGGGACACCCCAACCATGACTATCACTGTATTTATAGGACTGACTGTATGCTCAGGGACACCCCAACCATGACTATCACTGTATCTATAGGACTGCCTGTATGCTCAGGGACACCCCAACCATGACTATCACTGTATCTATAGGACTGCCTGTATGCTTAGGGACACCCCAACCATGACTATCACTGTATCTATAGGACTGACTGTATGCTCAGGGACACCCCGACCACGACTATCACTGTATCTATAGGACTGACTGTATGCTCAGGGACACCCCAACCATGACTATCACTGTATCTATAGGACTGACTGTATGCCCAGGGACACCCCAACCATGACTATCACTGTATCTATAGGACTGACTGTATGCCCAGGGACACCCCAACCATGACTATCACTGTATCTATAGGACTGACTGTATGCTCAGGGACACCCCAACCATGACTATCACTGTATCTATAGGACTGACTGTATGCCCAGGGACACCCCAACCATGACTATCACTGTATCTATAGGACTGACTGTATGCTTAGGGACACCCCAACCATGACTATCACTGTATCTATAGGACTGACTGTATGCTCAGGGACACCCCGACCACGACTATCACTGTATCTATAGGACTGACTGTATGCTCAGGGACACCCCAACCATGACTATCACTGTATCTATAGGACTGACTGTATGCTCAGGGACACCCCAACCATGACCATCACTGTATCTATAGGACTGACCAGGATGCCCCCAGGGTAGGAGATTTTACCTACGGTTGGTGCAACAAGACAATGACCTTCTATACCACTGACAGCACAGGTAACCCTGTATTAGCAGTGTCTGATGTGTATTGGATTTGTGGGGATAGGAGAGTCAGGTCAGGCCTAGAGGCTGGGAAGGTTAGTGTAAGATTTGTGCATTCCTTCCTCGTGATCCCCAGGGATAAGGTTGATCAGACACATAAGAAAAGGTGGAGAATCCCAAAGGATTCTGGAGGTCTGAGAGAAGCACCTAGATGACAACGTTTATATAGATACAGTGGGAGCACCAAGGGGGGTCCCAGATGAGTACAAGGCCCACAATCAGATATGTGCAGGTCTAGAGTCCATTATTCCCCAGAGAGCTATGAGCAAAGATGTTGGTTGGGTTATAACTGGTGTTATTGTAATCAACAGAGATTTGTGATTATATCCGAGATGCTTCCCAGAACCGCATGGCTTTGGACATGATCCTTGCTGAGAAGGGAGGAGTCTGTAAGATGGTGGGAGTGGCTTGTCGCATGTACATCCAGGATGACATCGCCCCCTATGGATCCATTACCCATGCACTTGAAGAGATTGAAGGACTGTCCAGGGAACTCAAGAGAAACTCTGGGGTGGACACTTTGTCCTTCACTTTGTGGTTGGGGGATTGGAAGGGTTTCCTGTAAGTGGGGGGGATATTGGGGATTGTGATTTTGCTCTCGTCACTTATTACGTGTTGTGTGGTCCTCCTCATCAAGTCCACCATGTCCCAGATGGCCGTCCAGGCGGTAAGAACCATGACAGGAGAAGTCCCGGTGTGGAGGATACCGTCTTGTTGAAGAACCAGCTTGTTAATAAACTATGGAAACACAATTATGTAATTTGAGTGTGCAGGCCTGTAACCCCCGAGTGACTGGCCTCCAGGGGATCTGGTGAAGAGTTAACAAGTCCAGCAGGTAAGGGCTTAGCCTACCTGTATGTACCTGGAGCTTGAGGAGGTCACCCTGGACAAAAGTTACAGGCCATGCAAAGCTCAAAAGGGGGGAAATGTTAAAGATATTACACTGGACTCAGACCCATCTTACGTATTGTCGGATATTTTAAAGATTTAGTATCCATTTCATATAACTTTGTGTAGTGATAACTAAGTTTGGGTGTTTCCCTCTGCACACAAAGGCTTAGTGCTCACTAGCAGCACCTAGTGGAAGGTATCCAGGCGAGCACCTGGGAAGTTTCAGTATTTGCATGTAGCCAATAGTATTAGACTCGTTTGTGTGCTTACATCCAATAGTGTTACATTTCCTGGGTGAGAACACCCAATTATAGTTGCTGCTTTCCTAATTACACGCCTTATGTAAAGTGCCTTATGGTTTTCTATAAATGTCCGTCCCTCAATAAACTTATCAGTCTTGTTGCTAACTTCCTGCAAGGACAGGTCTTGTCTTTTCATTCAAGTTAGTCAATTCCAGCGCTGGACACAGACTCATTTAATTTGAAAGTCACCTTACAATGATTAGGGGTTTGAGCCCCAGATATAAATCTATAAGATAATTCATACAGAGCCGACAAATCACATGACTAGGGAGGACGGTACCTCTACTTATAACCTCTCACTGCTGAGCTCTGCCCCTCATGTACTAGTCACATGGTGGGGACATCATCACAGGTCCTTCAGCCTCTCCTCTCACTGCTGAACTCCGCCCCCTGTACTGGTCACATGGTGGTGACATCATCACAGGTCCTGCAGCCTCTCCTCCCACTGCTGAGCTCTGCCCCTCATGTACTAGTCACATGGTGGGGACATCATCACAGGTCCTTCAGCCTCTCCTCTCACTGCTGAACTCCGCCCCCTGTACTGGTCACATGGTGGTGACATCATCACAGGTCCTTCAGCCTCTCCTCTCACTGCTGAGCTCCGCCCCCATGTACTGATCACAAGGTGGTGACATCATCACAGGTCCTTCAGCCTCTCCTCTCACTGCTGAGTTCCGCCCCTGTGTACTAGTCACATGGTGGTGACATCATCACAGGTCCTTCAGCCTCTCTTGTCACTGCTAGGCTCCGCCCCCATGCACTGGTCACATGGTGGTGACATCATCAAAGGTCCTTCAGCCTCTCCTCTCACTGCTGAGCTCCGCCCCCTGTACTGGTCACATGGTGGTGACATCATCACAGGTCCTTCAGCCTCTCCTCTCAACTGCTGAGCTCCGCCCCCTGTACTGGTCACATGGTGGTGACATCATCACAGGTCCTTCAGCCTCTCCTCTCACTGCTGAGCTCCGCCCCTTGTACTGGTCACATGGTGGTGACATCATCACAGGTCCTTCAGCCTCTCCTCTCACTGCTGAGTTCCGCCCCCGTGTACTGGTCACATGGTGGTGACATCATCACAGGTCCTTCAGCTGTTGCAGGTCCTGGTGGGTGGTCGGGGCTGTTGTCTCTCTGTTATCAGCCATTATCAGAGGATATATATACACATATACAGCACTGGCTGCCGGCGCCTCTCACACTCACACCTGCCCCCAGTGACCCCGCTATAAGGTAAGAAGACACCAGGGGAGGGGATATTGTACACCGGGGAGGGGCTGGAGGATATTATACATCGGGGAGGGGCTGAAGGGGGAGGATATTATACACCGGGGAGGGGCTGAAGGGGGAGGATATTATACACCGGGGAGGGGCTGGAAGGGGAGGATATTATACACCGGGGAGGTGCTGGAGGATATTATACACCGGGGAGGGGCTGGAGGGGGGGGAATATTATACACCGGGGAGGGGCTGGAGGGGGGAGGATATTATACACCGGGGAGGGGCTGGAGGGGGGGGAATATTATACACCAGGGAGGGGCTGGAAGGGGAGGATATTATACACCGGGGAGGTGCTGGAGGATATTATACACCGGGGAGGGGCTGGAGGGGGGGGAATATCATACACCGGGGAGGGGCTGGAGGATATTATACACCGGGGAGGGGCTGGAGGATATTATACACCGGGAGGGGCTGGAGGGGGAGGATATTATACACCGGGGAGGGGCTGGAGGGGAGGATATTATACACCGGGAGGGGCTGGAGGGGGGGGGATATTATACACCGGGGAGGGGCTGGAGGGGAGGATATTATACACCGGGAGGGGCTGGAGGGGGAGGATATTATACACCGGGGAGGGGCTGGAGGGGGGAGGGGCTGGAGGGGGAGGATATTATACACCGGGGAGGGGCTGGAGGGGGAGGATATTATACACCGGGGAGGGACTGGAGGGGGAGGATATTATACACCGGGGAGGGGCTGGAGGGGGAGGATATTATACACCGGGGAGGGGCTGGAGGGGGAGGATATTATACACCGGGGAGGGACTGGAGGGGGAGGATATTATACACCGGGGAAGGATATTATACACCGGGGATGGGCTGGAGGGGGAGGATATTATACACCAGGGAGGGGCTGGAGGGGGGAGATATTATACACCGGTCTTATAGATTTATATCTGGGGCTCAAACCCCTAATCATTGTAAGGTGACTTTCAAATTAAATGAGTCTGTGTCCAGCGCTGGAATGTGACTAACTTGAAAGAAAAGACAAGACCTGTCCTTGCAGGAAGTTAGCAACAAGACTGATAAGTTTATTGAGGGACGGACATTTATAGAAAACCATAAGGCACTTTACATAAGGCGTGTAATTAGGAAAGCAGCAACTATAATTGGGTGTTCTCACCCAGGAAATGTAACACTATTGGATAGTAGCACACAAAGGAATGTAGAACCATTGGCTGTCTTCACATACACCAAATGCCCCGGTGCTCCCCTGGATACCTTCCCCTAGGTGGTGCTAGCGAGCACTAAGTCTTTGTGTGCTGAGGGACAAACCCAAACTTATCACTACACAAAGTTATATGAAATGAATGCAGAGTCTTTAAAATGTCCGACAATATGTAAGATGGCGTCTGAGTCCAGTTTCCCCCCTTTTGAGCTTTGCATGGCCTGTAACTTTTGTCCAGGGTGACCTCCTCAAACTCCAGGTACATACAGGTAGGCTAAGCCCTTACCTGCTGGACTTGTTAACTCTTCACCAGATCCCCTGGAGGCCAGTCACTCGGGGGTTACAGGCCTGCACACTCAAATTACATAATTGTGTTTCCATAGTTTATGGGTTTATTAACAAGCTGGTTCTTCAACAAGACGGTATCCTCCACACCGGGACTTCTCCTGTCATGGTTCTTACCGCCTGGACGGCCATCTGGTTCATGGTGGACTTGATGAGGGGGACCACACAACACGTAATAAGTGACGAGAGCAAAATCACAATCCCCAATATCCCCCCCACTTAAAGGAAACCCTTCCAATCCCCCAACTACAAAGTGAAGGACAAAGTGTCCACCCCAGAGTTTCTCTTGAGTTCCCTGGACAGTCCTTCAATCTCTTCAAGTGCACGGGTAATGGATCCATAGGGGGCGATGTCATCTGGGATGTACATGCGACAAGCCACTCCCACCATCTTACAGACTCCTCCCTTCTCAGCAAGTATCATGTCCAAAGCCGTGCGGTTCTGGGAAGCATCTCGGATATAATTCATAAATCTCTGTTGATTACAATAACACCAGTTATAACCCAACCAACATCTTTGCTCATAGCTCTCTGGGGAATAATGGACTCTAGACCTGCCCATATCTGATTGTGGGCCTTGTACTCATCTGGGACCCCCCTACGGCTCCCACCGTATCTATATAAACGTTGTCATCTAGGGGTGCTTCTCTCACACCTCCAGAATCCTTTGGCATTCTCCACCTTTTCTTATGTGTCTGATCAAACTTATCCCTGGGGATCACGAGGAAGGAATACACAAGTGTTATCACCGTACACTCACCTTCCCAGCCTCTAGGCCTGACCTGACTCTCCTCTCCCCACAAATCCTGTACACATCAGACACTGCTAATACAGGGTTACCTGTGCTGTCAATGTTAAAGAAGGTCATTGTCGTGTTGCACTAACCGTAGGTAAAGTCTCCTACCCTGGGGGCATCCTGGTCACTCCTATAGATACAGTGATAGTCATGGTTGGGGTGTCCCTGAGCATACAGTCAGTTATTCTTCTTGCTAGCTGGTCTCTTCTGACTAAGTTTGCAACCGTAAGTGTGGGAAGCGTGCTGACTTCCCTCTAGCTTCACAGACGTGGCACTGGTCAGCAGGACTTGGAAAGGACCGTCGTAGCGAGGCTCCGGACCCTCTCCCTGGTGTCTCTTTACCACCACGTAGTCTCCAGGCTTCAGGTTATGCGTCCTGAGGTCTCTGTCTGGATCTGAAAAAGTAATCAGAAACACTTTCGCGGAGCTTTTCCAAGGCCTGGCTCAACTGTGTGGCATGTTCCACCTAGTTTCCTGCCATCAGCTATAGGGTCTGTGGGAAGTAGGGGCCTAGCCTGGGTGCACAGCCATAAAGTATCTCAAACGGGGACAATCTTATCTTTCTGTTGAGGTTGGTCCTAACTGAATGGTGGGCAGCAAGGAAGGCACTCGCGCCATGGTTTCCCTGTTACTTCCATGGCCTCCTTGGTGCCGTTTAGTCTTTCAATCCCACCACTAACTTGGGAAGGGTATGGGGTGTGCAGGGCCTGTTCTACACCCAGGAGGGACAAGGTTTCAGGTCTTTACCTGTCCAGTGAGTGGGTTCTGCGACTGGGCTCTATGGTCTCTGGAAGTCCAAACCTGCAGAAAAATCTCACTCACCACCTTCTTGGCTGCAGCTCTGGCAGTAGCCTTGGTCATGGGAGAAGCTTCTGGCCACCCTGGAAAGAGATCAATGCACAAACGCACGTATTCCTACGTGCCACTTTTTGGTAGCTGGATAAAATCCATCTGCAGTCTCTGGAAGGGATACAGCGGCTTGGGTGTCACCTTCTGTGGGGTCTTTACCACCTTACCCGGGTTGTGGCGGGCACAGACTATAAAGGCTTTCACTAGTCTAGTGACAGGGGTAGTAATGCCCGGGGCAAACCACTTATGGTTTATGAGCACTAGCATGGCCATTTTGGATGTGTGTGTGTGTCCGTGGGCTACTTGACTTACTGTCGGGTGCAGGGCTCTGGGCAGGCACACCCTCTCTCCCAGCATCCAGGTCCCATCGGCATCTGGGCTCCAGCTTTCCTCCACACTCCCTTCACTTCTGATGACTCTTGGGCCACCAGGGACTGGAACACCTGTGGATCAAACTTTTTAGGTCAGAACTCAGCGCTGAGACTTCAGGACAGTCTCCGGGCTCCATCTGTGCAGCTGCCTTCACATCCCGTCAGCCACATACTTGCCCTTGGCTTGTGGAGTTACCAAATTGTGTGTGCTTTTAGTTTTACTATCCTCACCTCTTGTGGAAGTAAGAGAGCATCCATGAGCTCTATAACCAGCGTGCCATGCTTAACGGGGGTCCCTGCTGAGGTGAGGATATCTCTAGCCTTCCATATGGGTTCATAGTCATGTTTAGACCCCAGAACTATACCTTGAGTATAGATGTTTGCCCTTTTACCTTCCACCGGCTGTAGCACTTCCCTGAGTGCCGTCACTCCACCTCCTGTGCTGACCTGTGTGGAGGGAGTGGTTCTGCTTGTACTACCTCATGTGTGCCACTGACCACTGTATATCCAGTGTAGAACCGTCTGTCTTCTCCTGCAGACCTGGAGCCATCTATGAGAAAAAACTCAACATCTGCATTAATCACCCTTCTCTCCCCCCTCTCTGAATCCTGGAAGACTGGCGATAGAATGAAGGATTCAGAGCTGTGCACCTTATCAGTGTATCCTGGGGCATCAGGAGTGCACACTGGAGTCTGAGCTGTCTGGCCTTTGCTCAGATGCTTGGGCTGTACTTGGGTGAGGACACTGTGCAAGGTATGTGGGGTTTGCACTGTAACTGAGTGATCTAGGATCTGGGATCAACTCACTGGCCTTGCTGAGCAGATTGCTGGCTGCAGCTACTGACACATGAGGGGCTCCCCTCACGACTGAGTCTAAGCGGGCCTAATAATGGGCCACTGGGGAGGCCACCACATTCCTGGACTCGACACCTGTGGCGTGGCCTAGATACTCAGTGCAAAATAAAACAAAAGTTTTATCCAGTGGGATGTGCCTAGGGCCGGGGCAGACAGGATTTGCCAGCTTAAGGCTATAGAATGCATCAATTGCCTCCTGACTAAGGGCAAATGGGGAAGAGGCAATGCAGTCATCAAGGGGCAGCATCAGGCTGGAGGCAGCAGACCTTATCCCAGGCTGCAGGAGCTGGCCAGTCCTAGAAACATGTGAAGAGGCTTAGGGCCTCAGGGCAGGGGCACATTCTGGACTGCCAGCTTTCTTTCTTCTATCAGGTATCTGCCTGTGGCTGAGAAGCAGTGGCCTAGGAAGACCACCTTCTCCTGGCAGTACTGGAGTTTGTCTCTGGGAACTTTACAACCCTTCTGGAACAGAAAACACATAAGGTCAATAAATGCATCCTGGCAAACAACAACAGTAGGTCCTCCGCATACTGAAAAGGAGAACATCCAGTAAGGGGCTAGTCTGCCAGTCTACTCCCTGTAGGGCCGTGTAGTATGGAGCACTGGCTGGGAGAGTTTTACCCCCTTGTGGGAATCTGCATCAGGTACTGAAATACTACACTGGTAAAGGCAAATAGGTCCTGGCAATCCTCCTGTAGGGGCACAGAAAGGAAAACATTTGCCAACAGGGAAGAGTTCTACAATGAACGGCACAAACTCTATTTGGGGGGACTGTTCTTTCAGAAGAGGGGGACTGTTCTTGCTGGCATCCTTGTCCATTACCATCCCCCTTGTCCCGCCCTGTTGGGGCCGTCTCCGTTTCCTAGAGTGTGGGAAGTCACTTCAGTAATGTCTCCTCCCCGTAACGCCTACTTGGGTCGGGGGGGGGTGTCGGCAGAACCCAACTTTCTCTCAGTCTCTTTTTGGCGCGGTCTGTGAAACTAGTCTCTCTTCTTCCTGGCTTTCTGTCACAAGTCTGGCAGAGACGTCTCTAGTCTGCTAACACCGGTCTCCGCTTTATCTCATCTAGCAATATAAGATTCTCTCAACCATCTCTAGTTCAGTGTTCTGTGCTCTCTATAAAGTTCTGGCCAGACTCCAAGTCTCAAACAGAAGTCATGTACAATTGTGTTGGTTTTTAATCAAAAAGGAACAAAAGTCAGTCATAGGCTCTGTAATACAGTTGGGAGGCTTGTTCTTGCTTAGTCTGTTCGTGGGGTACACAGGAGGACGTCACATCATACTGTCTTTTTGTATTCTTATCACAAGCAAATTCCTTTAAGTCTTTTAGATTGTCAGCTCTGTTTCCCCCACTCAACACAGATGCTTTCTGTGTGCTTCAAGGCCACTTCTCACAGACATAGATAAGACAAAGCAAAGCCCAGCTGCACAGAGATCTCCCCCTGATTAACTCTTTCAACTCCAGAAAGCAGGTACCAGAGACATTGCAACACTTTTTCTAGTAATTTTTCTGCAATTGTCAAGATCAAATAAAATAAACAAACAGGGTTGCACACTCAAGACCCTTAGCAAATGTTTGAAATTGTTGAAAATATTCACCTGCCGGCATTTATCTCAAACATCCGCAAAGACGCCTCAAGGGTGACTCAGCTGCTATCCTACAACCAGCCTAAGATGTAGTCATAGGCAATTAACTTACAGGGACTTGAAAAGAATGTACTGTCTTAAGATGGCTGCCACTGAAAAATGGTAGGGCGTGTCATTTTCTCTAACCCCCATACGGGGGTGGAGTCTAAGAGGGTGCTGGTCTGCATTCCAAAAGATTTTTCTTTTCTTTTTTTTCTTTAATGAGCACTCTCTAGGATTCCTGTCCCTCTGTCCTGGTCCGTCCTTTTAGTCACTGGTCTAAGTCTCCAGTAATCAACCCCATCCACTTTCCTTTGTCATTAACTCTCTACTTACATCAAAACAACCTTCTGCCTGGGTGTGCCACTTTTTGTCTTTGAGCCAGCCACCATTTTCATCAAGTGCTGTCTCCCACCTTTGCACACTCAGGGGATCATCTAACATACCCAAAAACTTCAATACCTCATAACTTCCTTTTACCCACTCTTTACCTTTCCCGTGTGACACTATGTCAGTTGCCTTTTTAGGTCTGCAGTGTCCAGCTACAGTCTTACTTTGCTCACTACCCATTTTGTGGAATCTGTGGAATACCTGATTTTGTTCAAGGGCTATAGATATCCTCCGTACATACAGCTCCAGACTACCCCGCTACCTATCAGTAAGTACAAATTAGAGACCTTCACACAATATTTCAGAAATCAAGGAGAACCCTCAACTGTAAAATTCCCGTCAGTGTCCTTCCTGCCTCTACTGTCCTTTCCGCATCAGGGGGCCGATCCCAATCCCGAAGGAACGATACGTAAATTTGGCCAGAATTTGTCTCTGCAAACTTCCAGATTCTATCCGCGCTTACATGAACAAAAATCTCCACCATCACAAACTTTCTGAACTACATCAACAATTCACAAGAGGGCACTGCAGACCTTTTTCTACAACCTACATAGTCACGTCCAGTCTCTGTCAATCACCTTACAAGATATCCTTTGCCGAAATTATAGTGAACATACTATTATATATGGACATGTAAGGCAAAGTACATAATATCACACAAGGAGATGACCTTACCCAGTCCCTTTCAGCCAGTGAAACAGAACTACAGTCAAGGTAGACAAAAATAGACTTGACTTACCCCGACGAGCGCTCATTGTCAGTTCTGGTCACTGGCCGCCTGGACTCTTGCGGAGGTCAACTCGATGGTTAGATGTCCATAAAAGTATGGCCACCCTAGGGGACGCCAATTCTTATAGATTTATATCTGGGGCTCAAACCCCTAATCATTGTAAGGTGACTTTCAAATTAAATGAGTCTGTGTCCAGCGCTGGAATTTGACTAACTTGAATGAAAAGACAAGACCTGTCCTTGCAGGAAGTTAGCAACAAGACTGATAAGTTTATTGAGGAACCGACATTTATAGAAAACCATAAGGCACTTTACATAAGGCGTGTAATTAGGAAAGCAGCAACTATAATTGGGTGTTCTCACCCAGGAAATGTAACACTATTGGATGTAAGCACACAAAGGAATGTAGAACCATTGGCTGTATTCACATACACCAAATGTCCAGATGTTCACCTGGATACCTTCCACAAGGTGGTGCTAGCGAGTGCTAAGTCTTTGTGTGCTGAGGGACAAACCCAAACTTTAGTTATCACTACACAAAGTTATGTGAAATGAATGCTGAGTCTTTAAAATGTCCGACAATATGTAAGATGGCGTCTGAGTCCAGTGTAATATCTTTAACACCGGGGAGGGTCTGGAGGGGGGAGGATATTATACACCGGGGAGGGGCTGGAGGGGGGAGGATATTATACACCGGGGGGGGCTGGAGGGGGGAGGATATTATACACCGGGGAGGGGCTGGAGGGGGGAGGATATTATACACCGGGGAGGGGCTGGAGGGGGGAGGATATTATACACCGGGGAGGGGCTGGAGGGGGGAGGATATTATACACCGGGGAGGGGCTGGAGGGGGGAGGATATTATACACCGGGGAGGGGCTGGAGGGGGGAGGATATTATACACTGGGGAGACGGGGGAGGATATTATACGCTGGGGTAGTTTCCCTGCTCTCTGGGCAGTTACTGCAGTGAAGTTGCGTCCATGGAGATTGTTGCACTTTCTGCAGATACATTTGCAGGACAATCCTTCTCTCCTTGGCTCCGCCCTCACGTTCTGCCATCCAGGTGATTATCTGAGGAAGCTTTTCCCAGGTTAGGTCTGTCCGGGGCGCTACAGTTGGCTGCGATCTTTCTTTAGTAAGCAGCCGTGCCGAGGAAGGACACCTTTTTGGTGTGGGCCCAGGCTCCGTCGGCCACTACCCCCCCCCCATCTCATCAACACACAAGACCCTCCAGCAGCCAGAAAGCGGCCATGGATTTCTCGTGTTATGTGACCTCATGATGGTGGCAGATCTACAGGAGCCTCAGTCTCTCCAGGTGCCAGTGCTAGGGGCCCCACACGTCTTCTATAGCGGGTGAGGAAGATGCTTCTCCCAGTCTCCTCCCTTGAGCAGTTGTTTCATGGCCACGTGTCTGTGAATGACGTGGCTCCAAGGTGTTTATGGGTAAATCCTGGAGACTATCCATGAGCAGAGCATCTGTTGGAGGAGCCAGCGCCGTTGCTGAGTAGCGTCGTATCCTAGGACAATGTTCATCTATAACCGGCAGAGGACGGGCTTTGGGTTGTGTCAGGCTTTGGTGTGTGACACATGAACGGCAATAGTTGGATATATCGGGTCCAGTTTCAGGCCTTAGTTTTAAGAATCTCTAAAGGCC
Organism: Engystomops pustulosus; assembly: GCF_040894005.1. Taxonomy (NCBI): domain Eukaryota; kingdom Metazoa; phylum Chordata; class Amphibia; order Anura; family Leptodactylidae; genus Engystomops; species Engystomops pustulosus. The sequence goes on along the minus strand of NC_092413.1, from coordinate 235,241,937 downwards.
CAGCTAGAGGAACCTCATGGGGACCTGCAGCAGCTCTCCCCCAATGGCTGAGGGACTATGAATTGGCCACAGGGAACGTTCTCGCTGTATAACTTCCCTTTGCACCAGAAGATCCTTTCCTTCTCTGAATCACCAGCGGGTTGCCCGGCCCGGACCCACGGCACCGCCAAATTAGGATCTTAATATAAAGTAGCCTGTCACGAACCCAACTCACCCGAGTGCACACACGGGATATCTACTCTATGGAGTCCCAGAATTTAGCCCTTAAGCTCCGCCCACTCTTACAAAATGGCGTCCTTACGCTAAATTTACTCCACGCAATCTCGGCACCCCGTCCACACTGCCACCACCCACGAGTTACTTGCGCAAAGAAGGCCGTAGGCACCTCAACCACACGGACAATGCACCCTGATTATAACTCAGCGCATGCGCTCTCTACTTACACGATATTACAATTATAAATTCACACAGAACCTGCAATCGCTTACTACATGGACTATGCTAATAATGACCTCTGGTAACACTGACCTCTGGTAACACTGACCTCTGGTAACGTGATTCCCTTCGGAGACTCAGATTCTCTAATGCTACAAGCAGAGACTTATTAAAATTTAACACTTTAATTTACATAAAAAATGCAGAAAACTCACAGAATAAAATTGTCAGATAAAGCGAAAAAGATAAAAGCAATCCACATCCGATACTTACAAACAGTTAGAGAAGAAAGAAACAAACTCCTAGTGGAATAGTAAGAAATTCTTTGACCCGAGGACAGGGCATAGACATCGATCCGGCCTTCTAGTGATATATAGAGTCACTCAGACTGAACACTACTATGTGGCTGCTTCAGCAATGTAAACCCAGGTGATTTTTGCCCCCCCCACCCCTGGCTGTGATGTCACTGTGAGGGGGAGTTTCTCTATTCCCCTCCCATCAGTGAGCTACTTTTTGGGTCTGGATTTTTATCAGAACCCCATAACCTTTGATTGTAAGATGGCACAATTGTGCCATGGCCTCCAACCAGATGGGTACCTTATTCCCATTAACCCCATACCAAACTCGGGGTGTCTTAGCCTAATATCAGGGGTGTTCTGCTATTGGCTGCCTTCCCCTGGAGCTAACGTTCTGATTTTCGGTCCAGGAGTGTGTCTAGACCCCATAACTGTCCTGTGTAACTGGGGACCCATAATTATGAATTATTCCCCATTTATGGACAGCTAGGATATTCCCATTGTGTAAGTTTTGGAGGGAAAAAACTACAGTCTGCTCCTACTTTCACCCCCCACTTCCTGGACCACTCTGGCCTAAGGTATTAATTTCATCACCTGGGAAGAGCACGTTTTCCTAGTCAAACAGAGACTCCCTGGAGTGCTGGTCGTAAATAGCAATGTGCCCATTCAGCCATGTGCTCCGGCCAAAGGGAGCCTCACGACAGATTGAAACAACACAAAGAAAGACAAGAAATTAGGGAAAAAAAAAATAATATTAGTTATATTATCACCTGGCCTAAAACTTGCGTCCCTGTGCAGCTAATGGGCGAGATACAAAGAACGTCTCGCTGGACTCTCTGGGCCATTAGCTCATCCCTTCCCCCACAGGTTATTGTCCAGAACTAAGGGGTCCGGCTAAGGGATCCGGCTCACCCCAGTTACCTGCCACCACTTGCATTTCAAATCATAGATCATCATCATTCATTTAGGTTGGTGCTGGGATCCGTACATTTAACATATAACTTTCCTATTATTCTGCATTTGGACTGCGGGGGGGACACTAGTTGCCCCTGATCTCTCCCCTGTTGCCCATTTGTGGGGATAGTGACAGACAATTGTCCTTCTTTTAACCCCTCCCGGCATCCCAATCTAGGGGCACACGAGTCTCTGACAGCGATGTCTCCCCTGATCCCACTGTGTGGACCCGGACTCTTATCCCTTAGTGACTGTTCTGCCCATGATAACCAGTTGTAGATTGTCTCAGGGTTTTGTCTCTCTCCTTGCCACACGAGACAGATGGTGAGGAGACACGGGATTGGGTGCCACAGGTCCCAGCCCGAAGGGCATATGATGATTTTATTACGTGCTTGTGAGTAGATTATAATAAGCTTTTACCCTGCAGAAGCTTCAGCATTATCTGCTCTACGTGCGCCTCATATTTATCTATAAACCCAATGGACTTAGTGTCAGTGAGGAGGCTGAAGTCCTGAGGAATATGTCTGCGCTGTTGGTGTCAGTATAGTCCTACTTGCCCCCTCTTCCAGCCTGGGGCAGCGATATTCTGTGCCTCCGGCCTGTGGCTGGGGGCAAATGCATCTGCTTCTCTAGGACAGATGTGGGGGACTGGTCCATCAGGTCCTGTGTCACCCTTAGTCCTCATGTGTGTTCTGCGTGGCTGTCGGTTCCCTGCACTGTACAGTTATAAACCATTCTGTTATACCAATGTGTTGAGGTCAAATCTTTGGATTAAGTCGTCTCCTCCGCCCCTAATGTTTTTTTACATTCTGAAATAGACTTTTCATCCAGTAATTGTTGAACGCTGGAAAGTTTGGGAAGATAGCGATCTATAAGCACCAGAAATAAGTAGGTCTTGGAGATCCCGATACGTTCAGAAGTGTAAGGCCCTAGCAATAGGTGTCTGGTGGACCCTGCGAGCCCTTTCTATGGCAAACAGTGAGGACAATACATCATCTCAGACTTCTCCTTAAGCCGGGCTTCAGAGATGTTCAGTAGGTGTGACCCTCAGCCTGTTTTACAACAAAGCCTCGTTTCCAAATCTTCTGACTGCATGAATCAGAAGGCGCTCGATTCTCTGTCAGTAACTCAATGTGTGTGTTCACCATGTGCAAATCATGGCTGTGTAGACTCCTTCATTGTGGGCTCCGCAGCAGGGACAGTGGTTGGGCTGAGGACTGGTTACCTGATACTGGAGCTGTGGGGCCTCCAAATGTTACAGGAGCCAACATCTCTGCTACCGACCCCCATTCTTCGATACCTGGTCACCCTGTGTAGGGGTGGAGGCGGCTCGAGGAAGGTTGAGGCGGATACTCTTCTCCAGCCGCACCTTTACCTTGTGCACTTATGGCTGGGGAGCCATCATATTCTGCCCGTCCTTCCTCAGCTGTGACTTACACATCACCGTGGACTGCATTGGCTCCAGGGGACATCGGGCAGTAAATCGCTGCAGGTTGTTTTTTTATATTCCACTCTTTATTTACTGAGATAACGGCGGATGAGAAATAAACCGTAGCAGAAAACATTGAACCAAAAAAAAGGAAAATAACATTTGTCACACACCACAGATATTCTCATGACACGACCGTGATATTTCAGGAAAACCATCTAGAGTTATAGTCGCCCCATTGAGTCCAGGTCTGCTCTGTAGTGTGGTGAAGCACAGCGGGGATATATTCTATGGATCTGCCGTATAACTCCAGAGCTCCAAAATATATGGAACAGGGAGGCGTCCAATCCTCCACACCTCCAATATGTGTAAAAGCGCCGGCGTGCAATACCAGTTTAGAAACATATGATTCTCCTTATATAGGGGGCAGACAGAAGATTTACGCCCTCGCCCAGACTGCCTGCCTTTCCCACCTAGGACTCCCGTCCGGCCATATATGGATGTGACGCATTAACTCGCATGTTAAGGATTGAGTCCAGGATGGAAAACCTTAGTAGAGGGGCCCTGAGAGCAAATCGGCAAAGGTTTTGGGGTTAGGGGCGCCCTCAGACCCTACAAGGGAAAAAATAAAATGCTTTATTTGATTGTAGGAAAATTAGGCTCCAGCGAGACACGGATCACATCAGATCACTCATAGGATGCAATGTACGTGTAATGGATCTTGTAGTGCTCTAATGTGGAAAGTGCCGGCCTGCACCCAAGGCCTATAGCAATGGTTAAAGGGAACCTGTCACCAGAAACCTCATTTTTCACTAAAGCCAGATTGCAGAAGCCCATGACACCTGCAGAGCACATCGGCCTTTCTGCCTTTTCTAAGCATTTGCATTACAATATAATTGTGTGTTATAACTTACTCTTGCTCCCTGACAAAATCCTGGGGTAGTCACAGGGCTGGACTATGGTTTGGATGCATTTCAAAAAACAACATGTGGCTTGTCTGTGTTACTCCCTCCTCAGAGCTTGGCCCCCACCTTTGTGCTCCTGTACGGCTCCTCCTCCTGCTTCTTCTCAGAGGTCTCAGCCTGACATCAGTGGGGGAGGGATAAGCTGCACAGGAGCACAAACATGGAGGCAGCCTGCAGCTCAGACAGGTCACATGTTGTTAATTGAAATGTATCCAAACCAAAGTCCAGCCCCTGTGACTACCCAGGATTTTGTCAGCATGCAAGGTAAGTTATAACACACAATTACACTGTAAGGCAAATGCTTAGCAAAAAAGGCAGAAAGGCCGATGTGCACTGCAGGTGTAATGGGCTTTTACAATCTGTCTTTAGTGAAAAATGAGGTCCCTGGTGACAGGTTCCCTTTAAGGGAGATGAGGCGTGAACAGAATCGGGGGGGGGGGGGGGGAGTAGAGATTGAATTTGGGCCAATTGAAAACGTATCCTACATTTGTGTCAGATATCACGGGTAATCTGCATAGGACCCAATAGCACTGCTGAGGATGGACAGACAGGGGGGCCCATTTCAAGGTGGCCGGATTTATCAAATCAAAGTTTTCAAGCTCCGTCCATCTGTTTTAGACAGGAAAGATGGCCCACGAGGCGATATCGCGGAGATGGGTCACAAAATAGTACAATATCATATCAGGTAAGGCTAATCCCCTTCTGGATACTCCTGACTTAGCATTCCTATGACTCCTGTCTCCCCACACACACCCAGGCATGGCCATTGGAACCTAAACCGGGAGGGTCTCAAATCGATACAGTAAATAAGGAGAATAGACATTTTAATAGCCGCTATACCCCCTAACAGTGACAAAGGCAATGGCTGCCATTTCGCTACAAGACTCTGAATCTCCTTAATCAAAGGTGGAAAATTGGCTGCATACAATGTTTTAATATTTAATAATATTGAGTGATCTGAACTCCCAAATATCTTAGCGATTCAGCCCCCCCATCTGAAAGAGCTCGAGAGCCGCCAGCTCGTCCAAGGGGATGTTAATAGGAAGGAAGTGTATATATCTGAGATGTTCTGAAGGTTGGGGAGGTTTACAATGGGGTTAGTGTAAGTTATACGTCATCTGCAAAGTGCGAGATCGTAAATGGTTTGTCCGTCACTCGTATTCCAGTGACATCTGTAGAGGATCTAATGTATGCGGGTAAAGGCTCAATGCTCAGGACGTAAAGAAGAGGGGAAAGTGGGCAACCCAGCTGCGGGTAGGGAAAAAAAAGGAGTTAGCATGGGGGAGGTGTATAGCCGCACTGGGAGCAGAGTTTCGCCCTTTCAATGCCTGTAAGAAAGGATCTCTTATACCAAGACGGTACAGGGTTGCCATCATAAAGTCCCAGTCTAGGCGCTCACACGTCTTTTTTTGCGTCTAAGCTAAGTAGAAGAGAACCCCGGCCTGATCCTTGATGAAGTCCAGTAAGTCAGCCAGTCGCCGAGTGTTGTCCCCCGCCTCGGTATTTTTACATCATACTTTAAAAGCGATACGGGCTGATAGCTTGTACAGTCAAGAGGATCTTTTCCTGCTTTTGGGATGACCGTAACATAGCCTCCGGTATTGTGATCCCTGACATAGATGCATTGTACAGCCGGACCTTATACGGGGTCAGGATATCACTATATATAAGTATGTATATGGTAGGCCGCCGGGGCCTGGGGATTTTCCGTGTGGGAGTTCCTTAATTTCCCTTACATCTTCCTCTGACACTTCCTGATTCATTGAAGCAGGTGCACTCGTTGACGGGAGTAGCGTAGTAATTTTTCTGCCCTTGCTAAATCTATTTCCTGCAGTTGGGCTCGTAGGGCTGTGACTTTTTGCAAGATTGTAAGAGATGGGTGAAGCTTTAGGCTCCTGCATACATTGCAGCCTTACTGCCCTCTTTATAGACAGCTTAGGAGATAGCATGACCGCAAAAGACGACTTTATGTGCTTCCCACAATAGTGACAAAGAGGGAGCTGAAGAAGAGTTATCAGCAAAATATTGGAGAGGTAATGTCCGTAATTCCACCCTTACACTGTGTAAAGAAGAGTCTTGTTTAACCTCCAATGCAATGGTCTGGGTGGGGAATTTAGACGTGATAGTTCTACCGTGACTGGGGCGTGGTTCAACCAATAAATTAGCCCTATATTTGTGTAATGTTCTTGGCATCGTTCCATCCATGAAAAAATAATCTATGCGGTTGTGTGTTTTGTGTGCTGGTAAATTATGTGGTGGTAAATACAGTAAGAAGGGATCGTAGGGTTATCCACTCACCACAAGTCAAAAAGATCTTATCTACGGATCAATTTCCTAAAACCAGATGACAATCTAACCATCTGTAATGACGGAGGGGTATTGTGTATAGATAAGTAATCCCGCACTTCAGAGAAGATGATATTAAAGGGAACCAAAAAACTCATCTAAGACAGGTTCCCATAGAGCCCTTTAGTCTCAAGGGCTCCCCTTTTTCAACTAACACCAGCCATGCTTAGAAAAGCAGATAATCAAGTTTTATTCTGTACCTGGTAACTTGGGAGAACCCAGCGAGTCAATTTTTTTGAAACAGTGGTGACCGGTTCCCTTCAAAGTCACCCCCTATTATCATCGGTGAGGACCTGTAGGGCGCTGAATGTGATAGGACTATAAAATTAAATCCTAATTTGCCATAATTCGGGGAGTAGATATTGCATAAAACAAGCTGATGGCCACCTAGCACCCCCTGCAAGATAAGAAATCGACCTTCGGGGTCTGTGTAGGAGTCGGACACCTTGAAGGGACAATGCGAGCAATTAGTAACGCTACCCCTGCCATCTTAGTTGCTACAGTAGCCAAGAAACTCTGGGGTAACCATCTCCTAGCAAACCGAAAGGTACCCGGAGCCGGTAGATGTGTTTCCTGTAGGAATGCTATGTCTGGCCTAAGTCTATTCAGCTCCTGCAACAACAAACAAGAGTTCATCCCTTTGACATTACCATTATGTAAAACCCAGGCCTGTAAGATATGGGTAGAAGATTTGAGAAGCAAGGGGTCACCGTCCCATAACTGCAATAAAGATTAAACACCAAGAGGGGAAAATGGTAACGCTTCATCACTGAGCTCTCACTCTCAGGCTTGGGCCTTGAAGAGGCGGGGGAGGCAAGATGATCTTCATCGCTGTTTCTGAGGTGCACTGTTGGTGATAATGTAGGGATCACTGCGGGAGAATTCCGGAATGACTGGGACAGGAAGGTCCAAGGATTTGCAGAGGTTTTGGAGATCCAAAGACCGGAGTACAACAGATCTGCCCTCTTTGCGGGCCGTCAAGCTGAAGGGGAATCCCCAGCGTTATGGTATACTAGCACTACACAGTGAGCACAGGAGTCTCCGGTGCTGCAGGTTGACCAAGGAGAGATCTTGAAAGAGTTGCACTTGAGAGCCCTGTTAATCTATATGGGGCTTATTGCATGCCTTGGCTATGCAGCGGATAATATCTCTGGGGCATCCTCATTTTGGTCTGAGGGCTCGGTGGGCTCAATCCATCTTAATCCCTATCAATGTACTGAACAGGAAATTATGAACTGTCAGAGCCTCAGGGATCCCCCTTCTAATAGATTCCTTCTATTAGCCACCGCCATTAGGTCTTGTTGTATTTTGGCTATAGCCGATCTACAAGTGTCTACAAGTATCAGCTCCTGAATGTCCTGCTTTGTAGGTAACTGATGCACATGTGTTATTAAGCTCTTAGAGAAGGATCCAAGGGGCTGCTAGCTAGCTATTAGTACCCTCTGTCCCTCTTACTCCTTTCCTTTGCAGGACTACTCCTAGAGCCCATGCACACCTTAGCTAAGTTGAAGTGACTCTACAGAATTTCTCCCTAACATAAGGCCCGGAAGGAGAGCTCTGATCCCTAGACTGCCCAACGACTCCCCACTTAGGGTCCCCCTCCAGGTGTATTCCTGATAGACGGATATACCCTGGTGTAGTAGACTACGTTCACTAGTAATTGAGTTTAGAGAGCCGGCCCACCTGGCCACTTCCCCCCCCTTTAGTCGGCTTCCCCCTGCTTATTTTCCCCTCTGATACCCCCCCCCCACCCCCCTTTTTTTTTTTCTACCTCTCCGCCTCTCTATTTGTTCCCCCCCCCCTTTTTTTCTCTACCTCCCCCAGCAAACCCGTGGATCTAAAAAACTAATGTTTAAATTGTCTCTTTTAATGTTAGAGGACTGCGTACTCCAGAGAAGCGACAGATGCTCCTGAGAGACCTATGGCGCCTGAGAGCACAGGTGACTTTCCTCCAAGAAACGCACTTTCGCAACTACAAGATCCAGAGACTCTCCAGCCGCCGCTTTCCGTACTGCTACCATGGCTGTTCAGAGGATTCCCGATCTAAGGGTGTGAGTATTATCATCTCACAGTCACTCCCCTGGGTCTTTTCGGAGTCCAGATCGGATCCGGAGGGACGCTATGGTTTGTCAAGGGAACCATACATGCTCAGACTGTCACCCTCGCGAACCTGTACCTACCAAACTCATGCCAGTCTTCCGCCCTGTCTAAATACCTAGAGGAGCTATACTACTTCCAGGAGGGAATCCTTATTGTAGGGGGAGACTTAAACTTTGCCTTGTCCCCTGACCTGGACACCGGGAGAGGAGTATCCCATGTCCCACGATCACAGTTGACCCGTGTGAGAGACCTCCTACACTCTCATAGGGTAGTAGATGTCTGGAGGACTATGTACCCGAGCTCCCGGGATTACACATGCTTCTCCTCCACCCACGACACATACACATAGACTACTTTCTCATTGATCATTTCCACCTAGATAGAGTAGTGGACACCACCATTCACACCTCTCCACTGTCAGATCATGCCCCCATCTCAATGACACTGAACTTGGCTCCCCCGTCACACTCGATGGGTAGGTGGATTCTCAACAATTCACTCTTGACAGACCCAGAACATGTTCAGGAAGTGAATAGAGAGCTAGAACATTACTTCTCCTCAAACGCCGACTCAGTTACCAACCCCCTGGTGTACCGGGAAGCTCATAAATGTTACATTAGGGAACGTGTTAATGAGAATAGGGGGAAGAGTGAAAAGGGAGCAATACGCTCGAGCAACGGACTTATTGGCCCAGATAAAAGAGACAGAGGATAGACATAAACGGACCCAGAATCCCTCAGATAGGACCTTGATACAATCCCTAAGAGACCAACTTCGTGCCCTATACTTAGTGAAGGCAAAAGACTCACTAGTGAAGTGCCGTAAGATCTTTTATGAGCACGGTAATAAGCCTGGTCGCATACTTGTAAACGCCCTCAGAATGCAAAGAGCCAGAAATTATGTCCCTCACGTTAATACCAGCGCGGGCACTAAGACCACATCCCCAGCGAGCATTGCAGAGGCCTTTAAGAGCTTCCATTCTTCACTTTATCAGCTGCAACCACACAGACCCCCCACCTCAGATGACATAACAGACTACTTGTCCTCTGCAAACTTCCCGACTCTGTCCACAGAGGAGAGACAGTCTAGAAGCCCCGATCACTCCAGATGAAGTAAAATTAGCACTTGACACTGCACAAACAGGAAAGTCCCCAGGCCCAGACGGCCTTTCAGTCCAATATTTCAAAACATTTAAAACCCTCCTCACACAACACTTCCTAGATGCCTTCAATGCCCTCTCTAGTGGACTTACTGCCCCACGCGACATACTTCGAGCGCACATAGTAGTAATTCCCAAGGAGGGCAAGGATCCAGCCACCTGTGCGAGTTATAGGCCAATTTCTCTTCTCAACACCGATCTTAAACTCTTCTCCAAAATCTTAGCCAACCGCTTGGCCCCCTTACTGCCGGATCTAATTCACTACGATCAGACAGGCTTCATCCCCACTAGAGAAGCGAGGGATAACATGACAAAAGCACTTAATTTGATCCACCTGGCCAATGCAAACTCCACCCCGACGGTTATACTGTCAGCAGATGCTGAAAAGGCGTTCGATCGGGTTGGCTGGCCTTTCCTCTTGGGCACCCTGAGACATCTGGGCCTGGGTTCTAACATGATGGCCTGGATAGAGGCATTATACTCGAAACCATCTGCAGTGGTGAGGGTAAACGGGGTCTACTCAGATTCATTAGAAATAAAAAAAACGGAACAAGACAGGGCTGTCCATTATCCCCACTAATTTTTGCCCTAACAATGGAACCCCTCCTCCGCAGAATTAGAAGCAACCCTGACATCTCGGGTCTGAAAGTTGGCTCGCAAGAGGTCAAAGTGGCAGCATACGCTGACGACCTGTTATTTTTCCTCACAACACCCCTCATTACTCTTCCAAACTTGCTCAAAGAACTTTTGGAAGGCTCTCCAATTTTAAGATCAATATGACAAAGTCTGAGGCCATGATGCTAAACACCCCCCGAGATTTGAGAGATCACCTTAGGGAACAATTTTCCTTTAGGTGGGCATCTTCATCACTTCAGTATCTGGACATTCACCTCCCTATAGACACGGAAGATACTTTTCGTCTTAATTTTCCCCCATTACTACAGACACTTAAGTTAGACTTGAAAAGATGGCCCGCGGGCTACCTGTCGTGGTTTGGTAGGATTGGAGCAATCAAAATGAATGCTCTTCCTCGTCTACTATACCTTTTTCAAGCTCTACCCATCAGGATACCAACTAGCTATCTCATTGAGACCCAACGACTGTTTGCATCCTTTGTCTGGGACAATAAACCCGCTAGATTAAAGAGGTCTATACTGCATACGGCAAAAAGGGATGGTGGACTGGCCCTGCCAGATGTCACCCGATATTACCAATCATCACATTTGAACAGAATCATTGATTGGCTAAATCATGAGAGCTCTAAAGCATGGGTTCCATTGGAGAAGCTCGCCACTCAGATTCCACTTTCCTGCCTCCCGTGGATACGGAAGAGGTGGCGGAAGGACCTTAACCGACACCCCACAATCCACACTACCATGACAGTGTTTGATAGGTGCAGGCAGACCTGGGATATCTCCCAGGGAGACTCACCTCTCACGCCAATACTGGGTAATCCGGATTTCCTCAGGGGCTTTCGTCACCGGTCTTTAAGCAGTGGTTGGCCTCTGATCGTTTTAGCGCATGCCACTTTATTGTAGAGGATGAATGGTGCAGAGGGGAGACTCTAACGGCCCCAGCAGACTTGCCTCGGGCATCTCCGTGGCAGGGCATCCAACTGACTCACTACTTAAACTCTCTACCAGCCCCCTCTCTATTCGCAAGACAACGGACGGGGTTTGAGGGGCTTTGCACACGGACGTGCCAGATTAGAGGAGCTCTCTCATCCTCTTACAAGTTATTAACTGCCCCAACACAGGATCACATACCGCCCTACATCCTAAAATGGGAGAGAGACCTGGACATTAGCTTCACGGAAGAGGAGTGTGAGAAAGTGATCCTCATGGCCCACAAAACAACTATAAGCACACTCTACCGAGAAACCAATTATAAGATCCTCACGAGATGGTATAGAGTTCCACATGTCTTACACAAAATGTTTCCAGAGGCCCCCTCATGTTGCTGGCGATGTAGGGTGGAATAGGGAACACTCCTACATATTTTCTGGGAGTGTCCTAAACTCTCCTCTTATTGGGATCCCATACTTGAGGTGGTTCGCGAGGTGACAGGCAAAGCATTACAAAACAACCCGGGCCTGGGTTTTGTTACATCATAATGAGGTCTCCCTTGCCACATACAGGCGTTTGCTGTTCGACATTTATTGAACGCGGCTAAATCCTGTATACCAGCTTGCTGGTTATCTACTGAACCAGTGGTTGAGGAGGGTGGAGGAGATTAGTCGGATGGAGAGTCTGCTGAACTCGGATCCTAAGAGCGCGGCACGCTATCAGAAGACTTGGCAACACTGGTTTATCTTTAAATCATCATTGGCCTACAATACTCTGATGCGCGGTGCCCCGGAGGAGACTGAGGAGATCTGATTGGAAATGGGTTGCTGGGCTGGGGAGAAGGGGGGTCCAAGCCTTCCCTTCCCACCCCCTTCCCCCCTTGGGCTCATGCCTCGTCCTTCTTTTCCTAACCTTACCCAACCCTCTTTCCTCTCTCTATTCTCTCCCCCAACCTGTTTTTTTTTTTTTTTTCAATCAATCTTGTTAAATCATCTGTTACGAGTGCGCCTCACTCTTTATGAGGTGGCTAAGACCCTGTTATTACTGTTAAATGTCTGATACTGGGCTTCAACCCAGTTGTTTTTGCTGGATTATTTTTCTTTTTTGTTTTCTAGACGCTCCTAAAGAGCACTGTTTGTGAAAATTTTGTTTGAAAAATAAATAAAAATTTAATATGAAAAAAAACTGATGCACATGTGACCACCAATCTATCAGTGGGGGCGGTAGCTAGCTAGACAATGAGGAATGTTGGGATTCAGGAGACAACCCCTGGGATGAGAATGGGACCTCAGGGTGGGAGGCATATTGGCGTACTTCATTCCTTCCGGATCCCTGGCAGGAGAACCCTGATGGTAATACTGTGGCCTCTGAGAAAGGGGTAAGGCAGCGAGGGACATTGTGGTCGGGTGATCCAGTCTTGGTTGCAAGCACATATGGCCAGCTGGGATGGCTAGGTTGATCAGCAGAGGCTTTCCCAAGTGAAGTGTAGTACCTTATGGTGGACGGTCTCCTGTCCACTGTTAGCTGCTGCTGTCCCCCTGGGTCTCCCCCTTTGCCGTGCGGAACTGCAGTAGGTGAGGAGGGTGGGCTCTGCTGTGTTCCGAATCACATAATACCAACCGGGTTCAGGAGCAGGGGTGCTGGACTGGTATGAAGAGGCTCCCGGAGCTTTGGTGTGGCGACAGTTCCCCATCCTGGGCCGATACAGGCCGGTAAGTAGCTGCAAGCACTGGCAAGTAGTATTTGGCCTGGGTGGACAGAGCAGTCAATCTGCACGTCCTACTCGGCCGGGGATATGTAGTAGAAGGAGAGGAGGTAGATTGTTTGAGCACTAGCTGCCTGCAGTACTAGACCCTCCAGCTCATCCAGTTTCCTCATCTTCTCCTCCAGACGCTCCTTCTCCTGAGTGACCACCAAGGATGGACAAGGACGAGATCACCAGAAGAATATTCAGCCTCGCCCTGGAGATCATCTACCTGCTGAGCGGAGAGGTAATGGCCTCCAGATATCATCTTTATGGGATGAAGTAACCAGACTGCTATTAGGCGGAGATGTCATAACAGAAGTGACAGGAAGTTGGGGGAAGTGACATCATAGTCAAGACTCCATACATCAGGGATATATTGTGTATATACTAATATATCATAGTGTCTCTACATACACAGGATTACACATTAGTGAACAAGACATCAGATGCCCCTGTGACCCCCAGTAGCCATCTCCAGGAGCCAGGAGGAGGAGGGAGCAGGAGCCGGGGCTCCATCACAGAGCCTCCCCCTCTCTCCCTGATCCATGAGCAGAGGATCCTAGAACTGACCATGAAGATGACTGCGCTGCTGACTGGAGAGGTGACACTGCTGGGGATGCTGGGAAATGATCCGGCACTGGAGGGGTCTGGGTGATGACTGTGTCATTGTGTGTGTCAGGTTCCTATAAGGTGTCAGGATGTGGCTGTGTATTTCTCCATGGAGGAGCGGGAGTATATAGAGGGACACAAGGACCGGTACCAGGACGTCATGATGGAGGACCCCCGGCCCCGCACATCACACGGTAAGAGGGGACCGATACCAGAAGACTTCACTTGCAGCAGCTGTTGGTCTGGTGCATTGTGGTAATATTACAGAAATTATACAATCTCTTATTCACCTTTTCTAGTACAATCTAATTACACTTTTGGATACAGACGTAGAACTAGAATTAAAAACAGACCCAGAGTGCAGTTTGTTTATGGAGAAGGTGCTGCCTTTTCTCACCTTTCAGACCAATGTGTCCATAGAATAAAAGAGTCTATTTTTGGGCCAAAGGGAAATAAATAATTCTAAATATTTTGAACTTTACCTGTATTTATGAGCCCCCGCTATCAGGGTAGCGTCAGGGGAAATCATTTCTGCAAAACCTCAAGCCTACTCAGGGAACCTCCTAGATTTTAAGCCTTGGACCCCCAAATTTGTAATGAGGTAATAGAGAAAGGGGTACAAAGTCAATTGAAGATGTTTTTTTTTTTGTAACCAGAAAATATAAATTATTGGGCTATGCAAATTTGCAAAGTTATTTTGAGCAAGGCTGCCCGAAATTCTCATGCTGGGTCTGAAGGCTCGAGCAACTTTCTAGTATTCACTAGTTAGGATTTTCGCTTTTATCACTTTCTATTTTATAACTGTTTGTATGTTTTGTATGTTTGTTTTTTTTAACCGTTTTCTTTTATATAAAAACTGTGTGTTTTATGTCTGCACTGCATTGTATTGTATTAAATCTTTAAATCTTAATAAATCTCTAAAATAGGATATTGACTTATCTGTAAATTGGGTTTTTAAATTGTTGAGGGACTTGCGTAGAGAGGCTCCTATTTGCTTTTTATTATAATTTAATAGGAAAAGTGTAAGTGGAAGCAGTGAAAGATCTGAGTGCCAGGGCTAAGAGAGTAGAATTTAACGTAAAGCCCCTTCTTGCATAGATGGACAGGGCTTTATGTACGAAATTGTGAGGCCCTCTGGCGTAAGTGCCTGAGAGTGGAGCTTAATGTAATTTTTCACGTAGAAACTACATTCAGCGTAACCCAGGAACAATGGCGTCTACGTATTGGTTTTCTTTTTTATCTTCGGGGCTCTTCTCTCAGACATTGGAGAGTTTGAGTAACTCAAGTCCATGATCCTTTTTTGAAGATCAATGAGTGAGGTTGGTTTCATCTGTAGATGAAGCTTTTTAGATGACTGCAGAAGAAAAAGTCCAATGGCAACAAGTCATGAGAAGAAGCTCCAACTCGCTGGATCTTCCAATCCAATGTCTGTCTAAAAACTGTCAAACTCTTGCAGCAAAGTGCGGTCCTGCAGCCTCTTGCTGACCTTACAGTACATCATAAAAGTTATCAGCTACACCCCGAGCGACCAATGGGGATGGCAATCCATCATTGGTTCACAAGAATCTAAATGGCAATCAAAGTCCCTTCATTTAATGTACTGGATGAATTTTGTAAGGATGAAACCTAATTTTATGCTAAAACCTGCCCACAGCCGTGACACTGATGTCATGTACTTGAGATGAGGATCGTCAATGAACGAGAGAGAAACTTCAAGCTGTTTAACCCCAAGAAGTCGATGTTTTTGATTGACCGGGAATGTTAGGGTTTCTAATAATCGCTGTTTCCAGTTTTCTTGACAGAGGATTTCTAAATAGGATTGTTTGACCAACAAAAATCTGCTTTAAATATTGTCCTTCCTTCAGCATCCGACCTAACACTCCACACATGCATCATCAAAATAGGGATTTTTTTCAGAAAGGTCAACGTTACATTTGAGTAAACCTTAAATATTTCACATCTACCGACTGGTATGACAGTGGCTATAGAAAAGCTGCAGAGCCGCAGAGTATCCCAAGTGATGCCCAGACAACTCGGGGATGTTCCCTAACTTGCATCTTTAATGTGAACAAGGACAAACACAAGCACAGACATGAGGTCAACAACAAATCTTATGTCACAACAAGATGGCAAACAAGGTCCCAAATCACAAAAACAGAAGAATAAATCCTCGTACTCCAGGTGCTGGAGGAGAACCTGAGCCTGAGCTTTATCACCTTGAGCTATAGCACCTCTACTAAGGAATTCCCACCGTATACTACTACTAACTGTGCATTGGAGGTGATAGAACCTGAGCCTGAACTATATCAACTTGAGCTATAGCACCTCTACTAAGGAATTCCCACCGTATACTACTACTAACTGTACATTGGGGGTGATAGAACCTGAGCCTGAGCTTTATCACCTTGGGCTATAGCACCTCTACTAAGGAATTCCCACCATATACTACTACTAACTGTGCATTGGGGGTGATAGAACCTGAGCCTGAGCTTTATCACCTTGAGCTATAGCACCTCTACTAAGGAATTCCCACCATATACTACTACTAACTGTGCATTGGGGGTGATAGAACCTGAGCCTGAGCTTTATCACCTTGAGCTATAGGACCTCTACTAAGGAATTCCCACCGTATACTACTACTAACTGTGCATTGGGGGTGATAAAACCTGAGCCTGAGCTTTATCACCTTGAGCTATAGCACCTCTACTAAGGAATTCCCACCGTATACTACTACTAACTGTGCATTGGGGGTGGTAGAACCTGAGCCTGAGCTTTATCACCTTGAGCTATAGCCCCTCTACTAAGGAATTCCCACTATATACTACTACTAACTGTGCATTGGGGGTGATAGAACCTGAGCCTGAGCTTTATCACCTTGAGCTATAGCACCTCTACTAAGGAATTCCCACCGTATACTACTACTAACTGTGCATTGGGGGTGGTAGAACCTGAGCCTGAGCTTTATCACCTTGAGCTATAGCACCTCTACTAAGGAATTCCCACCGTATACTACTACTAACTGTGCATTGGGGGTGGTAGAACCTGAGCCTGAGCTTTATCACCTTGAGCTATAGCACCTCTACTAAGGAATTCCCACTATATACTACTACTAACTGTGCATTGGAGGTGATAGAACCTGAGCCTGAGCTTTATCCCCTTGAGCTATAGCACCTCTACTAAGGAATTCCCACCGTATACTACTAACTGTGCATTGGGGGTGATAGAACCTGAGCCTGAGCTTTATCACCTTGAGCTATAGCACCTCTACTAAGGAATTCCCACCGTATACTACTACTAACTGTGCATTGGAGGTGATAGAGCCTGAGCTTTATCCCCTTGAGCTATAGCACCTCTACTAAGGAATTCCCACCGTATACTACTACTAACTGTGCATTGGAGGTGATAGAGCCTGAGCCTGAGCTTTATCCCCTTGAGCTATAGCACCTCTACTAAGGAATTCCCACCGTATACTACTACTAACTGTGCATTGGAGGTGATAGAACCTGAGCCTGAACTATATCACCTTGAGCTATAGCACCTCTACTAAGGAATTCCCACCGTATACTACTACTAACTGTGCATTGGAGGTGATAGAACCTGAGCCTGAGCTTTATCCCCTTGAGCTATAGCACCTCTACTAAGAAATTCCCACCGTATACTACTACTAACTGTGCATTGGGGGTGATAGAACCTGAGCCTGAGCTTTATCACCTTGAGCTATAGCACCTCTACTAAGGAATTCCCACCGTATACTACTACTAACTGTGCATTGGAGGTGATAGAGCCTGAGCTTTATCCCCTTGAGCTATAGCACCTCTACTAAGGAATTCCCACCGTATACTACTACTAACTGTGCATTGGAGGTGATAGAGCCTGAGCCTGAGCTTTATCCCCTTGAGCTATAGCACCTCTACTAAGGAATTCCCACCGTATACTACTACTAACTGTGCATTGGAGGTGATAGAACCTGAGCCTGAACTATATCACCTTGAGCTATAGCACCTCTACTAAGGAATTCCCACCGTATACTACTACTAACTGTGCATTGGAGGTGATAGAACCTGAGCCTGAGCTTTATCACCTTGAGCTATAGCCCCTCTACTAAGGAATTCCCACTATATACTGCTACTAACTGTGCATTGGGGATGATAGAACCTGAGCCTGAGCTTTATCACCTTGAGCTATAGCACCTCTACTAAGGAATTCCCACCGTATACTACTACTAACTGTGCATTGGGGGTGATAGAACCTGAGCCTGAGCTTTATCACCTTGAGCTATAGCACCTCTACTAAGGAATTCCCACCGTATACTACTACTAACTGTGCATTGGAGGTGATAGAGCCTGAGCTTTATCCCCTTGAGCTATAGCACCTCTACTAAGGAATTCCCACCGTATACTACTACTAACTGTGCATTGGAGGTGATAGAGCCTGAGCCTGAGCTTTATCCCCTTGAGCTATAGCACCTCTACTAAGGAATTCCCACCGTATACTACTACTAACTGTGCATTGGAGGTGATAGAACCTGAGCCTGAACTATATCACCTTGAGCTATAGCACCTCTACTAAGGAATTCCCACCGTATACTACTACTAACTGTGCATTGGAGGTGATAGAACCTGAGCCTGAGCTTTATCACCTTGAGCTATAGCCCCTCTACTAAGGAATTCCCACTATATACTGCTACTAACTGTGCATTGGGGATGATAGAACCTGAGCCTGAGCTTTATCACCTTGAGCTATAGCACCTCTACTAAGGAATTCCCACCGTATACTACTACTAACTGTGCATTGGGGGTGGTAGAACCTGAGCCTGAGCTTTATCACCTTGAGCTATAGCACCTCTACTAAGGAATTCCCACCGTATACTACTACTAACTGTGCATTGGGGGTGGTAGAACCTGAGCCTGAGCTTTATCACCTTGAGCTATAGCACCTCTACTATGGAATTCCCACCGTATACTACTACTAACTGTGCATTGGGGGTGGTAGAACCTGAGCCTGAGCTTTATCACCTTGAGCTATAGCACCTCTACTAAGGAATTCCCACCGTATACTACTACTAACTGTGCATTGGAGATGATAGAACCTGAGCCTGAGCTTTATCCCCTTGAGCTATACCACCTCTACTAAGGAATTCCCACCATATACTACTACTAACTGTGCATTGGAGGTGATAGAACCTGAGCCTGAGCTTTATCACCTTGAGCTATAGCCCCGCTACTAAGGAATTCCCACTATATACTGCTACTAACTGTGCATTGGGGATGATAGAACCTGAGCCTGAGCTTTATCACCTTGAGCTATAGCACCTCTACTAAGGAATTCCCACCGTATACTACTACTAACTGTGCATTGGAGGTGATAGAACCTGAGCCTGAGCTTTATCCCCTTGAGCTATAGCACCTCTACTAAGGAATTCCCACCGTATACTACTAACTGTGCATTGGGGGTGATAGAACCTGAGCCTGAGCTTTATCACCTTGAGCTATAGCACCTCTACTAAGGAATTCCCACCGTATACTACTACTAACTGTGCATTGGAGGTGATAGAGCCTGAGCTTTATCCCCTTGAGCTATAGCACCTCTACTAAGGAATTCCCACCGTATACTACTACTAACTGTGCATTGGAGGTGATAGAGCCTGAGCCTGAGCTTTATCCCCTTGAGCTATAGCACCTCTACTAAGGAATTCCCACCGTATACTACTACTAACTGTGCATTGGAGGTGATAGAACCTGAGCCTGAACTATATCACCTTGAGCTATAGCACCTCTACTAAGGAATTCCCACCGTATACTACTACTAACTGTGCATTGGAGGTGATAGAACCTGAGCCTGAGCTTTATCACCTTGAGCTATAGCCCCTCTACTAAGGAATTCCCACTATATACTGCTACTAACTGTGCATTGGGGATGATAGAACCTGAGCCTGAGCTTTATCACCTTGAGCTATAGCACCTCTACTAAGGAATTCCCACCGTATACTACTACTAACTGTGCATTGGGGGTGGTAGAACCTGAGCCTGAGCTTTATCACCTTGAGCTATAGCACCTCTACTAAGGAATTCCCACCGTATACTACTACTAACTGTGCATTGGGGGTGGTAGAACCTGAGCCTGAGCTTTATCACCTTGAGCTATAGCACCTCTACTATGGAATTCCCACCGTATACTACTACTAACTGTGCATTGGGGGTGGTAGAACCTGAGCCTGAGCTTTATCACCTTGAGCTATAGCACCTCTACTAAGGAATTCCCACCGTATACTACTACTAACTGTGCATTGGAGATGATAGAACCTGAGCCTGAGCTTTATCCCCTTGAGCTATACCACCTCTACTAAGGAATTCCCACCATATACTACTACTAACTGTGCATTGGAGGTGATAGAACCTGAGCCTGAGCTTTATCACCTTGAGCTATAGCCCCGCTACTAAGGAATTCCCACTATATACTGCTACTAACTGTGCATTGGGGATGATAGAACCTGAGCCTGAGCTTTATCACCTTGAGCTATAGCACCTCTACTAAGGAATTCCCACCGTATACTACTACTAACTGTGCATTGGGGGTGGTAGAACCTGAGCCTGAGCTTTATCACCTTGAGCTATAGCACCTCTACTAAGGAATTCCCACCGTATACTACTACTAACAGTGCATTGGGGGTGATAGAACCTGAGCCTGAGCTTTATCACCTTGAGCTATAGCACCTCTACTAAGGAATTCCCACCGTATACTACTACTAACTGTGCATTGGGGGTGATAGAACCTGAGCCTGAGCTTTATCCCCTTGAGCTATAGCACCTCTACTAAGGAATTCCCACCCAACCTATCAGAGAGAGCCAGACTTACACAGATGCTTTTTTTTTGCAAAAGATTTCAAAAAAAGTTTATTGATTATAATCATAAATCAGGAAGGGGACAGACGTTTTTACAGAAATGTCAGCTGATGCTGATCTAATACATCTGGGGGACATGACATTTAACTTACATGACATTTTACTATTCATCTAAGTGTCAGGGACCACAGTTAAATACATTAAGTTACACTCAGGAAATGCTCAATTAAAAATGCTTCAATTGAAGATGGAGATGACTCCCCCAGCCGCACCCTAATGTGATACAAGTGACGATGACTCCCCCAGCCGCACCCTAATGTGATACAAGTGACGATGACTCCCCCAGCCGCACCCTAATGTGATACAAGTGACGATGACTCCCCCAGCCGCACCCTAATGTGATACAAGTGACGATGACTCCCCCAGCCGCACCCTAATGTGATACAAGTGACGATGACTCCCCCAGCCGCACCCTAATGTGATACAAGTGACGATGACTCCCCCAGCCGCACCCTAATGTGATACAAGTGACGATGACTCCCCCAGCCGCACCCTAATGTGATACAAGTGACGGAGGTTCAAGCGATGGAATCGTCAATGGAAAAATAATGAAATAAATTACACTTTAATATCAAGCGACTTGGAAAATCAGACTAAAGAACTGAGCGAGGAAATCCCTGCACTCGGTGATCGCACAATGTGGTGGTCACCGGCAACTCTTCAATACCTCCAGCCAGCGGCAAGAGCTAAACCGATGGAACTGGAAGAACAACCTACGCTTTAGGGGGATTATACAATCAGTAACGGATGCCGAGCTCCATAATTTTGTATGGGATCTGATGACCATGGTTCTTCCCGAGGCTACTGACTCTGAATAGATGATTGCCAGCCACATAATGCTCCGTCAGCAGCTGGAAGAGACCTAAGAAAGGACTGGATCCCGGAGAAATGCAAAAATACCAAGGTCTTCAATGACGTCTCGCCAGCAACAATCTCCAAAGGAGGGAATTCAATGCAAAAACAACAATCCTACAACAAAAATATATTCGCTATAAGGGGGATTTCCTTTGAGACTTAGATTTCAGAAGGACTCAGAGACTTTTTTATGACGCAGAGAACCTGCTTATAGGCTGGGGTTAGTGGGGTTAGTGGATGTGACCATCATGAACGCTCCGCAATTTCCTACAAAGCCGTCAGTTGAATGGCATACAGTGTAACAGGTCGCTTCCTGTTGGTCTCTCCCGGCCAGGTGTCCGATACTTAGTTTTGGATCCTGGATATGGATTGGTCCTACAGCCTCCTATGGGTGGTAGATGGGTTTAGAGGAAAGGACAGCGGAATCTGTCTGACCACTGGTATAAATAATGTTTTCTCTCACTAGGTTTTCTCATTTTTTTCTTTCTGTCCGCATAATTCCAGGTCCATCCCATTGTCCCATCAGGGGATGGGACCACTATTATTTGGAGCATGACAGTGGTGTATAATCTATTACATAAATACAATTATTCTGGCTGGTTTGTATATCTGTATATAAATAATTAGCATGGATAGTTTCCACATTCTTAGCTGGAATGTTACCAGTTAAAAGACTTAGAGTTTGGAAAGAAGTTAAAAGAAATAACTGTGATTAATACTTTGACGCATTTATTGGGAAAAGATAATGACAGATCTACCGACCTTCAGTTTCCTGTAATATTCCATATAAAGTATAAAGGGCAAAAGAATTATTATCTCATAAATTAAAGAAAAAATAAGGAAAATAGAAAAATAAATATTTATATAAAATAAACGAGAGTTTTAGTGAGTTTTAGTGCCGGGGAAGTAGTTAGACCCTCGAGAGAAGTAATGAGGGAGCAGCCGGACACCTCAGGACTCCCGGAATTAAATTCTAATCAAAATCTGGTTCTGGGCTCGGTGAAGTGAAACTGTCCATTGAAAAAGGAGAATCCCGGCCCGATGGGTTTTCGAATGAATACGATACTGAGTTGAAAGATGCCCTGCCCCTCACCTGACTCAATACATTTAGGTTGGGGGAGGAAATACCAGAGGAAATGTTGGAGGCAAAATTAGTCACTATTCCTAAAGATAATAAAGATCCATCACGGCCCAATAATTACAGACCAATATCCCTCTTGTACAACGATCTTAAAATGTTGTCTTCCATGTACGCCTCCAGATTGGCTTCAGTTCTAAACGCCTTATCACACCTCCCAGACCAAGTGCCACACGCAGAATACTCCAGGGGTCCCGGGTGCAGTCCTGTCCATAGAGAAAGCGCTGGGTGCACTGGGGATTCCTGGAAACTGTCCTAACCCAGTCGGGTTTTTCTCCTACATTTTTGGGATAAATAATGTCTTTATATTCAAATCCAAAAGCATTTGTTTCGGGGTTGGGGCATATTTCAAACAAGTTTTTAATCTGTAATGGGGTTCGGCAGGACTTCCCCCTATCACCATTGATTTCCAATGTAATAATGGAGCCTCTAACTCAGCCTAAGACAAAACCTGGACATTCATGGGATGAAAAGTAAAGAGTCAGAGCATAGAATAGGCCTATACGCGGCTATGTAATCTTTATCCCTGGAAGCCGTAAGTATCTATCATACTACTTTAGTATCTGTTTAGTTCATGAAACAAGGGACCTTAAACATCATATCAGCCCGAAATTCTCTTTTGCTTGGGCGCAAAGCGGTTTGAAATATTTGGGAATTGTGTCAGGCCCCACAATGGAGTCAATTATTAATATGAATAGAATAAATGTAATAAATACATTAATAAACGACCTAACTCATCATCGTGGTTGGAAAGAATAAGTTCCATTAAAAGTCATTCACTTCCAAAGATACTTAATTATTTCCGTAACATTTCCCGATCATTCCCTAAATATCTGTTCAAGAAAATTCCAAGTATTCTGATTCCATTTGTGTGGAACAACAATCCTTCGAGAGTCTCTAGAGAATAGATGGTGGGGAGGGGTAGGACATTCTTATATACCACCAGGCGGTGATCTTGGAGGCCGGCAGTCAGATACCCCCAAGATGCCTGGATGCGGATGGAGGCGGACTATGCCGCGCATGAGCAACTAAAAGACCTGCTTATATTCACCAACCTAAATCTAATAAAGGGAAACCTCGAACTCCTGGATACCACTAGGTAGAGATGATCAGTGCCTGGCTTAGATTCTGTAAAAAAACATTAGGGGGGTAGAAAACATCTAATACTGGAACCATCACATATAAGATTGTCCCTGCCGAACAAATGCGTAACTAACCGAAGCCTAAACAGCTGGGAAAGACAAGGGGTCTCCTCATTCCCTGACATCTGGCAGAAGGGGGTCCATGTTTAAGTTTCATATCCCCTCATCAGAACTTCTGGCTTATGCAGAATTGATTTTTTGCCTAAGGACCATCAGAAGTTTTATTTGTATAAATAGTGAAGAGTCAAAGCTTTAGATTTTTAACATTGAAAGTTAAATTTAAAGGCAGAATCTCGATAGCCTAGTAAAGGGGAAACTCTGTTATATGAGCAAATGGGAGCAGGACCTGGGGAGGTCCTTTGCCCTAGTTAGGACGGCCAATAAAAATTATATTTTGTACCAACTACAGTGAGATCTTATCTAAGATACAAACCAGATGGTATTAACTCTCCCCCCCCCCCCCCGCGCTTCTCTCACATGGTCACTGATCATTCTGACTTCTGCTGGAGACGCTGCGGACACAGTTTACTTCATGTACTTTGCCTGTGTCCCAAGTTAAGTAGTTACTGGTTGGGTGTTGCCAAAATCATAGAGTTGGTAGTCAAAGATTTCTTTGTACTGTCTCCAGAACGGGAACTTTTAAACATTATGTCAAGAGCCTTAACAGAAAAAAAGAAGGAATATGGATGGATGATCCACAAAATTCTGACGGTGGCTCGAGTGGTACTCTGGGAGGGTGGAGCTTCCACAACCATACATGATGTCATGTACATAACTCCACATGGAGAATGGAACCAATGTCTCTGGGAACAAGATATTATAAAGGCTAAACATTTAGATACTTATGGAATCCTGGCTATGAAAATATTACTATTTATATTTACCTTGTGACAAAAGAAAACCTTTAATTCTCATATTTCCTTTTCTTTACCTCTTCGTCCTCTACCTCTCTCTCAAAGCATTGAACACACGAGGCAGAATATATAAAACGCTACAAATGGAAGTAATTTACCATAGAAATATTTATTGGTATACTCTAAAAACACCTAAAAGGCACTCCCAAAATGTGCCATCCTATCTCTGTAAAAATAAGACAGAGTAATCCTCCTCACTAATGCCTAAATGTCTGGCATACACATGGACAAAGTGCAGATAGTTTTCTCCTCCTTACACACATGGACTTGGGTGATATTTATTTATAATATTCACATTTCCATTCAGCTAGTATGTTTATCTTCCATTGTTGTATTATTGACCTGTACTATCTGCACTTTGTCCATGTGTATGCCAGACATTTAGGCATTAGTGAGGAGGATTACTCTGTCTTATTTTTACAGAGATAGGATGGCACATTTTGGGAGTGCCTTTTAGGTGTTTTTAGAGTATACCAATAAATATTTCTATGTTTTATCTTTATTAGTGATTGGTTTTTGGTACATGACACTGACCTAGTAGTTTGTTCAGCATGTTGTGCAATTTCAGTGTTTCTTCCACTTATATTATATACTAGTGGAGAGGCTATCAGCTTTACACACAAATGGAAGTAATTGTTATTATTTTCTTATTTGAATTCTGTGTTTTTGTATCTTGTAAATAAATAAATAAGATTTTTAAATCCCCACCGCCCCCACCAGCAGGGGGGGAGGGTAGGAGGGCAAGTTTGGTATCATGGAATAGATTTTTGAAAAATATTTACACATATTTTAGTTTTTTTGGATTTGATACTGGGAAACTCCCGCTTTCTATCGCTGATGGAATGTTTAGACGTGATGTCACCGTCTCCTATCCTCATGGTGAGCGGCCAAAATGGCTTCTCTCCTGTATTTCTCTCTCCACACTTGCTGTATGTGACTGGCAGAGAAGGTGGGATCTCCTGCTAGTTTTCTCTCTAGGGCCTATTGCCCATGAGCGGGTCTAATGCGTCCAACTTGCTGGAACATCCACCACGAACACTCAGCAACCGCCAGGGAAGTGACATCCCGAGTTCAGTTCAGTTGCTGAGTGTTGAGAGCTGATGTTCCAGCAAGCACATGATGCAGTTGGACACATCAGGCTTGTTCGTGTGCAATTGACCTAAAAACAGATCGCACCAAGGATGAAAGCTGAAACTCTGGAGTAAACAGCAGCTTCTGGTTTGTGGTCCTCGTTTCAGAAGATTATATTACAGCAGAAGGTTGGTGAGGATTGTTATTAGGTGTTGATAGAGTTTTCATAGATAGACCCGTGTACAGCAGCTCATGTATTCTGTCGCTATGTTATTGCATCTCCATAGATGGATTCAGTAGGAGAAATCCACCAGAGACGTTTCCCAGTCGCCTGTATCCCCAGGACGACCCAGAGGAGGTTGAGATTAAAGAAGAGGCAGGTGAAGAGACGGATCCATGGACTGATCACCAGTGTAAGTAGGAGACTTCTTTGTCATCTAGATACTTCTCCCCATCACCTGCAAATCATCTATCCCATCACTGTGTCTCCTACAGTTGGAATCATTGATGGAAATCCACCAGAGAGATGTCCCAGTCTTCTGTATCCCCAGGACGTTCCAGAGGAGACGCCCAATGTCCCAGAGAGTCATCAGGTAGATGGAGCTGAACCCGGGACCTCATCTATACAGGGGGTGGGGCGGCTGTCCTGTGCTCATAGATTGTGGGGGCTCTTGTGTCATCTGTTCCTCCTGTCTCCTGTAATGTACTGACAAATCAGGGAGAAGATGGGACTTATATTATATCGGAGGCTGAAGAAGAGAGGATGAGGGGCGATCACCCGTATAAGAGGGAAGTGGTGGAGGACATTCCTGGAGGTGACACCACAGGTAGGTGATAATGGAGGGAGAAGAGAGGATGAGGGGCGATCACCCGTGTAAGAGGGAAGTGGTGGAGGACATTCCTGGAGGTGACACCACAGGTAGGTGATAATGGAGGGAGAAGAGAGGATGAGGGGCGATCACCCGTGTAAGAGGGAAGTGGTGGAGGACATTCCCAGAGGTGACACCACAGGTAGGTGATAATGGAGGGAGAAGAGAGGATGAGGAGCGATCACCCGTGTAAGAGGGAAGTGGTGGAGGACATTCCTGGAGGTGACACCACAGGTAGGTGATAATGGAGGGAGAAGAGAGGATGAGGGGCGATCACCCGTGTAAGAGGGAAGTGGTGGAGGACATTCCCAGAGGTGACACCACAGGTAGGTGATAATGGAGGGAGAAGAGAGGATGAGGAGCGATCACCCGTGTAAGAGGGAAGTGGTGGAGGACATTCCCGGAGGTGACACCACAGGTAGGGGATAATGGAGGGAGAAGAGAGGATGAGGGGCGATCACCCGTGTAAGAGGGAGGTGGTGGAGGACATTCATGGAGGTGACACCACAGGTAGGTAATAATGGAGGGAGAAGAGAGGATGAGGGGCAATCACCCGTGTAAGAGGGAAGTGGTGGAGGACATTCCTGGAGGTGACACCACAGGTAGGTGATAATGGAGGGAGAAGAGAGGATGAGGGGCGATCACCCGTGTAAGAGGGAAGTGGTGGAGGACATTCCTGGAGGTGACACCACAGGTAGGTGATAATGGAGGGAGAAGAGAGGATGAGGGGCGATCAACCGTGTAAGAGGGAAGTGGTGGAGGACATTCCTGGAGGTGACACCACAGGTAGGTGATAATGGAGGGAGAAGAGAGGATGAGGAGCGATCACCCGTGTAAGAGGGAAGTGGTGGAGGACATTCCTGGAGGTGACACCACAGGTAGGTGATAATGGAGGGAGAAGAGAGGATGAGGGGCGATCAACCGTGTAAGAGGGAAGTGGTGGAGGACATTCCTGGAGGTGACACCACAGGTAGGTGATAATAGAGGGAGAAGAGAGGATGAGGGGCGATCACCAGTGTAAGAGGGAAGTGGTGGAGGACATTCCTGGAGGTGACACCACAGGTAGGTGATAATGGAGGGAGAAGAGAGGATGAGGGGTGATCACCCGTGTAACAGGGAAGTGGTGGAGGACATTCCTGGAGGTGACACCACAGGTAGGTGATAATGGAAGGAGAAGAGAGGATGAGGGGCGAGCACCTGTGTAAGAGGGAAGTGGTGGAGGACATTCCTCGAGGTGACACCACAGGTAGGTGATAATGGAAGGAGAAGAGAGGATGAGGGGCGAGCACCTGTGTAAGAGGGAAGTGGTGGAGGACATTCCTCGAGGTGACACCACAGGTAGGTGATAATGGAGGGAGAAGAGAGGATGAGGGGCGATCACCTGTGTAAGAGGGAAGTGGTGGAGGACATTCCTGGAGGTGACACCACAGGTAGGTGATAATGGAGGGAGAAGAGAGGATGAGGGGCGATCACCCTTGTAAGAGGGAAGTGGTGGAGGACATTCCCGGAGGTGACACCACAGGTAGGTGATAATGGAGGGAGAAGAGAGGATGAGGGACGATCACCCGTGTAAGAGGGAAGTGGTGGAGGACATTCCTGGAGGTGACACCACAGGTAGGGGATAATGGAGGGAGAAGAGAGGATGAGGGGCGATCACCCGTGTAAGAGGGAAGTGGTGGAGGACATTCCAAGAGGTGACACCACAGGTAGGGGATAATGGAGGGAGAAGAGAGGATGAGGGGCGATCACCCGTGTAAGAGGGAAGTGGTGGAGGACATTCCTGGAGGTGACACCACAGGTAGGGGATAATGGAGGGAGAAGAGAGGATGAGGGGCGATCACCCGTGTAAGAGGGAAGTGGTGGAGGACATTCCTGGAGGTGACACCACAGGTAGGGGATAATGGAGGGAGAAGAGAGGATGAGGGACGATCACCCGTGTAAGAGGGAAGTGGTGGAGGACATTCCTGGAGGTGACACCACAGGTAGGGGATAATGGAGGGAGAAGAGAGGATGAGGGGCGATCACCCGTGTAAGAGGGAAGTGGTGGAGGACATTCCTGGAGGTGACACCACAGGTAGGTGATAATGGAGGGAGAAGAGAGGATGAGGGGCGATCACCCGTGTAAGAGGGAAGTGGTGGAGGACATTCCTGGAGGTGACACCACAGGTAGGTGATAATGGAGGGAGAAGAGAGGATGAGGGGCGATCACCCGTGTAAGAGGGAAGTGGTGGAGGACATTCCTGGAGGTGACACCACAGGTAGGGGATAATGGGGGGAGAAGAGAGGATGAGGGGCGATCACCCGTGTAAGAGGGAAGTGGTGGAGGACATTCCTGGAGGTGACACCACAGGTAGGTGATAATGGAGTGAGAAGGGAGGATGAGGGGCGATCACCCGTGTAAGAGGGAAGTGGTGGAGGACATTCCTGGAGGTGACACCACAGGTAGGTGATAATGGAGTGAGAAGGGAGGATGAGGGGCGATCACCCGTGTAAGAGGGAAGTGGTGGAGGACATTCCTGGAGGTGACACCACAGGTAGGTGATATTGGAGGGAGAAGAGAGGATGAGGGGCGATCACCCGTGTAAGAGGGAAGTGGTGGAGGACATTCGCGGAGGTGACACCACAGGTAGGTGATAATGGAGGGAGAAGAGAGGATGAGGGGCGATCACCCGTGTAAGAGGGAAGTGGTGGAGGACATTCCCGGAGGTGACACCACAGGTAGGTGATAATGGAGGGAGAAGAGAGGATGAGGGGCGATCACCTGTGTAAGAGGGAAGTGGTGGAGGACATTCCTGGAGGTGACACCACAGGTAGGGGATAATGGAGGGAGAAGAGAGGATGAGGGGCGATCACCCGTGTAACAGGGAAGTGGTGGAGGACATTCCTGGAGGTGACACCACAGGTAGGTGATAATGGAGGGAGAAGGAGGTTCAGGGGTTGGTTCCTCCTTAGTGATGTTACAGAAACACCTCAGCAGTGGGAGGCCTCTGCTTCTCGCTCTTGGTCTTGCAGTGTCCAATCTTTAGGATTTGTGCCATCAATGGTTCCTACTAGGGTGACAAGTCCTGGAGCGGATGTTTCCTGTGCTGAACGGTCTTCAGGGGAGGCCCAGGCCGGGCTCTAGCTGGTTTATGATCCAAAGCTTCGCGTTATTACTTGTACTTCTGCCTTCTGCTGACTGTTTTCTGTCTACATAGAAGTGGATTTCCTACGTTACTTCGCGTTAGTAAGAGGAGATGTTCATCTACTTTGTGATAAGTCAATCCTGAAATCCTTAATTTTATGTTAACAGAATATTCCCATCAGAATTCCGGGGGAAACATCATGTTATCGTCAGGAGAAGATGAAGATGTCACTGAGGACTCCACAGGAGAAGACCTCAGTAATGATCCTCCAGGAGATCCTTCATCTAATCCTCCTCATCCTGAGGAACCTTCTCCTGACCCGTCACACGTGGTCACCACAAGCACCGGACAAGAAGGGAGTAAGAAGTTCCAATGTGATGAATGTGGAAAACTCTTTACACAAAGATCACATCTTAATACCCACAGAAGAACCCACACGGGAGAGAAGCCCTATTCCTGTTCACAATGTGGGAAATGTTACGCGGATCGTTCAGCTTTTGCTAGACATAAGAGAAGTCACACGGGCGAGAAGCCACACACGTGTTTAGAATGTGGGAAACGATTTGTAGATAAATCCGACCTTGGTAGACACATGAAGATTCACACAGGAGAGAAGCCGTATCCGTGCCCAGAATGTGAGAAATGTTTCAGAAAAAAATCACATCTTGCTGTACATCAGAGAACTCACACGGGAGAGAAGCCATATCCATGCTCAGAATGTGGGAAATGTTTTGCTACTCCATCACAAGTTGCTAGACATCTGATCAGTCACACAGGAGAGAAGCCGTATCCGTGCGCAGAATGTGGGAAATGTTTCACTGATAAATCTGACCTCGTTAAACACCAGAGAGGTCACAGAGGAACAAAGCCATTTCCATGTTCAGAATGTGCGAAAGGTTTTACAAGAAGAACAGATCTCGTGAAACATCAGAGAAGCCACACAGGGGAGAAGCCATTTCCATGCCTAGAATGTGGCAAGTATTTTGCAACTCAGTCAAATGTTATGAGACATCAGAGAATTCACACAGGAGAGAAGCCCTATCCATGTCCAGAATGTGGGAAGAGTTTTACAGATAAATCAGATCTTATTAAACATCAAAAAATTCACACAAGAAAGAAAACCTATCAATGTGCCGTGTATCAAAATAGTTTCATTTTATTTTGCTAAAGATAAGCCGGAGAACTCACACGGGGAAGCCCTTTAGGAGCTCGCACTTTTGAGTCTCATTTGCGGAGCTGGGAATTACATACAGATGGTTAAAATAACATCAGAGTGATAAACATTCCAATCAAACGGTAATGGGTGCAGCGGTGCCGGAGCGGGCGAGGATCCTCCATAGACAGAACCCAGAAGATAAGCGGCACCAAACATCAACAATGGTGGAAAATGTGCGGAGCCTTCCTCAAGCCAACAATCCGTGTACACAGCAGGGCAGTCATGTGACTGTGTAAGCCCCGCCCACCACATTCATATACATAGTATCAATGTGATATATATTTCATTATACAAAGTGTCCATAGTTATACATTTATAATACAAAGTATAGAGCAATAAATCGAATAATCCCGACATCGATAGAGTGTAACGTGTGCCATCTGAGGCTGGAGAAATTTCCTCCGTGTGTTCACAATCCTCATATTGTCCTGATAAGTTGTGTGTAACACCATCTAGATGGAGCGCAAGCCTGGAGAACTGGACTGCGCATGCGTCAGACTGCCGGAAGTGCCCGGACGCTGCAACAGTCAGACCGCAGCATGTAGCCGCTAGATCGTAACCTTAAAAACTAAGTACACATAAAAAGGGACCATGACGCGTCCTGGGGGCGTCCACTCTACTGTGTATAATACAAAATATAACACAAAACGTCCCGTTATATCAGGCGCCAACACTTCTGTGTATCCGAGTGTGTACGGGCCTGGGGGTCCGCAATACATGAGCTCCCACCACTACACTATGATGTAAGGTAGACGCCCCCAGAAAACCGCGGGCAGAATTGTGTGTGACCGGAGTTCATAATATCAGAAATAACTAAGTATCTGTGTGTGTGGGCACCAATCACCTCCCAATCATTTACATCATGGGGAACAACCGGATAAACGGATCCCTAATACTCTGTCATCTCCGGTAGGGGATTCTCAAATTCTGGAGCTCCTATTGCTGCCGGATAATCTCGAGCAATGTTTGGGGACAGTCTTGGCGATCACTCTGATCCTTGTATGTAGAGATACCTGGAATAGCTTTCATGTCCTGGACCTCTGTTGTCTTTGAGGTCCAATCTCCATCAGTTCTGGGACATGATAGCCTCAGGGTGACGGCGGTTTTTACATTTTCTGGCCTTGTCCATATTAGATGTCAGTCTAGATGGGTCACTTGTCATCCTTGTACCCTCCACATGTGGCTATAGGGTAGAGATTGATGGCGGCTCGAGGGCGGTTACTGTCTGTCGGTTTAGTGTAAATATCCGTGTCAAATCTGTCACCACGTGGTCACAAGAACATCAAGAAATTGTGAACACGTCTGGGAAAAGACTCCTATATGCTGCCAGTGTTACACACAACTTATCAGGACAATATGAGATCGGAGGATTGTGAAGACACGGAGGAAAGTTCTCCAGCCACAGATGGCACACGTTACAATCTATCGATGTCGGGATTATTCGATTTATTGCTCTATACTTTGTATTATAAATGTATAACTATGGACACTTTGCACTTTATATATTTGTATTGAAACAATGAAATATATATCACATTGATACTATGTATATGAATGTGGTGGGCGGGGTTTACACAGTCACATGACTGCCCTGATTGTTGGCTTGAGGAAGGCTCAATGTGAGCCGAAACGTTGCTGTTGCTGCACATGGAATAAAAGAGACCACATTTTTTCACCATCATTGATGTCTGGTGCTGCTTATCTTCAGGATATTGGCTTACACAAAGTGACAATCAGGTGGTTTATTTATGGGAGGAATAGACTTAGATTTGCCAAATCCACAAATTTAATTTTCCTGTGGTCACTAGTGAGAGGGATCCGTGGAGGAGATTGTCGTGGATGGAAGGAGGAATAGAAGATCCTCGTTTACTACCAAAGTCGTGAGGCTGAACTGTCCCCATGACGTCTTCTTATTACTGGAGTCATATAATACCCGCCCTGCAGGAGGCGCCAGGGGGACATCGAGGACAGGAAGGACTTGTGTCAAGATCTGATCTTCACCCATACAAGATAGAAAGTTGAAGATGATGAGATTCAAGAAAACCAAAGACAGACTGAATGTTTTATAATTAAATAAAAAACTCAGGATTGGATTATTGTTTTGTCTTTTTTTTGTTATGAAAATCTTAATAATTATTAAGTAACATAACAAACTGTAAAGCAAAAACCATAAAGGAGAGGCACGTGACCTCACAGAAACGGAAAGGAACCAACAATGTGGATGCACTGGCAGATTGTTAATGGATCAAGCAGTCAGGTGCTTGATACAAGGACCTGAAGCTCGAACACCTGTACTCTGTAGGCGCATCCTCTGTAGGCACATCCTCTGTAGGCCTGTCCTCTGTAGGCACATCCTCTGTAGGCGCATCCTCTGTAGGCATGTCCTCTGTAGGCGCATCCTCTGTAGGCGCATCCTCTGTAGGCCTGTCCTCTGTAGGCGCATCCTCTGTAGGCATATCCTCTGTAGGCCTGTCCTCTGTAGGCATATCCTCTGTAGGCCTGTCCTCTGTAGGCGTGTCCTCTGTAGGCGTATCCTCTGTAGGCATATCCTCTGTAGGCCTGTCCTCTGTAGGCATATCCTCTGTAGGCCTGTCCCCTGTAGGCGCATCCTCTGTAGGCCTGTCCTCTGTAGGCGCATCCTCTGTAGGCCTGTCCTCTGTAGGCCTGTCCTCTGTAGGCACATCCTCTGTAGGCCTGTCCTCTGTAAGCGCATCCTCTGTAGGCCTGTCCTCTGTAGGCCTATCCTCTGAAGGCCTGTCCTCTGTAAGCGCATCCTCTGTAGGCCTGTCCTCCTGTAAGCGCATCCTTTGTAGGCCTGTCCTCTGTAGGCCTGTCCTCTGTAGGCCTATCCTCTGAAGGCTTGTCCTCTGTAGGTCTGTCCTCTGTAAGCGCATCCTCTGTAGGCCTGTCCTCTGTAGGCGCATCCTCTGTAGGCCTGTCCTCTGTATCCTGTCCTCTGTAGGTCTGTCCTCTGTAGGCATATCCTCTTTAGGTCTGACCTTTGTAGGTGTGTCCTCTGTAGGTGTGTCCTCTGTAGGGGTGTCCTCTGTAGGCGCATCCTCTGTAGGCCTGTCCTCTGTAGGCGCATCCTCTGTAGGTCTGACCTCTGTAGGCCTGTCTTCTGTAGGTGCATCCTCTGTAGGCCTGTCTTCTGTAGGTGCATCCTCTGTAGGCCTGTCCTCTGTAGGCACATCCTCTGTAGGCCTGTCTTCTGTAGGCACATCCTCTGTAGGCCTGTCCTCTGTAGGCGCATCCTCTGTAGGCATGTCCTCTGTGGGAGCATCCTCTGTAGGCATGTCCTCTGTAGATGCATCCTCAGTAGGTCTGTCCTCTGTAGGCGCGTCCTCTGTAGGCGCGTCCTCTGTAGGCCTGTCCTCTGTGGGCCCCTTCTCTATAGGCCTGTCCTCTGTAGGCGCATCCTCTGTAGGCCTGTCCTCTGTAGGGCTGTCCTCTGTAGGTGCATCCTCTGTAGGTCTGTCCTCTGCAGGCATGTCCTCTGTAGGCCTGTCCTCTGTAGGCACATCCTCTGTAGGCGCGTCCTCTGTAGGCACGTCCTCTGTAGGCCTGTCCTCTGTAGGCACATCCTCTGTAGGCGCGTCCTCTGTAGGCACGTCCTCTGTAGGCCTGTCCTCTGTAGGCACATCCTCTGTAGGCGCGTCCTCTGTAGGCACGTCCTCTGTAGGCGCATCCTCTGTAGGCCGGTCCTCTGTGGCCTCAGGTCGCACACGTTACACTCTATCGATGTCGGGATTATTCGCTTTATTGCTCTATACTTTGTATTATAAATGTATAACTATGGACACTTTGCACTTTATATATTTGTATTGAAAAAATGAAATATATATCACATTGATACTATGTATATGAATGTGGTGGGCGGGGTTTACACAGTCACATGACTGCCCTGATTGTTGGCTTGAGGAAGGTTCAATGTGAGCCGAAACGTCGCTGTTGCTGCACATGGAATAAAAGAGACCACATTTTTTCACCATCATTGGTGTCTGGTGCTGCTTATCTTCAGGATATTGGCTTACACAAAGTGACAATCAGGTGGTTTATTTACGGGAGGAATATCCACAAATTTAATTTTCCTGTGGTTGCTAGTGAGAGGGATCCGTGGAGGAGATTGTCGTGGATGGAAGGAGGAATAGAAGATCCTCGTTTACTACCAAAGTCGTGAGGCTGAACTGTCCCCATGACGGCTTCATATAACCGGAGTCATATAATACCCGTCCTGCAGGAGGCGCCAGGGGGACATCGAGCACAGGAAGGACTTGTGTCAAGATCTGATCTTCACTCATACAAGATAGAAAGTTGAAGATGATGAGATTCAAGAAAACCAAAGACAGACTGAATGTTTTATAATTAAATAAAAAACTCAGGATTGGATTATTGTTTTGTCTTTTTTTTGTTATGAAAATCTTAATAATTATTAAGTAACATAACAAACTGTAAAGCAAAAACCATAAAGGAGAGGCACGTGACCTCACAGAAACGGAAAGGAACCAACAATGTGGATGCACCGGCAGATTGTTAATGGATCAAGCAGTCAGGTGCTTGATACAAGGACCTGAAGCTCGAACACCTGTACTCTGTAGGCGCATCCTCTGTAGGCACATCCTCTGTAGGCACATCCTCTGTAGGCCTGTACTCTGTAGACACATCCTCTGTAGGTCTGTCCTCTGTAGGCGCATCCTCTGTAGGCCTGTCCTCTGTAGGCCTGTCTTCTGTAGGTGCATCCTCTGTAGGCCTGTTCTTTGTAGGCGCATCCTCTGTAGGCCTGTCCTCTGTAGGCGCATCCTCTGTAGGCCTGTCCTCTGTATCCTGTCCTCTGTAGGCATGTCCTCTGTAGGCGCGTCCTCTGTAGGCACATCCTCTGTAGGCCTGTCTTCTGTAGGCACATCCTCTGTAGGCCTGTCCTCTGTAGGCGCATCCTCTGTAGGCATGTCCTCTGTGGGAGCATCCTCTGTAGGCATGTCCTCTGTAGATGCATCCTCAGTAGGTCTGTCCTCTGCAGGCATGTCCTCTGTAGGCGCGTCCTCTGTAGGCCTGTCCTCTGTGGGCCCCTTCTCTATAGGCCTGTCCTCTGTAGGCGCATCCTCTGTAGGCCTGTCCTCTGTAGGGCTGTCCTCTGTAGGTGCATCCTCTGTAGGTCTGTCCTCTGCAGGCATGTCCTCTGTAGGCCTGTCCTCTGTAGGCACATCCTCTGTAGGCGCGTCCTCTGTAGGCACGTCCTCTGTAGGCCTGTCCTCTGTAGGCACATCCTCTGTAGGCGCGTCCTCTGTAGGCACGTCCTCTGTAGGCCTGTCCTCTGTAGGCACATCCTCTGTAGGCGCGTCCTCTGTAGGCGCATCCTCTGTAGGCCGGTCCTCTGTGGCCTCAGGTCGCACACGTTACACTCTATCGATGTCGGGATTATTCGCTTTATTGCTCTATACTTTGTATTATAAATGTATAACTATGGACACTTTGCACTTTATATATTTGTATTGAAAAAATGAAATATATATCACATTGATACTATGTATATGAATGTGGTGGGCGGGGTTTACACAGTCACATGACTGCCCTGATTGTTGGCTTGAGGAAGGTTCAATGTGAGCCGAAACGTCGCTGTTGCTGCACATGGAATAAAAGAGACCACATTTTTTCACCATCATTGGTGAAAAACAGGAAAATTGCTGCTTATCTTCAGGATATTGGCTTACACAAAGTGACAATCAGGTGGTTTATTTACGGGAGGAATATCCACAAATTTAATTTTCCTGTGGTTGCTAGTGAGAGGGATCCGTGGAGGAGATTGTCGTGGATGGAAGGAGGAATAGAAGATCCTCGTTTACTACCAAAGTCGTGAGGCTGAACTGTCCCCATGACGGCTTCATATAACCGGAGTCATATAATACCCGTCCTGCAGGAGGCGCCAGGGGGACATCGAGCACAGGAAGGACTTGTGTCAAGATCTGATCTTCACTCATACAAGATAGAAAGTTGAAGATGATGAGATTCAAGAAAACCAAAGACAGACTGAATGTTTTATAATTAAATAAAAAACTCAGGATTGGATTATTGTTTTGTCTTTTTTTTGTTATGAAAATCTTAATAATTATTAAGTAACATAACAAACTGTAAAGCAAAAACCATAAAGGAGAGGCACGTGACCTCACAGAAACGGAAAGGAACCAACAATGTGGATGCACCGGCAGATTGTTAATGGATCAAGCAGTCAGGTGCTTGATACAAGGACCTGAAGCTCGAACACCTGTACTCTGTAGGCGCATCCTCTGTAGGCACATCCTCTGTAGGCACATCCTCTGTAGGCCTGTACTCTGTAGACACATCCTCTGTAGGTCTGTCCTCTGTAGGCGCATCCTCTGTAGGCCTGTCCTCTGTAGGCCTGTCTTCTGTAGGTGCATCCTCTGTAGGCCTGTTCTTTGTAGGCGCATCCTCTGTAGGCCTGTCCTCTGTAGGCGCATCCTCTGTAGGCCTGTCCTCTGTATCCTGTCCTCTGTAGGCATGTCCTCTGTAGGCGCGTCCTCTGTAGGCACGTCCTCTGTAGGCCTGTCCTCTGTGGGTCCCTCCTCTATAGGCCTGTCCTCTGTAGGCCTGTCCTCTGTAGGCCTGTCCTCTGTAGGCGCGTCCTCTGTAGGCGCGTCCTCTGTAGGCACATCCTCTGTAGGCGCGTCCTCTGTAGGCACGTCCTCTGTACGCCTGTCCTCTGTGGGCCCCTCCTCTATAGGCCTGTCCTCTGTAGGCGCATCCTCTGTAGGTGCGTCCTCTGTAGGCATGTCCTCTGTAGGGCTGTCCTCTGTAAATGTATCCTCTGTAGGCGCTTCATCTGTAGGCCTGTCCTCTGTAGGTGCATCCTCTGTAGGCGCGTCCTCTGTAGGCCTGTCCTCTGTAGGGCTGTCCTCTGTAGGTGCATCCTCTGTAGGCACATCCTCTGTAGGCCTGTCTTCTGTAGGCATGTCCTCTGTAGGCGTATCCTCTGTAGGCCTGTCCTCTGTAGGCGTATCCTCTGTAGGCCTGTCCTCTGTAGGCGTATCCTCTGTAGGCGTGTCCTCTGTGGGCCCCTTCTCTATAGGCCTGTCCTCTGTAGGCGCGTCCTCTGTAGGCCTGTCCTCTGTAGGCCTGTCCTCTGTAGGCATGTCCTCTGTAGGCATGTCCTCTGTAGGCCTGTCCTCTGTAGGTCAGTCCTCTGTAGGCATGTCCTCTGTAGGCATGTCTGTGATTGGCTGGGCTGGACTGCAGTAATTGTATAGGAATTTCACAGCACTCCTTGTAGTATTTGACGGTGGCAAGCTAAGGTTCCAACCCCAGATATACATGAAAGTAGAGAAGACGGCACTCCTAACAATCCACTTTCATACATGATTTTTTTTTGGTCTAAATGACCTTCAGATGCTGTGGATAATATATACAGTGCGAATAACAAATGCACAAAAAGTAGGAAATGTGGAAAAAAAAAATGACCATTTCAAATGGCACAAATACAATCCATAAGTTCTCATGAAGAAAGGTTCACAGTAGACTTCACAGAGAGTCCAGCGGAAACTTCGTGCATGGTCCCGAACACGGCAGAAAGGGAGGGGAAGCTGTAAAATACTGAATGTATGGGTCTGACAGTACAACTGGTTTAGGTATATACGAGCCAATGGTATCTTGTATAAAGGGGACCTGTCTTTGATCCTATATATAGTCGTGTACAATCCTATGGGTCTCCTACATAGCGATGCAAAACGGTGCTGATCCAGCATAGAGCTTGCAGACCATAGTAAAGTCACTCACCGGATTGCTGCGAATAGCGATCATAGAAATGTGCGGTGGAATGTCCATGTGATAAGATAAAGGATGGAGCTGGAATCACACGTGTGGTAATAATAATAATCTTTATTTATTTAGCGCCATCAAATTCCGCTTAACAAATCATTAGATACCTCTTGCCAGTGTCAGGCTCCAGGGGTAGTGGACCCACTGGACCACCATGGACGATGACGTAAGTCGAATACCTGGGACCGGATACTAAGTGGCACCCGGTTTCCACCAGAGTTTGCCGCAGAGCGGGATGGATTTGCTGCGCCTGGAACCAGGCAGGGTGTGATACACATAGAAGAATCACATCCAGTTTAAGGTCATTGACTCGCCCAAGCCAGATAACTACTACGATATATGGTGAGGTATCTGATTGTGTCATCCTGGAGAGTTTTATAGGGCCCAAGTATAGAGCCTGACCATATCCAGAAGTCTAGGCCCCACTCCAATTTGGGCAGAAGCTCCCCACTTTTTGGCATCCACAGATCAGCTGTTTTGCAGTTTTAGCCCTCAAGATTAACAAGAGTGTTGGTGTTGTCCCGAGGAATTCCTGGCCCTATACCCAAGATATTTCTGATCTATTATGTTCTTCAATTCCTCTCTGGTATTTAGC
This sequence comes from Engystomops pustulosus, assembly GCF_040894005.1. NCBI lineage: Eukaryota > Metazoa > Chordata > Amphibia > Anura > Leptodactylidae > Engystomops > Engystomops pustulosus. The sequence goes on along the minus strand of NC_092413.1, from coordinate 235,202,678 downwards.
AACTTGTTCAACACTGTTTGGGAGCCCATTTCTTTATAGGACCTCTCCAGCATCTGGATCTCATTAAGCCTTCTCATGCTTCACGAGCACTCTGTTTGATCAGTTCCCCTCGGATCATACCTTTTAAGGTTTCCCACTACCCGGAGGGAAGGCCGATCATCAGAGCTGGAGATCCATTGCCTGTCATCCGCCATACAGTCCGCATCTTAAAGGAGGTTATCATTTAAATGCCATCCCCAAGGAGTTGAGTAGTGGCTGGGTATATTCAGAGTGAAGGAGATTGGGGCGTGGTCAGACCATCGCGCCAGAGCAAAAATGGCCACAGACTGCCAGGACAGAGCATATCAATGCTTGGGTCCACGGTAAAGTGGCACCCCTAGTATAATTACACGGACCAGCAGCAATAATAGTGAGCACACGGCATAAGTCAAAGAGGTGAGTGGACACTCACTGGAGCACAAAACATACTCAAGAACAAACTGTTGCCCTATGAGCACTTCTTTCCCTTTTCTTATTTCATTATACAATTTATACTTCTATATAAGGAAATAACGCCTTCTGCCCATGGTCTTAACCCGGGGACTTATAAACCATCACCAGGAGCAGGAAGGATCCAACCGCTTTCCCCAATTAGTCCATCCCAAGGAATTACTCAGGAATTGCTTACCCTCACCCTACGCTTGTCTCTATTGTACATAGTATTTTGCCCCTAAGGCAATTGAATATAAAATGTAACTTGCAATGTTCTTTTATCTGGATCCATGAATCCCTACAATACGCTAGGGAGGTGACTCTGACAGTACCGACCGGTATCTACGAGAGTTGGTGGCAGTCTACTGTGCGGCGCTGTCCAGTTGTGAGCTCGTGTTGTGCCCTACCGGAGGAGCACTCCACGAATAAAAATCTTGTAGTCTTTATCTTACCCCAGCACAGTAACACGACGTTTCGACTCACCAAGAATCTTTATCAAGCACTGAAACATCGTGCTAATACGCTTGGATAAGATAAAGACTACAAGATATTAATTCCGCGGTTGCTGTGGCTTCCTCCGTTGAATGTATGGATATTGGGTTTGTGCACCCGGACCATCAGCTGCGAGCACCGACTCTGGGCCACACAGACTTTTTATGGTTCAGTAAAAGGTTAATCGAAAGACTGAATGACAAGTAGTGGTAACAATAATAGTAACAATACGAACAGTAATGCAAGTACCAGGTGACCTACATGGCGGTCAAAATATTCAGGACGCAGCCCCATAGTGCGGACAAGAAAAGAGCTTATATCGCTAATGTAAGTATTCAAGGTACTTTTAACAATATATATTAAAAACACAAACTAAGAGGTAGAGGGATAGGAGAGGATAGGGAGGGTGGGTGAGGGGGAAGGGGGGGGGCCTGGCTCAGCGGAGTCGTGGTGAAGGCAAGTCTAGTTCAAGGGGGAAAGAGAGAGAACCCCTTTAGGGGTTGCCAGAGAGCCAGTTATTGAGCGAGTCTGAGTTTCTCCACTGGATCTATTTAGACCAGGTGGAGTAATAAGCCTCCATCCGGTTGCCGTCTGATGCCCGGAGTTCTTCCATACGACTGATACTTAATTTAAGCAAACAAATATTTACTTCGTCACATGTCAGCCTTTTGTCCAAAAGTTTAAAGTACATCCCAGATAGGAGGATGAATAAATTTGATGTATTCATAGATCCATAAACCTCAAAAAATATTTTATGTTGCTCCCCTATGAAATCTCACAGAAATCTACTAAATACATTCATAGTGGTCTGAAAGAAAAATCCCAGTGTACCCCGAATTTGTCAAATAATGATTGTATAACAAGCGGTAAACAGTGTAAATCTAACTCTACCCTTTCTAATAAAGAGAATAATGCATTACACGACCTTCAGAAAGACCGCTCAATAGTGGTAACACCAGCGGATAAGGGGGGGGGGGTTATTATTATGGATAGAAATTACTATTTGGATGAGATGTACCGGATATTATCTGATGAAACCACATACTGTAAAAGATAATCCCACTGAAAAATTTAAAACAGAATTGAGGTTGATCTTAATGGGAGCAAAAGAGTTAAGTATTATTGATAATAAAGAGTATGAATTTCTTAATTAAATTTCCAACTATATATTTTTTTCCTAAGTTACACAAGAACAAAAAGACTCCCCCAGGACGGCCGATAGTCGCGGGCATTGACTCTCAGCCCTACGTGTGCAGCGCCCCTCAGGTGCCCCACTAACAATCATTGAGGATATGGATGTAGACGAGGGCACTCTCCTTCGTACCGGTGACCTCACCTCATTATACACTTGTACCGCACCCGAAAGGTTTAGCTGCTGTCAGAGACTTTCTAGAGAAAGATCCGTGCGTTTTAGAAGAACAAAAAAACTTTAGAATTGATTTGATAAATTTTGGTTTGGAGAGGAATTATTTTGGTTTGAAGGAAAGTTCTTCTTACAGATATCAGGGGCGGCTATGGGGATACATTTGCCCCCTGTTATGTGAATTTGTAGATGGCCACCGGGAGGAGAAGTAGATTATTAATAATAACCCGTTTAAAGGTCATTTAAAATTGTACAAGAGGAACAAAGATGACGTCATAGTTTTATGGCCCTCGAGAATTACTAGAGGAGTTTATTAGGTTTATTAATTTAAATGATTTTTACCTCCAATTAGGTTTATCAAATATACAATTTTTAGACTTAGTATAAATTGTATTCTTATCTTTATTTAGCTCTAAGACCTTTTTCAAAGATACCGATAAGATACACGCCGCGGCTGAGGAACATTCCTAAGGGACAACTAAAAAGAATAAAAAGAAATTGTACCAGGAAGGAAGACTACGAGGCGCCGGCCGCAATACTAAAAGAAATGATAAAATGGAAGATTTAAATAAAGCCCAAATCGAATTGGAGCAGGAAACCCCCTGCCAACGACAAATGGGGGGAAGAGTAAAATAATGGAGGAGAATGAGAGTAGTTGTCCCATTCATTACTGATTGTACGAAGGATTCATATGTTATTAAAAAATGTATTTAACAAAAGTGGCATATCCTAAAACATGACCCAGTCACAGGACGCCTTTTAACGGAACCTGAGATTGTCCATCGAAAATCAAAAAATGTGAAGGATTTTATAGTACAGAGCAGAATAAATCAGGACGATCAGCACAGAGAGGGTGTTATAGGTGCGCACATTGCAAGGTATGTAGGAGCACGGGAGAATCACTTACAGGAGGCATCCACAATTTTACTTTGTCGGATAATTTACAAGTGTATAATATAAAGCATTTTGCCACTTGTGACTCCAGAAGAGTCATATATATGATCATTTGCCCTTGCGCCTTGAAATACATCGGGAGAACTAGAAGAAAACTAAAAGTTAGGATTGGAGAACATTTTAGAAATATTAAAAATGCTCTGTCTGCTCACTATGCTAAATTTCACCAGAAAAACCCAAAGGGTACAAAGTTCTGTAGTTTAGAAAAGTGTCCCCACACTGGAGAGGAGAAGAAAATGAGCCAAAGAGAATCCTTCTGGATTTTTCAAATAAAAACTTTGATCCCAATGGAACTCAATGCGGATTTCGAAATTAAATGTTTCCTTTAACCTCCCCGGTATCTGGATATAACACTATGGAAGTAGCTCACGTAGCACTTTATGTCTTCTACACATAAACACTACAAGTAATGGGTATATATTATGTTTTACATTTTTATATGTCATTTATTATACATAGAACCTTCCTTATAATTTTAGAATATATAAAAATATTTTGTCACCGGTGATATCAACTTTAAGAAAACGCCATAAAAATTAATGTTGGAGAAGAATTTGTTTTTTAAATATCAATTAGATATTATAGTTTTTTCTGGTCACTATATTCACTACTTTGTACGTCTCACTAAAGGATGAATATATTGAAAATGCATGACAATATCAGTAAACCTGGGATAGATCAATTTCTATAAATAGTTAACAATGCACGCACGTCGGTAAGCCCCGGAAGAAGCCGTGGAGGCGAAACTCGGAGTCGGGCAAGGAGGACCGAACGTGCTTTTTAATAATTAATTTTTGCTATCTACATCTATACACCTATCAGAGATGACCATAAGGGTCTTTGGATACACGAGGCTTTATCCGTCCTCGTCCGCATTGTAAAGGTGAGTTTGGAATTATTTGAGTCTGGTTTCCAGCACTGGAATGGAGTAACACAGGAAAGACGCACTGTCCTTTCTGAAGATTAGCTCTAGACTGCTTTATTCTCCTGGCACTGAAACTCTTATATGGAAAGTCATAACACACTCTGCAAGGGGCGTGCAAGTACACAAGCGGGCGATACTATTGGGTGGTGTGACCCTGGAAATGCAACACTATTGGATGTAAGCACACAAAGGAATGTAGAACCATTGGCTGTCTTCACATAAACAAAATGCCCCGGTGCTCCCCTGGATACCTTCCTCTAGGTGGTGCTAGCGAGCGCTAAGTCTTTGTGTGCTTTGCTTATGGATGAACCCCACCCAAACTTTAGTTTTCACTACACAAAGTTATGTGAAATTAATTCTGAGTCTTTCACTAGTCTAGTGACAGGGGTAGTAATGCCCGGAGAAACCACTGGTGGTTTATGAGCGCTAGCATGGCCATTTTGGATATGTGTGCGTGTCCGTGGGCTACTTGACTTACTGTCGGGTGCAGGGCTCCGGGCAGGCACACCCTCTCTCCCAGCATCCAGGTCCCATCGGCATCTGGGCTCCAGCTTTCCTCCACACTTCCTTCACTTCTGATGACTCTCGAGCCACCAGGGACTGGGACACCTGTGGATCAAACATTTTAGCTCAGAACTCAGCGCTGAGACTTCACGACAGTCTCCGGGCTCCATCTGTGCAGCTGCCTTCACCATCCCGTCAGCCACATACTTGCCCTTGGCTTGTGGAGTTACCACATTGTGTGTGCTTTTACTTTTACTATCCCGACCTCTTGTGGAAGTGAGAGAGCATCCATGAGCTCTGTAGTCAGCGTACCATGCTCAAAGGGGGTCCCTGCGGAGGTGAGGAAATCTCTAGCCTTCCATATGGGTTCATAGTCGTGTTTAGACCCCAGGACTACACATTGAGTATAGATGTTTGCCCTTTTACCTTCCACCAGCTGTAGCGCTTCCCTGAGTGCCGTCACTTCACCTCCTGCGCTGACCTGTGTGGAGGGAGTGGTTCTGCTTGTACTACCTCATGTGCGCCACTGACCACTGTATATCCAGTGTAGAACCATCTGTCTTCTCCTGCAGACCTGGAGCCATCTATGAGAAAAAAACTCAACATCTGGGTTAATCACCCTTCTCTCCCCCCTCTCTGAATCCTGGAAGACTGGCGACAGAATGAAGGATTCAGAGCTGTGCACCTTATCAGTGTGACGCTCTCGGAGTTCACACTGGAGTCTGAGCTGTCTGGCCTTTGCTCAGATGCTTGGGCTGTACTTGGGTGAGGACACTGTGCAAGGTATGTGGGGTTCACACTGTAACTGAGTGATCTAGGATCTAGGATCAACTCACTGGCCTTGCTGAGCAGATTGCTGGCTGCAACTACTGACACATGAGGGGCTCCCCTCACGACTGAGTCTAACCGGGCCTAATAGTGGACCACTGGGGAGGCCACCATGTTTTCTGGGCTAGGACACCTGTAGCCTAGATACTCAGTGCAATATAAAACATAGGTTTTATCAAGTGGGATGTGCCTAGGGCCGGGGCAGACAGGATTTGCCAGCTTAAGACTATGGAATGCATCAATTGCCTCCTCAGGGCTGCCAGCTTTCTTTCTTTTTTTTGCCTCAAATTCTTTCCACATCAAAAACTTTGAAATGTCCCTTATTGCCCATCTCTTTCTCAATGGGCACTCTGTAGGATTCCTGTCACTCTGTCCTGGTCCGTCTGTAGTAACTGGTCTAAGTCTCCAGTAATCAACCCCATCCACTTTCCTTTCCTTTGTGACACTATGTCAGTTGCCTTTTTAGGTCTGCAGTGTCCAGCTACCTTACTTTGATCAATGCTCATATTGTGATCTGTGGAACACCTGTTTTTGTTCGAGGGCTATAGATATCCTCCATAAATACAGCTCCAGACTACCCCACTACCTATCAGTAAGTACAAATTAGAGACCTTCACACAATGTTTCAGAAATCAAGAAGATAACGCTCAACTGTAAAATCTCCATCAGTGTCCCTGAGACTCTACTGTCCCTTACCGCATCACAGGGCTGATCCCAATCCTGGAGGAAAGGTATGTAACCTGGCCAGGGTTTGTCTCTGCAAACTTCCTGATTCCATACGCCACTTAAAGAACAAAAACTCAACACAGTCACAAAAAACTTGCTGAACTGCCTCAACAATCCACAATAGGGCACTGCAGACCTTTTTCTACAACATATATGGTCACTGCCAGGTCTCAAAGGTCATCTCACCTTGCAAGGGTTCTTTGTCATCATTACAATGAACTCAGGTTATAGTGAACAGTTTAAATATATTACACACAGAGGCAAGCTTGCTCTATCCAACCAGTCCACTTCTGAAACAGAAGTGATATATCAAGGTAGACAAAAAAATAGTTTGCTTACCTTTGGTGCACCATTGTCAATTCAGTTCACAAGAGCGGCACAGACTAATATGAAGCTTGCCTAAGTGGTCAGCTGTCCACACCTGAGCCCCACGATTTGGGCGTGAAAACATGAGAGATGACCATAAGGGTCTTTGGATACACGAGGCTTTATCCGTCCTCGTCCGCGTTGTAAAGGTGAGTTTGGAATTATTTGAGTCTGGTTTCCAGCTTTAGAATGGAGTAACACAGGAAAGACGCACTGTCCTTTCTGAAGATTAGCTCTAGACTGCTTTATTCTCTTTGCACTGAAACTCTTATATGGAAAGTCATAACACACTCTGCAAGGGGCGTGCAAGTACACAAGCGGGCGATACTATTGGGTGGTGTGACCCTGGAAATGCACCACCATTGGATGTAAGCACACAAAGGAATGTAGAACCATTGGCTGTCTTCACATAAACAAAATGCCCCGGTGCTCCCCTGGATACCTTCCCCTAGGTGGTGCTAGCGAGCGCTAAGTCTTTGTGTGCTTTGCTTATGGATGAACCCCACCCAAACTTTAGTTTTCACTACACAAAGTTATGTAAAATGAATTCTGAGTCTTTAAACTGTCTGACAGTATGTAAGATGGCGTCCAAGACCAGTGTGATATCCTTAACACATCTATACATCATTAAGCTGTGTTAAGGTGCAGTATTAAAGTTTTCATCTGACAAAAACGTGAAAATAGATTCAAATGACAGAAAGGTTACGGAGAGAGGTGTCATCATCCACCCATGGACCAGATGCAAAAGTCCCATAAAAACTTTGGAGTTTATTTAGCAAAAATGGTAAAAACTGATTTGTAGAAAAATAGAAGACAAATACCAGGATCTGCAGGCAAAGCGATTGGACAGAATATCTCAGTAACGGCTCAGCCTATAGATCTGACGTATTCCCTCGATGAACCGCTGTCACGTGATGCTCGTTACTGCCGGAATCCATTTCTATACTTACTCATATGGTTCTCTGTACTAGACACCAGATAAAATAGACGACGTTTGTCACATTATAAATCCGTAATGACTGATAAATATATGTGACGTCTTGGTGACTGTTCAGACCTCAGGGAATGCCTTATGTTTTCGCATCTTTTATGCCCCTTCTTGGTTTGCCCACCTTTTCATCCGCCACCACTCTGCAGGAAGCGCAGTCTCGGGCATGTACGTCTGGGAAGGGCTTTGGTAGTGAGAAGGTAGATGACATGTGGCGTGCTGCAGTTGTACAGACATCATGGCCTCTCTGTAGCCCCTGGAGAACAGGCTGGGAGATCGCTGCATTGCCAAACAGCACTCCAGGTGCTAAAAGTGGATAAAGTGCCGTTTGGAGTTCAGGTAGTGGTGTCCTTTCCCTGATCCTGTACGTTATAGGTGCTGGAGAAGGTCAATGGACTACTGATATCACCGTCTCTATGGATTTTGGTGACCTCTGCTCGTTTCCCCATCCACGGAGAATATTTTGTCGCTGTGACAAGTTATTAAACATCTCAGGTTTTTTTTCTGATTCAAAAACTTTTATGTGCAATTTGTCTTTCATCTGATAAGTTCACCCAGCGGAATATTAATAATTAGATGTTGAGGGTGGGATGAATCCGCGCGGAGGTTTTGTGTACGGGGAGATACGTTTGGTCTGGTCACTGGTCTCAATGTATCGCAGACTATTTGATGGTTCCCTCGGCCATTGTGGCCGGCATTGGGTCTCGGAGTGAGAGATTGGGAGAATGGGTGGAGAGTTACCTGCGCCCCTTAGTTGTGTCACTCCCCAGCTATTTAAGGGACACCAAACATGTGGGTAAAAGGTGACGTGTGGCTTTCATGTGTGTGACTTCTCTCCCTACAGTGCTTACATCTCTGACATAAAGCAATTTCTGACGATGGCCGTGGAATATTTATTATTGCTACAGAAATGTGGAGCCTCTATGGGCGGTAAGTGCTCCCCATCGTTGGCCAATATTTATATGAGCAGATGGGAGGAACTTTTTTTTTCCAAATTTTATCTTTTCCGCCCCCGTATCAGGTGGTAAGGTCGTTATATCTGCCCCTTATAGGGGGGGGGGGACGAGACAAGGGGCATTAGATTTCATTCAATTCATAAACAGCAACAACATGAATTTTAAAATTTACTTTTTCATTACATGATAAAATTATAATTTTTTTAAACTCTTACCAGTGACCAGACCATAGACATCTCCCCAGACACTAAACCATAGGCTAAAGCGCAGGCTCTATGGACAATATACAGGCTGGGCGCAGGCACTACAGACAATACATGAGCCGGGCGCAGGCTCTGGGGACAATGTACGAGCCGGGCGCAGGCTCTAGGGACAATGTAGGAGCCGGGCGCAGGCTCTAGGGACAATGTACGAGTCGGGCGAAGAGTCTAGGGACAATGTACGAGCCGAGCGCAGGCTCTAGGGACAATGTACGAGTCGGGCGCAGGCTCTAGGGACAATGTACGAGTCGGGCGCAGGCTCTAGGGACAATGTACGAGCCGGGCGCAGGCTCTAGGGACAATGTACGAGCCGGGCGCAGACTCTAGGGACAATGTACGAGCCGGGCACAGGCTCTAGGGACAATGTACGAGCCGGGCGCAGGCTCTAGGGACAATGTATGAGCCGAGCGCAGGCTCTAGGGACAATGTATGAGCCGATCGCAGGCTCTAGGGACAATGTATGAGTCGGGCCCAGGCTCTAGGGACAATGTATGAGTCGGGCGCAGGCTCTAGGGACAATGTACGAGCCGGGCGCAGGCTCTAGGGACAATGTACGAGTCGGGCGCAGGCTTTAGGGACAATGTACGAGTCGGGCGCAGGCTCTAGGGACAATGTACGAGTCGGGCGCAGGCTCTAGGGACAATGTACGAGTCGGGCGCAGGCTCTAGGGACAATGTACGAGTCGGGCGCAGGCTCTAGGGACAATGTACGAGTCGGGCGCAGGCTCTAGGGACAATGTACGAGTCGGGCGCAGGCTCTAGGGACAATGTACGAGTCGGGCGCAGGATCTAGGGACAATGTACGAGTCGGGCGCAGGATCTAGGGACAATGTACGAGTCGGGCGCAGGATCTAGGGACAATGTACGAGTCGGGCGCAGGCTCTAGGGACAATGTACGAGCCGGGCGCAGGCTCTAGGGACAATGTACGAGCCGGGCGCAGGCTCTAGGGACAATGTACGAGCCGGGCGCAGGCTCTAGGGACAATGTACGAGCCGGGCGCAGGCTCTAGGGACAATGTACGAGCCGGGCGCAGGCTCTAGGGACAATGTACGAGCCGGGCGCAGGCTCTAGGGACAATGTACGAGCCGGGCGCAGGCTCTGGGGACAATGTACGAGCCGGGCGCAGGCTCTAGGGACAATGTACGAGCCGGGCGCAGGCTCTGGGGACAATGTACGAGCCGGGCCCAGGCTCTAGGGACAATGTACGAGCCGGGCGCAGGATCTAGGGACAATGTACGAGCCGGGCGCAGGCTCTAGGGACAATGTACGAGTCGGGCGCAGGCTCTAGGGACAATGTACGAGCCGGGCCCAGGCTCTAGGGACAATGTACGAGCCGGGCCCAGGCTCTAGGGACAATGTACGAGCCGGGCGCAGGATCTAGGGACAATGTACGAGCCGGGCGCAGGCTCTAGGGACAATGTACGAGTCGGGCGCAGGCTCTAGGGACAATGTACGAGCCGGGCGCAGGCTCTAGGGACAATGTACGAGCCGGGCGCAGGCTCTAGGGACAATGTACGAGCCGGGCGCAGGCTCTAGGGACAATGTACGAGTCGGGCGCAGGCTCTAGGGACAATGTACGAGCCGGGCGCAGGCTCTAGGGACAATGTACGAGTCGGGCGCAGGCTCTAGGGACAATGTACGAGCCGGGCGCAGGCTCTAGGGACAATGTACGAGTCGGGCGCAGGCTCTAGGGACAATGTACGAGTCGGGCGCAGGCTCTAGGGACAATGTATGAGCCGGGCGCAGGCTCTAGGGACAATGTACGAGCCGGGCGCAGGCTCTAGGGACAATGTACGAGCCGGGCGCAGGCTCTAGGGACAAGGTCAGGATCAGGGTCGGGGTCAGGGTCCGTTCCAGAAGTTTATACTTGTTGTCTGGTTACTATGGCGATTACCCGGATCACAGCGCGTGTAACATCCGGGAGCGGCCGCCGCTGGTTTCCATAGGATGAAGGAATTATCCAGGGACACCAATGGTTAATTACACAGCCCCTCCTGTGCTGGTCACATGGTGGTGACATCATCACAGGTCCTTCGGCCTTCCCGCTCACTGCTAAGCTCCGCCCCCATGCACTGGTCACATGTGAGTGACATCAACATAGGTCCTTCAGCCTCTCCTGTTACTGCTGAGCTCCGCCCCTCATTTACTGATCACATGGTGGTGACATCATCACAGGTCCTTCAGCCTCTCCTCTCACTGCTGAGCTCCGCCCCCTGTACTGGTCACATGGTGGTGACAACATCACAGGTCCTTCAGCCTCTCCTCTCACTGCTGAGCTCCGCCCCCTGTACTGGTCACATGGTGGTGACATCATCACAGGTCCTTCTGCTGTTGCAGTGCAGGTCCTGGTGGGTGGTCGGGGCTGTTGTCTCTCTGTTATCAGCCATTATCAGAGGATATATATACACATATACAGCACTGGCTGCCGGCGCCACTCACACTCACACCTGCCCCCAGTGACCCCGCTATAAGGTAAGAAGACACCGGGGGAGGGGGTATTATACACCGGGGAGGGGCTGGAGGGGGGGGATATTATACACCGGGGAGGGGCTGGAGGATATTATACACCGGGGAGGGGCTGGAGGGGGGGGATATTATACACCGGGGAGGGGCTGGAGGATATTATACACCGGGGAGGGGCTGGAGGGGGAGGATATTATACACTGGGGAGGGGCTGGAGGGGAGGATATTATACACCGGGGAGGGGGAGGATATTATACACCGGGGAGGGGGGAGGATATTATACACCGGGGAGGGGCTGGAGGGGGAGGATATTATACACCGGGGAGGGGAGGATATTATACACCGGGGAGGGGATATTATACACCGGGGAGGGGCTGGAGGGGAGGATATTATACACCGGGGAGGGGCTGGAGGGGGAGGATATTATACACCAGGGAGGGGCTGGAGGGGAGGATATTATACACCGGGGAGGGTCTGGAGGGGAAGGATATTATACACCGGGAAGGGCTGGAGGGGAGGATATTATACACCGGGGAGGGGCTGGAGGGGGAGGATATTATATACCGGGGAGGGGCTGGAGGGGGAGGATATTATACACCGGGGAGGGGCTGGAGGGGAAGGATATTATACACCGGGAAGGGCTGGAGGGGAGGATATTATACTCCGGGGAGGAGCTGGAGGGGGAGGATATTATACACCGGGGAGGGGCTGGAGAGGGGAGGATATTATACACCGGGGAGGAGCTGGAGGGGGAGGATATTATACACCGGGGAGGGGCTGGAGGGGAGGATATTATACACCGGGGAGGGGCTGGAGGGGGAGAGGATATTATACACCGGGGAGGGGCTGGAGGGGGGAGGATATTATACACCGGGGAGGGGCTGGAGGGGGAGAGGATATTATACACTGGGGAGGGGCTGGAGGGGGGAGGATATTATACACCGGGGAGGGGCTGGAGGGGGGAGGATATTATACACCGGGGAGGGGGGAGGAAATTATACACCGGGGAAGTGCTGGAGGGGGAGTATATTATACACCGGGGAGGGGCTGGAGGGGGGGAGGATATTATACACCGGGGAGGGGCTGGAGGGGAGAGGATATTATACACCGGGGAGGGGCTGGAGGGGGGAGGATATTATACACCGGGGAGGGGCTGGAGGGGGGAGGATATTATACACCGGGGAGGGGCTGGAGGGGGGAGGATATTATACACCGGGGAGGGGCTGGAGGGGGAGGATATTATACACCGGGGAGGGGCTGGAGGGGGGAGGATATTATACACCGGGGAGGGGCTGGAGGGGGGAGGATATTATACACCGGGGAGAGGGGAGGATATTATACACCGGGGAGGGGCTGGAGGGGGGAGGATATTATACACCGGGGAGGGGCTGGAGGGGGGAGGATATTATACACCGGGGAGAGGGGAGGATATTATACACCAGGGAGGGGCTGGAGGGGGGAGGATATTATACACCAGGGAGGGGCTGGAGGGGGGAGGATATTATACACCGGGGAGGGGCTGGAGGGGGGAGGATATTATACACCGGGGAGGGGCTGGAGGGGGGAGGATATTATACACCGGGGAGGGGCTGGAGGGGGGAGGATATTATACACCGGGGAGGGGCTGGAGGGGGGAGGATATTATACACCGGGGAGGGGCTGGAGGGGGGAGGATATTATACACCGGGGAGGGGCTGGAGGGGGGAGGATATTATACACCGGGGAGAGGGGAGGATATTATACACCGGGGAGAGGGGAGGATATTATACACCGGGGAGAGGGGAGGATATTATACACCGGGGAGGGGCTGGAGGGGGGAGGATATTATACACCGGGGAGGGGCTGGAGGGGGGAGGATATTATACACCGGGGAGGGGCTGGAGGGGGGAGGATATTATACACCGGGGAGGGGCTGGAGGGGGGAGGATATTATACACCGGGGAGAGGGGAGGATATTATGCACCGGGGAGGGGCTGAAGAAGGAGGATATTATACACCGAGGGGAGGATATTATACACCGGGGAGGGGCTGGAGGGGGAGGATATTATACATCGGGGAGGGGCTGGAGGGGAAGGATATTATACACCGGGGAGGGGGGGAGGATATTATACACCGGGGAGGGGCTGGAGGGGGGGAGGATATTATACACCGGGGAGGGGCTGGAGGGGGGGAGGATATTATACACCGGGGAGGGACTGGAGGGGGGGAGGATATTATACACCGGGGAGGGTATTATACACCGGGGAGGGGCTGGAGGGGGGGAGGATATTATACACCGGGGAGGGTATTATACACCGGGGAGGGGCTGGAGAGGGAGGATATTATACACCGGGGAGGGGCTGGAGAGGGAGGATATTATACACCGGGGAGGGGCTGGAGGGGGGGAGGATATTATACACCGGGGAGGGACTGGAGGGGAGGGTATTATACACTGGGGAGGATATTATACACCGGGGAGGGGCTGGAGAGGAAGGATATTATACACCGGGGAGGGGCTGGAGAGGAAGGATATTATACACCTGGGAGGGGCTGGAGAGGGAGGATATTATACACCGGGGAGGGGCTGGAGAGGGCGGATATTATACACCGGGGAGGGTCTGGAGAGGGCGGATATTATACACCGGGGAGGGTCTGGAGAGGGCGGATATTATACACCGGGGAGGGTCTGGAGGGGGGAGGATATTATACACCGGGGAGGGGCTGGAGGAGGAGGATATTATACACCGGGGAGGGACTGGAGAGGGAGGATATTATACACCGGGGAGGGGCTGGAGAGGGAGGATATTATACACCGGGGAGGGGCTGGAGAGGGAGGATATTATACACTGGTATCAGAGATGACCATAAGGGTCTTTGGATACACGAGGCTTTATCCGTCCTCGTCCGCGTTGTAAAGGTGAGTTTGGAATTATATGAGTCTGGTTTCCAGCTCTGGAATGGAGTAACACAGGAAAGACGCACTGTCCTTTCTGAAGATTAGCTCTAGACTGCTTTATTCTCCTGGCACTGAAACTCTTATATGGAAAGTCATAACACACTCTGCAAGGGGCGTGCAAGTACACAAGCGGGCGATACTATTGGGTGGTGTGACCCTGGAAATGCAACACTATTGGATAGTAGCACACAAAGGAATGTAGAACCATTGGCTGTCTTCACATAAACAAAATGCCCCGGTGCTCACCTGGATACCTTCCCCTAGGTGGTGCTAGCGAGCGCTAAGTCTTTGTGTGCTTTGCTTATGGATGAACCCCACCCAAACTTTAGTTATCACTACACAAAGTTATGTAAAATGAATGTTGAGTCTTTAAATTGTCTGACAGTATGATGGCGTCCAAGACCAGTGTGATATCCTTAACATTTCCCTCCTTTTGAGTCTTGCATGGCCTGTAATTCCATCCTGAGTGACCTCCTCAAACTCCAGGTACCCACAGGTAGGCTAAGCCCTTACCTGCTGGACTTGTTAACTCTTCACCAGACCCCCTGGAGGCCAGTCACTCAGGGGTTACAGTCCTGCACGCTCAAATTACATCATTGTGTTCCCATAGTTCACAGGTTTGTACACAGGATGGTTCTCCAACAGGCAGCATCCTCCTCCGCACCGGGCACTTCTCCTGTCGTGGTTCTTACCGCTTGGACGGCCATCTGGGACATGGTGGACTTGATGAGGGGGACCACACAGTGCGCAATAAGTGACGAGAGCAAAATCACAATCCCCAATATCACCCCCACTTACAGGAAACCCTTCCAATCCCCCAACTACAAAGTGAAGGACAAAGTGTCCACCCCAGAGTTTCTCTCGAGTTCCCTGGACAGTCCTTCAATCCTTCCAAGTGCATGGGTAATGGATCCATAGGGGGCGATGTCATCCGGGATGTAACAAGGCGCTCTGGTCTCTGGAAGTCCAAACCTGCAGAAAAAAAAACTTACCACCTTCTTGGCTGCGGCTCTGGCAGTAGCCTTGGTCATGAGAGAAGCTTCTGGCCACCCTGGAAAGAGATCAATGCACACAAGCACGTACTCCTACGTACCACACTTTGGTAGCTGGATAAAATCCATCTGCAGTCTCTGGAAGGGATACAGCGGCTTGGGTGTCACCTTCCGTGGGGTCTTTACCACCTTACCCGGGTTGTGGCGGGCACAGACTATAAAGGCTTTCACTAGTCTAGTGACAGGGGTAGTAACGCCCGGGGAAACCACTGGTGGTTTATGAGCACTAGCATGGCCATTTTGGATGTGTACGTGTCCGTGGGCTACTTGACTTACTGTCGGGTGCAGGGCTCCGGGCAGGCACACCCTCTCTCCCAGCATCCAGGTCCCATCGGCATCTGGGCTCCAGCTTTCCTCCACACTTCCTTCACTTCTGATGACTCTCGGGCCACCAGGGACTGGAACACCTGTGGATCAAACTTTTAGCTCAGAACTCACCGCTGAGACTTCAGGACAGTCTCTGGGCTCCATCTGTGCAGCTGCCTTCACCATCCCGTCAGCCACATACTTGCCCTTGGCTTGTGGAGTTACCACATTGTGTGTGCTTTACTCATTCTAACCTCACCTCTTGTGGAAGTAAGAGAGCATCCATGAGCTCTGTAGTCAGCTGCTTAAAGGGAGGGGGGAGGATGATATTATACACCGGGGGGGGAATTTTATACACCAGGGAGGGGGGGAGGATATTATACACCGGGGAGGGGGGAGGATATCATACACCAGGGAGGGGGGAGGATATTATACACTGGGGAGGGGCTGGAGGGGGGAGGATATTATACACCGGGGAGGGACTGGAGGATATTATACAACGGGGAGGGGGGAGGATATTATACACCGGGGAGGGACTGGAGGATATTATACAACGGGGAGGGGGGAGGATATTATACACCGGGGAGGGGCTGGAGGGGGGAGGATATTATACACCGGGGAGGGGGGAGGATGTCATACACCGGGGAGGGGGGAGGATGTCATACACCGGGGAGGGGGGAGGATGTCATACACCGGGGAGGGACTGGAGGGGGGTCCCTAGAATACTAAAGTTTGAAGACAGAGTGGGACATACCATGGAGGAAGTCCAAGTTTGCCAGCACTGGTGTCGGGGAGATGCCATGGGAGATGTCTACTCTTTTCTTACATGTCTCAAACACCAAGAAAGTGGGAAATATCTTTTGATGGAACCACGAAAAAAGCTGATGGACTATTTATTGAAATCTGAATAGTTCCAGCAGGGAGGGGGGATTAGATGTGAAGGTGCGTTCTACCCTAGAGGACAGTAATTGATGGAGTTGCTGTATCTGTTGCTGTGACCTGTTTAGTGCTACGTGGATTTCTGATACCTCGGCTGAACATTACAGGAAAGCTGCTGCTATCAGTGCGATCTGCTGTGGTCCTCCCTTTATAACCAGATCCCATCACTGCTGCCCGAAGGACAAGAGAAAGACCAAAGTGTTACTTACTTTTACAATAAAATAGTTTTATGCTGCGTCATACGATAGTCACAGAGCAGTCAGCCCTTTATAGCTAACCTATAGGACCTCTGACTCCGTATCCATCAGGTAAGTGAAATGTACAGAAGCTGCTGCTCCCACCCAGACATCACGGGAGGAGAAACCATCACAGGAGGGAATGTGTGAGGCTTCCACGCTACACAAAGGAGACGCACATAAAAGCAAAACAATAAAATCTAAGGGGATAAAAGAACCGAGGACCTTGATCAGCTCTGCAGGTTGGACCTGATTCTGATGGAGAATCTTTTGCATATCTCCCTAATCCCGCCCCTTTTTGTGTGAGGGGTGTGGCCACACCTGCACCGGGGTGAGAGGATGGGGTTATCTTCTCTCTGTCTAGTAATATCCGGCTTCATGATGATCATTGATGCAGCCAGAGGGCGCAATAACAGTTTTCTGAGAAAATACTTTTAAGGAGTATTATTAAAGGAGGAGGAACAAGAAATTTTTGAGTAAAGCAAATTAACATGTAAGAAGATACATTATATATAAAAAACTACTATTTGGATGTCTACTCGCATCTGTGAACGGGTAACAAAGAGCCTTAGCCCTGCACAGTCCTATTTTACAGGAGTTTAGAGGACAATAGGGCCACCGCTCATCTGAAGACGTAAGTGTGACCTCAGCTCTACCCACCTAAGCCCCAGACTAGGAACAGGCCCCGGGGTATACGGCTCTCACCTGCTGCAGGAATAGAGACCTCCCGAATGAAGCCTCACTGCCTATTCATGAGCAGTATCACTTAGCCGCAGCTCGGCCCCTACGGCAAGCGCAGGGAAGACGCCGCGTGTGTGCATGATGTCCACCACACTTGTGCAGATGTTAATGCAAGAAATATCCAAGAATCTGGATCAAAAAAGTATAAACAAGGAATTAAAATCTATGAATTATGACAGCGTTTGCTTTGAAGTATTGTTTTTGCATAGTCCTAAGTAGCCATTTCAGTAGACGAGACACAAGGAGTGACGGCGGGTGACGATACATCTACTGGCCTAGTGACCAAGAGTGACTCCGGTGATCCTGCTCACCCTGGAGTAAATATCAGCAATTGGCCTTGATAACCGTTCATATAACAGAAGGTTTTTTTTATTTAGTATTTTTTTCCTGCATATTATTCCAACCCTACGTGATGACTTCTCCAATCTTCTGCTGATCTTCAGTATGGTATATATTAGATGGTGCCTGTGAGGTCTGGCCCTCGTAGACATTTGTAGCTGGTGGCCTGGAGACCATTGACATGCCTGTGACATCTAGATGGGTAATTCTTTCCAAACCTGTTACTTCTGAATCTTGTAGTAATGTTAAGGAGTCCGCACCGCACTGCAGACTTTCGGTTCTGGTTCAGTCGCAGCGCCAGACAATTAATGTGCTGGGGGAACATTTCCCGCACAGGTGTAATCGCATGGTGGAGAGTAGGAATAGTAAATCCAGCAGTGGAGGCTCAGGTGATGTGGCCCCTGTATGGGTGAGGGCCCCTCCTCTCACCATGCACCTGCCTACAGTAGTGGGCCCTCCAGCTTATCCAGTTTCCTCATCTTCTCCTCCAGACGCTCCTTATCCTGAGTGACCACCAAGGATGGACAAGGACGAGATCACCAGAAGAATATTCAGCTTCACCCTGGAGATCCTACATCTGCTAAGTGGGGAGGTAAACCTTTTTTTGAGTTTATGAGTGAGAAACGCAGTAGTCGATGGAAGGAGGCATCACAAGAAAATAAAGTACCATCAGGGAAAGAGAGGAGCTGTGACCAATTACTACTGACCAATCATTTAACCAATTATAGCTCCGATTAGAAGAGACATGACTGCTGTCATTGTGCCATATTATGTTCCCATGGTTTTATCCAATGGCGCACTTCATGTCTGATGGTTTTCAAGTGCAGAAACTTTTCCAGGTTTGAAAGGAGAATCCTAAGCAAAAGTATTTTGGATAGAGGGGGTCTAGTCCCAACCAGGTCTGTAGAATAGCTTGTAGTTGTACATAGAGATTAAGAAGAGTGGGTCCATGTGGATAGGAGTGTTCGGAAGTGTAGACCACAAACCTTTGCTACAGCATCTAATAAAGGAGAAAGAATTTCCCTAAATCTGTCCAAGGGCTGAAATTTGTAAGTTTCAGTCATTTAATTGAGCATAGTTTTCCAGGATAGAGCAGAATGCTTCAGACGTCATTTTGTAAGTGTGATATTTGAAGTCACATGAAACGTTGTGTGAGGGGGGAAGCATCACATTTGGAAAACAACTTCTAAAGCAATAGGTCCCATTCCACTTCACTTAGACAAACTGTATGGAAAAAATTAGCTCTTGCAGTTCGAATTGACCATAGGCTAAAGGGCAGACGTAAAGTGATAGTAGAGCTTGTTCATCCCTTTGTGTTGTCTTCTCTTACTTCTAAAACATCTTCCTCCCTTCTGCTATCTCTGAACCAAAACCAAAGCAACTGGGGCCTATGGATGCAAAGAATTTCACGTGTCTGTATTGCTGTAAACGAGGCCACTTCCTGCGGAACTGCCCCACCAGACCCAGGTCATCGTAACCGCCCCCTCCCCTCCCAGTGCCTGAGTAGTAGTCGGAAGATTTACCTTTATTGATTTTGCATCTGGCTTGGTAGAAGTGAAGCGGGACCAGATTGGCTTGGGGGAAAATCAGTTTCAAAACATTTCAGGTATACATGCAGGTTAATAGTGGCATCGAAAACCAGCTCACCTTCCAGCAATGTAAAGTGTCCTGGTAGGGCACGGATCGCCCCTCTGTTCGGGCCATATAGACAATTAAAAAATTCCGATATCCAGCCTTGTCAGGAACAACTTATTTTCTTTATTTCAGGCAAATATTAAAATTCCATAGCAAGTAATCTTGGCCAACGCGTTTCAAACAGGCTAGCCGTTCTTAGTCATTGACCTAGTCGTTGTCATGCTGGAAAGGTTGTGTGAGCAGCAGCAGGCAATAGTGGAATTCCAGCTCCTGGAAAGTAGTAGCAAACAGCACTTCACCAATGACTGGGCCTGCGTGAGGGACATTTGTTCAGTGCTGCACTGCTTCCACTATACCACCAATATGATGCCATTATCCGATTTACCATCCCCATTTTCTGCCTGCTTGAAAAATCTCTTGAGACCATGAGGGATGATGTAATGTTGGCACAGGAGGAAGAAAAGGAGGAACAAATGTCAGGCCGATCCACACATGGCACGCAGGTTGGGTTGCTGATTAGTGGTTAGTTACTGCACTGTATAGCTAAGGGACAGTTTTGGAAGAGGAGAATTAGGTTGAGGTTTCCCCAAGCAGGATAACTCCCAGAGAAGCTCAGAGACATCACTGAAGCGTGGCTGAGGGATACTGAGGACAGCTTGTCCTTGATTCTGCTGCAGCTGTAGTGCCTGCACAATGACACCTGAGTTGCCAGAATAGTCACCATAGTCAATAGGAGACAGACTGTCATTCACCTGGTGGAAGATTACCTGTCCACTTGTCTCTTGATACTAAAGATGGGTCCTTCCCGTTCAATTTCTGAGGTGCTGTCCGGCCCTGTGGCTAGTGTGCTGTCAGAGCGCTTGTTCAGCATGGGCCATGATCCATCCTCTACAACCAACGTGGACATCCTTTTGTCCATTAAGATGAACCAGGCAGCGCTTGTATGAGTGGTTAGGGAGTCCAATAGTTAGAGTCCAAGTCAAATTCACTGGATATAAAATTGAAATGGTCAAATACCACATTCAATGAATTTCAAAATGTGGCAGCTGCCCTGTTCTTACCCCATTACACCTTATGACTTCCATTTTAAGGCCATTTTTGGATGTTAAAATTCGAGTTCCCATTGACTTTAATAAGGTTTGCGTTCGTCTGTATTCCGAACCAGATTTTACAATCTTTCGACAAACTTAATTGCTCATCAATACTCGCAAACCATAGTAGTAAGGGACAAGTATGAGACATTCCCTCCCTGCACAAAAGTAAAAAACATAGAGGTGACGACAATGCAAAAACAGAAGAATATTCTCCATAGCCAGATCACAGCCAAGGGAGCAAACCCAGTACAAAATCACAGGGTGCAAGAATAAACAGAAAAAAGGCAAGAGTACAGAGAAAATAGGATACCAAGATACCAGGAGTTCACTACAAACTAAGACTATAGTAAGCAAAATGTATCGACCAGCAGGAGCGTATAGCAGAACTGTGGTTCTGGCCCAGAATGTGATTGGAATCAGTCACCGTCAGTCACCCTTATTCCTTCAGCCAGGCTTCATCATGGTCTGCTTAGCTAAGTCGTCTTATACCTCACTAATGAGAGGCGATCCCAGACACCTGACTTTTCTCCAGATCAATCGCAAGGCGTGGACTGAAGAGGGTGAGAATGGCAAGTACCAACCTACCTGCTATTCCCTACAAATCCATCCCAATACACAGTTTCTTTTACTGATAATGAAGCATTGTGAATTTCTTTTCATCTTTCCTATCTAAGTAACCGGGTGAGATGTAGCCCCCTTCATTGAACAGACATTGGGGGCCTTTAGTGTCCACGAGAAAAAGAGATCGGATCTTGTCTAGTCTCAGAAAATAGCCAGAGACCAGGTAAACGGCTGAATATCGAGAACAAAAGCTGTGGGAGGACCAGCAGGAAAGTGACTGGTTTGTTCCTCCTAGCTTCCTCCTTTCTTGCTTGCGATCATCCATGGTGGATGTAACCAGTCAAACAATGGGATAGATAGTGATAACGATCTTGTGAACCACTATTAGACTCCGTAATGACTTTGGCTCAGGCCGTTCTAAATAAAGGAGTGCTAGAGACTGTGAAATGTGTTATGGAAGGATATTGTGTATGTAAAAATGTCATAGAGTTTCTCTATACACAGGAGTATACATTAGTGAAGAGGACTTCAGGAGATGGTGTGGCCTCTAGCAGCCATGAGTCCAAGGGATGTAGGACCCCCATCCCAGAGCCTCCCCCTCTCCCCCTGATCCATGAGCAGAGGATCCTAGAACTGACCATGAAGATGACTGCGCTGCTGACTGGAGAGGTGACACTGCTGGGGATGCTGGGAAATGATCCGGCACTGGAGGGGTCTGGGTGATGACTGTGTCATTGTGTGTGTCAGGTTCCTATAAGGTGTCAGGATGTGGCTGTGTATTTCTCCATGGAAGAGTTGGCATATTTAGAGGGACACAAGGATCTGTACCCGGATGTCATCATGGAGAACCCCCGGCCCCGCACATCACACGGTAAGAGGGGACAGATCCTATGATAATATTCTGGTGTGTGGGATATGTTGTATTCTAGCTAATTAAATACATAATGTTCTAGCGATGAAAGCTCTAACACAACAATATGTCCTGGGCCACATGCACGGCCATTTCTAATTGTATATGATCCACCTAATAAGTCAAAGCTTAGGAAACTCGTATCGCCACAATCACTTGTACTTCCCGAGCTTCATGGAGTGTCCCTTGCTGGCAGCTGTCCTCGGGTTTCATCCTCAGGGATTGGCATTGGCATTGATAATATAGTAAAACTAGCACATTGGAGGAGATATATATATAGAGAGAGAGAGAGGTATATAGACAGATATCGCCACTTACGAAATTTACTTTCAATCCTAACAGATAATTTCAGTAAGAATTCTGAGGGAAACGTCCTGATATTTTTACAAGGAGCAAATGAAGTTGTCCTGCCGCCCTCTTCCAGAGAAAATCTCATTACCTTTATTATATCTCCAGGATCTCAGGTTACAAATCCGTTATACGAACCTTCTTCCAGCCAGATTATCGCCACAAATGAAGGGTTTAAGTGCAGTGAATGTGGACAGCTGTTTGTTAATAAATCAGGGCTTGTTAAGCACAGCAAAGTCCACGCACGAAAGATGCTCTGCTCATGTTCAGAGTGTGGGAGAAGCTTCACCGACATGACAAGTCTTGTTATACACGAGAAGAGCCATGCAAAGAAACGGCACGCAAAGGAGAAGCCGCATCCGTGCTCCGTGTGTGGGAAACGCTTCTCTGATCCGACCATTCTGGCTGCCCACGAGAGAAGCCACAACGCAGAGAAACTGCTTTTATGCTCAATATGTGGAAAACACTTTACGGATAAATCGTCGCTCGCTGCACACGAAGAAGTCCACAAAGTAGAGCGGCCGTTCTCCTGCTCGCAATGTGGCAAGAGCTTCATAACGATTATTGGTCTTAAGGCACATAATAAAGTTCATAGGGAAGAAAAACCCTATTGCTGTTCGGTGTGTGGGAAACGCTTTGCAGGTAAATATGGTCTAACCGTACACCTAAGAATTCACACCGGAGAGAAGCCATTTTCTTGTTCAGAATGTGGGAAAAGTTTTACAAATAAATCGGATCTTGTTAAACATCATAGAAGTCACACGGGAGAGAAGCCTTTCTCATGTACAAAATGTTTGAAATGTTTTATTACTAAAACCAAACTTCGAGATCATCAGCGAACTCACACGGGAGAGAAGCCCTATTCATGTTCTATCTGTGGAAAATGCTTTGGTGATAAAGCCCAACTGCTTAAACACGATAAAACTCATACGTGATAGAAGCCAAATGCATCTCCAAAGGTCATAAAGCTACGAGCCGCGCAGCAGAGAAGCAAATCACACGAAAACCCGAGGGATGGAAAATGCTAAAAGAGCGCAAATGGATTTGTTGTTAATTTAGTTTTTTGGTTTCTTACCTATCACTCCTTCCGTCTGACTCCTCTATTCTTCCCTTTATTTGTATGACATCTACATTTACGTGATTTACTCTCTACCGCTCCCTGCTTGCACCTACTGCTCTTAACCCCTTAACACTTTGCGCCATAGCTCTATGTCGCAGAGGTGCAGGGAAAGTATGAAGAGGGCTCACAGGCTGAGACCTCTTCATACAAGGGTGGGGGTTGTTGCATATTGCTGCAAACCCCCACCGCTAATAACCTCTCCGTTGCCACCGGTGGCATTTAAAAGACGGCGGCACGTGGTTGCTATGGTAGCCTCAGGTCTTCGTTTGACCCGAAGCTATCTGGCTTCTGCAGATTCGTTACAATGAGCCAGTGGCTCATTGTAATGAATGACCTGCAAAAATGCCATATATTGCAATACAGAAGTATTATACAGGAGTATTGTCCAAATGTCCGAAATGCGACTTTTACACCATTTTACATGACATAAAAAATGGAATAAAAAGTGATCAAAATGTCGCACAGACCTCAAAATGGTAGCAATGAAAACGTTGGCTCATTTCACAAAAAATGACCCCTCCCCCAGCTCCGTACCCCAAAGTATGAAAAAGTTATTAGCGTCAGAAGATGTACACATTCATTTAATTTTTGAAATTGTATTAAAATGCAATAAAACCTATAAATCTGGAGTCACCGCGATCGCACCGAACCACAGAATAAAGCTGAGGTGTTATTTGGAGTGCACAGTCAAAGTCGTAAAAACTGAGCCCACAAGCACGTGACGTGCATTTTAAAAAAATTTTTTTCCACATTTGGAATTTTTTTTCAGCTTCGCAGTACACGGCATGTTAAAATAAATAACATTACGGGAAAGTAAAATTTGTTACGCGCAAAATAAGCCCTCACACAGGTCTGCACACGGAGACAGGGAAAAGTTATGGATTTATGAAGATGGAGTGCGAGAAATGAGCGGAAAAAAAACAGCGTCCTTAAGGGGTTAAATTACAGGTTTGTTGCTGTATATTTCATTCTCCTGGAAACGTTTAATAAAAACTGTTTTTAAAAAGGTGGCAAATTCTTCACAGCTAATTTAATTTTTTTTATACAATTTCCCTGAGGTCATTGGTGAGCGGGATCCAAGGAGGAGAAATATTGTGGATAGAAGGAAGAAGACAAGAGCCGCGTTTAGTACCAAAGCCGTGATGCTTCTTATTACTGCAGTAACACACGGGGGACAGGAAGGACCACGAGATTATCACTTCTATCAGATCTCATCTTCACTCATACAAGATAGAAAGATAAGGAGATTGAATAGAAGAAATCCAAAAACAAACTAAATTTACAGAGAAAAAGAGAGAAGAAAAAAGAATAGGACCTAAACAGTTCCAGGCAGGATCAGTACAAACCTAATGTGCAAAGGGAGAGCAACTATAAAGCGATCTCCCTGCAAGGATCAACTAGTGTGTTACTGTAGAGGCAAAATCATTGCCAGACCGTATAGCGAGCAGAGACTTTGTCGTAATACCATGGTACTTTAGCCACCATTAGGGTCAGTGGACCACTGCGGGAGATGGCACCTGGGACCGGAATCTAAGTGGCACCCGGTCTTCACCAGAGCCCGCCGCAAAGCGGGAGGGTCTTGCGGTGGCGTGCTGCCACCAGGTTGGTCCACCACGAATTCAGCAGGCAGTCTCGTGGTCAGGAGCAAGCAGAAGTTCTGGGCAGGGGGCAGAGGTGCAGAGTCGGGAACGGAGCAGAAGGTCAAGGTTGGCAGAACAGGAGCAATGTCAGGGTCAGATCCGGGGTCACAACAGGAGATCAACGCAGGAGAATAGGGAATGCAGGGAACACGCTAAGGAAGCTTTCTCTAAGGCTGGTATCTCAAATATCCGTCGGAGGTTGATGGGAGCAGCCGACCTTTATGGAAAACCCAAAAGTGGCAGCGCCAATCAGCGCTGCGCTGGCCCTTTAAATTTTCTAGAGCCAATACAAGTGCACCCTAGCCAGGACAGGAGCAGTAACGTGGAGAGGTGAGTGCAACCAGGGGAAGGGCGCCACGAAGAGGGGCACGGGTGTGCCTGTGATCCGAGTCATGGATTGCAGGGACACCCATGACAGTACCCCCCTTCAGCCTCCCCCTCTTCTTGGTTTGAAGAGACTTCAGTCCAGGTGATCTCTTCAGGCTCCCAGGATCTCTCCTCTGGCCCGAACCCCTTCCATTCTACAAGGAAGAACTGCTTACCTCTCACGGTCTTCATGTCCAACACCTCCTTGACCTCATAGATATCAGTGGAGTCAGCCTCAGGAGGAGTAGATTGCTGAGAGAAGCGGTTCAAGATGACGGGTTTCAGGAGGGAGACATGGAAGGAATTCGGGATGTGCATAGTAGGAGGAAGTGGCGTTTGTACGCCACAGGATTGATGCACTGAATTACCTCAAAGGGACCAGGAAAGAGAGGACCAAGCTTGTAACTGGGGATTTTCAGCCAGACGTATCTGGAGGATAACCACACTTTGTCACCCGGAGAGAGGACCGGAGGATTTCTGCTCTTCTTATCAGCCTGGGCCTTGGTGTGGTCAGTGGCACGGAGAAGATACTGATGAGTCTGTTTCCAGATGGATTTGAGGTCCTGCACCAGTCCCTCTACCGCAGGAACATCCAAAGGAGTGGACAGAGGAACCGGAGGAAGAGGCATACATCCGTAAATCACAAAGAAAAAAGCTGCCCCAGCAGACCCAGAGTCCAGGGAATTATAGAAGGACTCAGCCAAAGGTAACAGATCGGACCAGTTATTTTGACGGGCAGAGACGAAGTGGCGGAGGTAACATCCCAAAGTCTGATTCACCCTTTCTACTTGATCATTCGACTGTGGGTGATAGGCAGAAGAAAAGTCTAGATTAACTTGCAGCTGGTTACACAAGGAACGCCAGAACTTGGACACAAACTGAACCCCTCGGTCGAACATGATGTGTTGCGGATGTCCGTGCAGCTGGAAGATATGCTGCAAGAAGAGCCCTGGAAGGGGAACAAAATGGAACATCTTGGAAAACTTGTCAGTCACCACCCAGATGACGGTATTGCCAGAGGAGAGAGTAAGATCAGTGACAAAGTCCATAGCCACGTGAGACCACGGGCGACTGGGTACTGGCAGTCCAGCCGAGACAGAAGTAACAGTCCAGTCGGTTTAAGGCGTGAGGCCTTGTTACGTGCAGGTACTGACACTGAGGAGTACAGGAATTGTCAGGCGTGGAGAAGCTGTATCCACACCTAGGGACGCTTCTCCCAAGAACCCTAGGTGCTGGCGTTTCTTAGACGTTGGGGGCGCACAGGACAGGACCCAATGAAGTGCTTAGGACTGGCACAGTACAGGCAGAGATTCTCCTGACAACGTCTGGAATGTTCCTGGATGGAGAGTCGTGTTTTATCCACTTGCATAGGCTCCTCTGCAGTGCGGCCGGAGGCTGGAGCGGCCTTTGGAAGGCAGGAGCCAAGGGAGGTTGACATCGAAGCCGGGCTTGCAGATGCTCATGACGCAACTCCTCATCACGCTCCATGAACTGGTTGTCAATCCAGGTGGCCAGGGTGATGAGACCACTCAGAGTAGCCGGTAGTTCACGGGCGGCCAATGCGTCCTTAACTTCAGAACAGTCCCTTTTTAAATGTTGCAGACAGAGCCGCATCGTTCCAGGAGAGCTCGGAATCCAGGATACAGAAGTGGACTGCATACTCGCCAACCGATAAGCCCCCTTGGCGCAGGTTCAGCAGCGCTTTTTCAGCTGAGGAGGCTCATGCAGGTTCCTTAAACACTGACCGGAATTCCGCCAGGAATGCAGTATGGGTAGCCGTGACTGGATCACCTTGTCCCATAGAGGGGTAGCCCAGGCCAGGGATTTCCCAGAGAGTAAACAATAAATGCCACCTTGGACCGCTCAGTGACAAACTGAGCTCATGAGTTCTATGTGCAAGGAGAACTGAGTAATAAAGCCCCTGCACAACTTGGGGTCCCCATCATACTTGTCAGGCATAGGCAGTCTGAGCCTAGGTTCAGCGGCAGGGAGACAAGCCGGGGTAACAGGAGACGTCACAGGAGTAGTCGCAGGAACCTGACGTGGAGTAATCAGCAACTGTTGTAGCACGGCCGTGACTTGTCCTAGGTCTTCTCCTTGTGAAGAAATCTGCTGGTAAGATCAGACCGTTTCGGAAGCAGCACCTTGGCGGGGTCCATGGCCAGACCTTACTGTCAGGGCTCGGGGTCAGTGAACCTCCTGGACCACTGCTGGAGATGAGGCTAGCCGACACCTGGGCAACCGGTCTTCATCAGAGCCGCCGCCAAGCGAGATGGTCTTGCTGTGGCGTGGTGCCACCAGGTGGTTCCACAGGTGCAACCAGCCAACAATGGCAGCCAAGGTCAAAGTACCAATTCAGCGGGCAATCTCGGAGTCAGGAGCAGGCAGATGTTCAGGGTAGGCGGAAGAGGTGCAGAGTGGGGAACGGAGCAGAAGGTCAAGGCTGGCAGAACAGGAGCAATGTCAGGGTCACAACAGGAGATCAATGCAGGAGAATAAGGAACACAGGGAACACACAAAGGAAGCTTTCTCTAATGCTGGTAGCTTAAAGATCCGGCGGGGTTTGATGCTAGCAGCTGGCCTTTATGGAGAACCTGGAAATGCCAGCGCTTGCCTTGAAATTTTTGAAAGCCGGCACGCGGCCCTAGGGAGCAGGGATGCTTGCGCTGCCTAGCCGGGACAGGAGAAGGAGCATGGAGAGGTGAGTGCTGGTCAGGGGACGGGGCGCCACGGAGAGGGGCACGAGTCATCCGAGTCATGATTTGCAGGGACACCCGTGACAGTTTCCATGCGTTTAATGGTGGGTAACAGAGGATTTCTGTGGTCTTTACAGCATGAGAAAGTATTGCAGGAGTCCATTTTTAATAGTTGAAATGGGAGAATAAGAGAGCGGAACCCAAATAATGATGTCACACAGGACATTATATGATATATATATATAACTATACAGACACCTAATAGATGTCACACAGGACATTATATGATGTATATATGACTATACAGATACCTAATAGATGTCACACAAGTAGGTTTGTCCCTTGGGCAATCCCAATGTGAAGTTCCAATAAAGGACTGCAAGTTGAATATTTTACCAACGTTGCCTCTGAGTGATCCCTGTGCCAGGCTGTTTACCCCCAAGGTTGCCCCATCCTCCATCACCCAGGATTGCCCCAGGGACAAACCAACACCTTCAGCCTTTTCTTGTACCTTCCACCTGCCAGGCTGTGGCCTCCGTTCTCTGGTACCAAGCACCGCGACCACCTACAAGTGCTAGGCCATGCTCAGCCAGCTGCTCAGGTACCCAGGGTTCTGACTCCCACAAGCCCCCCAAAAGACTAGGCCCTGGTGGGGGATGTTGCACATTAAGAGGCTAATATTGATGTATTGCACCCATTCACATTGTAAGAACCATTGTCGGCCTTTATAAAAACTTTTTTGACTACTTAAAAGTTCCATGCACTAAGTTGGGATTCCCGTCACTTGAAATATGTATGGCTGTTAGTTTCTTAAAGTTGTTTGCCCGTAAAAGAAAGTTCTCAAATTCTCCTTTATTGTACAGTGTTATTGGGGTTTAGCTCCTATCACTCAGTGATGGTCGGTGTAAGATTCCAGAGTGCGAGCGGCGACTCTCTGAGCAGACACTTCATGATCCCTCTGTGCTGTGAGCGGGGAGTCTCTGAGCAGACACTTCATGATCCCTCTGTGCTGTGAGCAGGGACTCTCTGAGCAGACACTTCATGATCCCTCTGTGCTGTGAGCGGGGACTCTCTGAGCAGACACTTCATGATCCCTTTGTGCTGTGAGCGGGGACTCTCTGAGCAGACACTCCATGATCCATCTGTGCTGTGAGCGGGGACTCTCTGAGCAGACACTTCATGATCCCTCTGTGCTGTGAGCGGGGACTCTCTGAGCAGACACTTCATGGTCCCTCTGTGCTGTAAGCGGGGACTCTCTGAGCAGACACTTCATGATTCCTCTGTGCTGTGAGCGGGGACTCTCTGAGTAGACACTTCATGATCACTCTGTGCTGTCAGAGGGGACTTTCTGAGCAGACACTCCATGATCCCTCTGTGCTGTGAGCGGGAACTCTCTGAGCAGACACTTCATGATCCCTCTGTGCTGTGAGCGGGGACTCTCTGAGCAGACACTTCATGATCCCTCTGTGCTGTGAGCGGGGACTCTCTGAGCAGACACTTCATGATTCCTCTGTGCTGTGAGCGGGGACTTTCTGAGCAGACACTTCATTATCACTCTGTGCTGTGAGCGGGGACTCTCTGAGCAGACACTTCATGATCCCTCAGTGCTGTGAGCGGGGACTCTCTGAGCAGACACTTCATGATCACTCTGTGCAGTTAGCGGGGACTCTCTAAAAAGACACTTCATGATCCCTCTGTGCTGTGAGCAGGGACTTTCTGAGCAGACACTTCATGATCCCTCTGTGCTGTGAGCGGGGACTTTCTGAGCAGATACTCCATGATCCATCTGTGCTGTGAGCGGGGACTCTCTGAGCAGACACTTCATGATCCCTCTGTGCTGTGAGCGGGGACTCTCTGAGCAGACACTTCATGGTCCCTCTGTGCTGTAAGCGGGGACTCTCTGAGCAGACACTTCATGATTCCTCTGTGCTGTGAGCGGGGACTTTCTGAGCAGACACTTCATGATCACTCTGTGCTGTGAGCGGGGACTCTCTGAGCAGACACTTCATGATTCCTCTGTGCTGTGAGCGAGGACTCTCTGAGTAGACACTTCATGATTCCTCTGTGCTGTGAGCAGGGACTCTCTGAGCAGACACTTCATGATCCCTCTGTGCTGTGAGCGGGGACTCTCTGAGCAGACACTTCATGATCCCTCTGTGCTGTGACCGGGGTCTCTCTGAGCAGACACTTCATGATTCCTCTGTGCTGTGAGCGGGGACTTTCTGAGCAGACACTTCATGATTCCTCTGTACTGTGAGCGGGGACATTCTGAGCAGACACTTCATCAACCCTCTGTGCTGTGAGCAGGGACTCTCTGAGCAGACACTTCATGATCCCTCAGTGCTGTGAGCGGGGACTCTCTAAGCAGACACTTCATGATCACTCTGTGCAGTTAGCGGGGACTCTCTAAAAAGACACTTCATGATCCCTCTGTGCTGTGAGCAGGGACTCTCTGAGCAGACACTTCATGATCCCTCTGTGCTGTGAGCGGGTACTTTCTGAGCAGATACTCCATGATCCATCTGTGCTGTGAGCGGGGACTCTCTGAGCAGACACTTCATGATCCCTCTGTGCTGTGAGCGGGGACTCTCTGAGCAGACACTTCATGGTCCCTCTGTGCTGTAAGCGGGGACTCTCTGAGCAGACACTTCATGATTCCTCTGTGCTGTGAGCGGGGACTCTCTGAGTAGACACTTCATGATCACTCTGTGCTGTGAGAGGGGACTTTCTGAGCAGACACTCCATGATCCCTCTGTGCTGTGAGCGGGAACTCTCTGAGCAGACACTTCATGATCCCTCTGTGCTGTGAGCGGGGACTCTCTGAGCAGACACTTCATGATTCCTCTGTGCTGTGAGCGGGGACTTTC
This sequence comes from Engystomops pustulosus, assembly GCF_040894005.1. Lineage (NCBI taxonomy): Eukaryota > Metazoa > Chordata > Amphibia > Anura > Leptodactylidae > Engystomops > Engystomops pustulosus. Next base: position 235,171,597 of record NC_092413.1, on the reverse strand, counting down.
TGAGCAGACACTTCATGATCACTCTGTGCTGTGAGCAGGGACTCTCTGAGCAGACACTTCATGATTCCTCTGTGCTGTGAGCAGGGACTCTCTGAGTAGACACTTCATGATTCCTCTGTGCTGTGAGCGGGGACTTTCTGAGCAGACACTCCATGATCCCTCTGTGCTGTGAGCGGGAACTCTCTGAGCAGACACTTCATGATCCCTCTGTGCTGTGAGCGGGGTCTCTCTGAGCAGACACTTCATGATTCCTCTGTGCTGTGAGCGGGGACTTTCTGAGCAGACACTTCATGATTCCTCTGTACTGTGAGCGGGGACATTCTGAGCAGACACTTCATCAACCCTCTGTGCTGTGAGCAGGGACTCTCTGAGCAGACACTTCATGATCCCTCAGTGCTGTGAGCGGGGACTCTCTGAGCAGACACTTCATGATCACTCTGTGCAGTTAGCGGGGACTCTCTAAAAAGACACTTCATGATCCCTCTGTGCTGTGAGCGGCGACTCTCTGAGCAGACACTTTATGATCACTCTGTGCAGTGAGCAGGGACTCACTAAGCAGACACTTCATTAACCCTCTGTGCTGTGAGCGGGGACTCTCTGAGCAGACACTTCATGATACCTCTGTGCTGTGAGCGGGGACTCTCTGAGCAGACACTTCACGATTCCTTTGTGCTGTGAGCGGGGAATCTCTGAGCAGACGCTTCATGATCCCTCTGTGCTGTGAGCGGGGACATTCTGAGCAGACACTTCATCAACCCTCTGTGCTGTGAGCAGGGACTCTCTGAGCAGACGCTTCATGATCCCTCGGTGCTGTGAGCAGGGACTCTCTGAGCAGACACTTCCTGATCCCTCTGGGCTGTGAGCAGGGACTCTCTGAGCAGACACTTTATGATTCCTCTGTGCTGTGAGCGGAGACTCTCTGAGCAGACGCTTCATGATCCCTCGGTGCTGTGAGCAGGGACTCTCTGAGCAGACACTTCCTGATCCCTCTGGGCTGTGAGCAGGGACTCTCTGAGCAGACACTTCATGATCCTTCTGTGCTGTGAGCGGGGACTCTCTGAGCAGACACTTCATGATCCCTCTGTGCTGCGAGCGGGGACTCTCTGAGTAGACACTTCATGATCACTCTGTGCTGTGAGAGGGGACTTTCTGAGCAGACACTTCATGATCCCTCTGTGCTGTGAGAGGGGACTCTCTGAGCAGACACTTCATGATCCCTCTGTGCTGTGAGCGAGGACTCTCTGAGCAGACACTTCATGATCCCTCTGTGCTGTGAGCGGGGACTCTCTGAGCAGACACTCCATGATCCCTCTGTGCTGTGAGCGGGAACTCTCTGATCAGACACTTCATGATCCCTCTGTGCTGTGAGCGGGGACTCTCTGAGCAGACACTTCATGATTCCTCTGTGCTGTGAGCGGGGACTTTCTGAGCAGACACTTCATGATCATTTTGTGCTGTGAGCGGGGACTCTCTGAGCAGACACTTCATGATTCCTCTGTGCTGTGAGCAGGGACTCTCTGAGTAGACACTTCATGATTCCTCTGTGCTGTGAGCGGGGACTTTCTGAGCAGACACTCCATGATCCCTCTGTGCTGTGAGCGGGAACTCTCTGAGCAGACACTTCATGATCCCTCTGTGCTGTGAGCGGGGTCTCTCTGAGCAGACACTTTATGATCCCTCTGTGCTGTGAGCGGGGACTCTCTGAGCAGACACTTCATGATTCCTCTGTGCTGTGAGCGGGGACATTCTGAGCAGACACTTCATCAACCCTCTGTGCTGTGAGCAGGGACTCTCTGAGCAGACACTTCATGATCCCTCTGTGGTGTGAGCGGGGACTCTCTGAGCAGACACTTCATGATCACTCTGTGCAGTTAGCGGGGACTCTCTAAAAAGACACTTCATGATCCCTCTGTGCTGTGAGCGGCGACTCTCTGAGCAGACACTTCATGATCACTCTGTGCAGTGAGCAGGGACTGTGCAGTGAGCAGGGTGGTTTGCAGCCAGATCTTGTGCAGTGAGCTCTGCAGATTTTTGTGGCAGATAACTTATAAAAAAGCATTAGCAAAGCGAGTGTATGAGCTTGGCGGCGAGTGTGCATTGATCCTCAGTGTGTGCAGTGTCTTAAGTGTGACTTACGTTTAAGGGACTTAAGTTTGAGGGGCTTTAGCGGTAACTTCTGTGTTCTGTGTTACTTTGACTGTAAATTCTTCTTTCTGTGCATAATTCTATTGTAATCCCCATTAGAATAATGGACTCCATAAGTGGAATTGCTACACGGTGTACATCCTGTGCCATGTATGCTTTCCTTGAACAGCCGTTCGAGGGGGAATACTGCTGTGTGGGGTGTGTGAAAATTGCTCATCTGGAAGCCCAGATTCTGGATCTAAATGAGCAGGTTTCAAGGCTACGGGCAATTGATAATATGGAACGAAGTTTGCTGCTCCTGGAGCACAAACTCTCTGGGGAAGATGGGTGTGGGGAGGGAAGTATGGAGGTGCAGAGTGAGGGGGCAGATGGGTGTGGGGAGGGAAGTATGGAGGTGCAGAGTGAGGGGGCAGATGGGTGTGGGGAGGGAAGTATGGAGGTGCAGAGTGAGGGGGAAGATGGGTGTGGGGAGGGAAGTATGGAGGTGCAGAGTGAGGGGGCAGATGGGTGTGGGGAGGGAAGTATGGAGGTGCAGAGTGAGGGGGCAGCTAGTTGGGTAACATGTAGAAGGCGGGGTAGAGGGAAGAGTTGTAGAGAGTCTAGTCCTGATCTGGTGCACCCCAATAAGTTTGCCAGGCTGGCGGATGAGGGGGATATCAGCTCTGGGGTAGCAATGCTGCAGAAAGATGTGGCCGCTAGCAACCAGGGGAATGTCTGCTCCAGTAAGAAGGGTAATGGGAGCACAGGCAATGTCAGACAGGTGCTGGTAGTGGGAGATTCGATTATTAGGGGAACACACAGGGCAATCTGTCACAAAGACCGTGCATACCGAACAGTGTGTTGTTTGCCGGGTGCTCGGGTTCGGCATGTTGCGGATTGGGTTGATGGATTACTGGGAGTGGTTGGTGAGGAACCAGCGGTCATGGTCCACATTGGCACTAATGACAAAGTAACAGGTAGGTGGAAGGTCCTTAAAAATGATTTCAGAGATTTAGGCCATAAGCTCAGGGCAAGGACCTCAAAGGTAATTTTCTCCGAAATACTGCCTGTACCACGTGCCACACCAGAAAGGCAGCGGGAGATCAGGGAGGTAAATAAGTGGCTCAAAAGTTGGTGTAGGAAGGAGGGGTTTGGGTTCATGGATAACTGGGCTGACTTTTCTGTGGGCTACAGGCTCTACAGTAGGGATGGGCTGCACCTCAATGGGGAGGGGGCTGCTGTTTTAGGGGAAAAAATGGCCAGAAGGTTGGAGGAGTGTTTAAACTAGAGACCTGGGGGGAGGGCAACTACACTTGTGCAGGGCACATAGACGGTGTACATAGAGAGCTGGGAAGGGTCATAGTCCATGGGGGAGGAAGGGGGGCTGGAATGAGATTGGGGAATAAGGACAAAAGGTATACGGACAGGGAAAACAATATAAAGTGCATGTACACAAATGCCAGAAGCCTCACAAACACAATGGAGGAACTGGAACTCTTGATGTTGGAGAGGAAATCTGATATAGTGGGTATCAGCGAGACATGGCTGGACAGTAGCTACGACTGGGCTGTTACTATAGATGGTTATAGTCTTTTTAGAAAGGATCGTATAAATAGACAAGGGGGAGGGGTTTGTTTATATGTGAATTCTTGCCTCAAGCCCGTCCTGCGAGATGACATCAGTAACGCAAATGCAAATGTGGAGTCCCTATGGGTGGAGATAAGGGGAGGGAAAAAGAATAATAAAATATTACTAGGGGTTTGTTATAAGGCTCCAAATATAATGGAGGCAGCAGAGGAAATGCTGATAAGTGAAATGTATGCGGCTTCAAAGCACAAGGAAGGACTTATCATGGGGGACTTCAATTACCCAGATATTGACTGGGGGGCAGAAACCTGCAGGTCCTTCAAAGGTAGCAGGTTCTTGTCAACAACAAAAGACAATTACCTGTCGCAACTAGTCCTGGAGCCAACAAGAGGGGGGGCAGTGCTGGACCTTATCCTTACCAACAGACCTGATAGGGTATCAAAACTACAGGTTGGGGGGAACCTGGGGAATAGTGATCATAATATCATTGATTTTGTATTACGCTTTACTAAGCACGTTAGTGAAGGGACAACCAACACTCTAAACTTCAGGAGGGCAAATTTTCATCAACTAAGGGAAGACCTTAAAGGCATAGACTGGGATAATGTTCTCAAAGACAAAAGCCCCCCCCCCAAAAATGGGACTTTTTCTCATATATTCTGAAAAAGTCCTGTGAGAAACACATACCTTATGGGAAAAAGCATAAAAGAAACAAGAAAAACCCTATTTGGCTAACTAGTCTTGTAAGGAAAGCAATAAGCGAGAAAGATAAAGCGTTTAAGGTGCTAAAACGTGAAGGTAGCGATGAGGCATTACAGGATTATAGAGAGAAAAATAAATCCTGTAAAAAGCAGATAAAGGCCGCAAAAATAGAGACTGAGAGAAATATTGCCAGGGAGAGCAAAAATAATCCCAAATTATTTTTCAAGTATATAAATGATAAGAAACTAAAAACAGAGAGTGTGGGTCCCCTTAGAAATAACATGGGGGTCATGGTGGAAGGAGATGAGGAAAGGGCCAATCTACTGAATGTCATCTTCTCAACTGTCTTTACCCAGGAAAATCCCCTGGTGGAAGACACAATGAGGAATAATGTAAATTCTTTTTATAATGTCAACAGTTTAACCCAGGAAGAGGTACGGCGCCGCCTCGCAACCACTAAGATAGATAAATCACCGGGGCCAGATGGCATACACCCCCGGGTTCTGCATGAGTTATGTACGGTGATAGACAGACCGTTATTTTTAATATTTGAAGATTCACTGAGGACTGGTTATGTTCCACAGGACTGGCGCATAGCAAATGTGGTACCAATATACAAAAAAGGATCAAATAGCGATCCTGGAAACTACAGACCCGTGAGTCTAACTTCTGTGGTGGGGAAAATATTTGAGGGGTTTATTAGAGATGCTATCCTGGAGTATCTCACTGTGCACAACCTTATAACCCAGCGTCAGCATGGCTTTATGAGAGATCGGTCCTGTCAGACTAATCTGATTGGTTTCTACGAGGAGGTAAGTTCAAGACTGGATCTGGGGGACGCTGTGGATGTTGTATATCTGGACTTTTCAAAGGCATTTGACACCGTGCCACATAAAAGGTTGGTATATAAAATGAGACTGCTGGGAATAGGAGAAAATCTGTGTATCTGGGTAAGTAATTGGCTTAGTGATAGAAAACAGAGGGTGGTCATTAATGGCACATTCTCAGATTGGGTTGATGTTACCAGTGTAGTGCCACAGGGGTCAGTATTGGGGCCACTTCTTTTTAATATTTTTATTAATGACCTTGTAGTGGGTTTACACAGTCAAGTTTCAATATTTGCAGATGATACTAAGCTGTGTAAAGTAATAAATACTGAGGTCGATAGTTTAGCATTACAGAGGGATTTGTGGAAGCTTGAGGGATGGGAAGAGAAATGGTTGATGAGGTTTAATGTAGATAAATGTAAAGTTATGCACTTGGGCCATGGAAACAAAAAGTATAATTATGTTCTAAACGGTCAATTACTTAGTAAAACTGAAGCTGAAAAGGACTTGGGGGTATTGGTGGATGGTAAACTTAATTTTAGTGACCAGAGCCAGGCGGCTGCTGCTAAAGCAAATAAAATAATGGGATGTATCAAGAGAGGAATAGATTCTCATGATAAGGACATAGTTTTGGCCTTATACAAATCCCTGGTCAGACCACACATGGAATATTGTGGACAGTTTTGGGCACCAGTATATAAAAAGGATATAGTAGAGCTGGAACGGGTGCAGAGGAGAGCAACCAGGATTATTAGGGGAATGGGGGGACTAGAATACAATGACAGATTACAAAATTTGGGATTATTCAGTTTAGAAAAAAGACGACTGAGGGGAGACCTCATTACAATGTACAAATACCTGAACGGACAGTACAAGGATCTCTCCAAAGATCTTTTTATACCTCGGCCTGTGACCAGGACAAGGGGGCATCCTCTACGCCTAGAGGAGAGGAGGTTCTACCATCACCATAGACAGGGGGCATCCTCTACACCTAGAGGAGAGGAGGTCCTACCATCACCATAGACAAAGGTTCTTTACTGTAAGAGCAGTGAGACTATGGAACTCTCTGCCGCAGGAGGTTGTTATGGCCGACTCTATGTACATGTTCAAGAGAGGCCTGGATGACTTTCTGGAGAGAAAAAATATCCCGGGTTATGGGGATAAAACATTTATTTAATTCTTGAAGGTTGGACTTGATGGACTTGCGTCTCCTTCCAGCCTTATATACTATGATATACTAAGCAGACACTTCATTAACCCTCTGTGCTGTGAGCGGGGACTCTCTGAGCAGACACTTCATGATACCTCTGTGCTGTGAGCGGGGACTCTCTGAGCAGACACTTCATGATTCCTCTGTGCTGTGAGCGGGGAATCTCTGAGCAGACGCTTCATGATCCCTCTGTGCTGTGAGCGGAGACTCTCTGAGCAGACGCTTCATGATCCCTCGGTGCTGTGAGCAGGGACTCTCTGAGCAGACACTTCCTGATCCCTCTGGGCTGTGAGCAGGGACTCTCTGAGCAGACACTTCATGATTCCTCTGTGCTGTGAGCGGAGACTCTCTGAGCAGACGCTTCATGATCCCTCGGTGCTGTGAGCAGGGACTCTCTGAGCAGACACTTCCTGATCCCTCTGGGCTGTGAGCAGGGACTCTCTGAGCAGACACTTCATGATTCCTCTGTGCTGTGAGCGGAGACTCTCTGAGCAGACGCTTCATGATCCCTCGGTGCTGTGAGCAGGGACTCTCTGAGCAGACACTTCCTGATCCCTCTGGGCTGTGAGCAGGGACTCTCTGAGCAGACACTTCATGATCCTTCTGTGCTGTGAGCGGGGACTCTCTGAGCAGACACTTCATGATCCCTCTGTGCTGCGAGCGGGGACTCTGAGCAGACACATCATGATCCCTTTGTGCTGTGAGATGCTGTGTGCTGACAATGTGCTTAGATTATCAGGGTACAGGGTTATATAAACTTTTATTTACCTTCTGAACATTCACTAGTATCTGACACATAGAAAGAGATGAGACAGATCAGAGATGATGAGATTCATGAGATGGATACAAGATACAATAACACACTCAGCACTGCTATGCCCCCTTCCCCTTGGATCCAGAGTTTATCTTGTCTGTAGAGCTGCTGCTGGACAGGAAGTGCCTGTGTCTGTGGTGCTCTCTGCCTCTGTAAGCAAGAGGAATCTGCCCGACCGTAGTCAGGAGTTTACGGTCAGATTCAAGGACAACCAAATTATAAACAGCAGAACTGATAGAGAGAGGTCTGTGAAATGCTGGATTAGAGAATGTGATATTTTGTTATCCTGAGTCTATTTAAGAATCTCATCTTCTTGGGAGGAAAACACCTTTACTGATAGAACTGGAGACTTTATGACATGCAAAACCCCAGTACCCAGGAGTGTTTTACTGGCTCCATCACGGGATTTTATATAAATTCAAGGCCTTTTTATTTATAGTTTGTGAATATATCAAATAAATGCTTAAGATTCTTGTATGTGTCTGCACATTATTGCTGATCCTTCCTTCCACAGAACAGACTCCGGGACTAATGGCCTCTTTCTTTGAGATCTGCGATTGATTCCGGCAAGAAAGATTTTACATGGATCTCTACTCCGGATTACGAATAGACCTTGTTACTACAATTTTCACTTCGCGTTTGGAATGAGAATTTGGTAGCAGAAAGGTGCAGTTCTATATGTCCAGGATGAGTAGAGTGTGAAGTGTCTACCCTCTGATCCGCTGCCTCCATCTGTTGCTGTAATGTTCCTGCACTGAGGTAGCACTCATCTTACTCTGCTGATCAGAATCTCTGGAGGGATCTCAGAGCGCTCAACGTTTCTAAGCCAAAGAGGAGGATTTTGTTTTTCAGGTTTTGAATATCCACGTCAGCGGCCAGAAGTAAGCGGAATATTTTTGAGCCTTTAAACAATCCGAAGATGGTAAAGAGTCTGTTTAGTGGGGAGCCTTGTACATGGAGCCTTGTACATCCGTTCAGTCCCGTAGGCATAAGAAATATTCCAGTGAATCTGGTGGCGACTCGTTATATTCTTGTTGCTGAGCTCTAGGATGTCATGAAACGTTTTTACAGAACGTGTTTAAATACTTGGGTCAGAAATGGAGACAATACATTGTAAAATGATTTATAGATTTTGTGGTTACTGAAGAGAGATCCTTTAATCACCTGTGTGACCTCCACTAACGAGTAAAGTAAGGTGTGCATCAGGCACAGTGGGCAAGGCCGTCTCTTCACAATGGGTGTCCAGGAGACGGGTCTGAGCTGCTAATAGCGTAAAGATTCTTTATTAAGTTTAAATGCATCAGTTGTGTATAAGTCTTGTGTAGGGCATTCCAGAGAATTGGTGCAGCTCAGGAGAAGTCGGGAGAGCAGGGATGTAAGGCCCTAGCCAAGGGTCTGCCACAATCGTCTGCAAACTCATAAAAGTGTCTGTGATAATAATATTACCACTCTACAGTTTGTTTTATTTTTTTTAATTTTCTTTTGTGGTGTTTCAGTCTGTCCTGTTATGAGTCATTAGGCTCCATTTGTTTTAAGAGCAGCCAGGAAGAGGAGCTGGGCAGTATGTTTATAACACCCCAGGGAGTCTCTGTTTGATCAGAGGAGAATGGACTTCCTGAGTGGTAGATTTGGCACCTTTGGCCAGAGATGGTCCAGGAAGGGGGGGGGGGGGGGGGTGAAAGAACCAGCAGACTTTGTTCTTCCCTCCAAATTTAAACAATGGGAATATCCTAGCTGTCCGTAACTGAGGCATACTTCATAATTATGGGTCCCCAGTTACACAGGACAGTTATGGGGTCTAGACACACTCATGGAGCGAAAATCATAATGTTAGCACAAGGGGAAGGCAGCCAATAGCAGAACACCCCTGATATTAGGCTAAGACACCCCGAATTTGGTATGGGGTTCATGGGAATAACATGCCCGTTTGGTTGGAAGCCATGGCACAATTGTACCATCTTCCAATCAAAAGTTATGGGGTTTTGTTAAAAACCCAGACCCAAAAAGTAGCTCACTGATGGGAGGGGGATAGAAAAACTCCCCCTCACAGTGACATCACAGCCAGGGGTGGGGGGCAAAATGCCCCTGGGTTTAAATTAGTGAAGCAGCCACATAGTAGTGTTCAGTCTGGGTGACTCTATATATCACTAGAAGGCTGGATCGATGCTTATGCCCTGTCCTCGGGCCAAAGAATTTCTTCATATTCCACTAGCAGGAGTTTTTTGTTTCTTTCTTCTCTAACTGTTTGTAAGTATCGGATGTGGATTGCTTTTATCTTTTTCAGTTTATCTGACAATTTTATTCTGTGAGTGTTCTGCATTTTTTATGTATATTAAAGTGTTAACTTTTAATAAGCCTCTGCTTGTAGCCTTAGAGAATCTGAGTCTCCGAAGGGAATCCCGTTACCAGAGGTCATTATTACCAGAGGTCATTGTTACCAGAGGTCATTGTTACCAGAGGTCATTGTTAGCGGAGTCCATGTAGTAAGCGATTGCAGGTTCTGTGTGATCATCAGTGTAATATCTTTTAAGTAGTGAGTGCATGCGCTATGCGTTATCATCAGGGGCATTGTCTGTGTGGTTGAGGTGCCTACGGCCTTCTTTGTGTAAGTAATTCTTGGGTGGTGGCAGTGTGGATGGGGTGCCGAGATTGCGTGGAGTAAATTTAGCGTAAGGACGCCATTTTGTGGAAGTGGGCGGAGCTTAAGGGCTAAATTCTGGGACTCCATAGAGTAGGTATCCCCGTGTGTGAACTCCGGTGAGTCGGGTTCGTGACAGTGTCATCTAACTTTATCTTTGAAAACACAAGGAGAGTCACAGGTAGAGAAAAGTTTTGCCAGGAGAGAGGGTGACTGAGACATTTATGGGTGACCTCTAGGTCTTGCTAGACGAGACATTTCACAGTGCGAGCTTTTTCTATGCGAGGCTGGAGCCATTATGATATCATGTTCATGAACCTTTAAGAACAGGGCGGCAATAAGAGCGAGGAAAGAATCTATGAATCAATGGCGTTTGAAGGAGATCGATGGATGTGGGACAAATCAAGAAATGAATTCTCCAGCGTTCAGACCAGTGAAACAAATGGCCACTCTCAGCGCTCTGTATCCCCCGACTATCTGCACCGCGCTCCTCGGATCCATATCTCCGTTTCTATCGTCTTGGTATCTGTGTTTGCACAGAACATGTCGCTTCCTACTAGTAAGAAGGAGAAGACCCTCAGGACCCACCGTCTCGGTCACCTCTCTGTTCCCTGCACATCACAGAGATTGGAGGATCTGATCCTGATTCGGGTCACAAGTTCTGATGATTGAGCCCGGGTTCCACGAGATAAGAACATTTTTTTTTGTAGACCTGAAACTGAATCCAAACTCTATTGAAATCACTGGGGGCCCAAACTTTGTGACCAGAAAATGGCTGTAAAATGAGGGCAGTAACCGGGCAATCACCCTAAAAGGGGAAACTACCGAAAACAACAACAAACTAAAACAAAAGAAGATAAAGAAAAATAATTAAAACGAGTGGGGGGGGGGGGGGGGAGGTTCGGTCCGGGCGTCAGCCCTGGCTCACAGCTTTGGTTTCCTAACGTCAGCCCTGGCTCACAGCTTTGGTTTCCTAACGTCAGCCCCGGCTCACAGCGTGGGGGGTCCGAGCGTCAGCCCTGGCTCACAGCGGGGGCGGTCCGAGAGTCAGCCCTGGCTCACAGGGGGGGGGGGGGTCCGAGTGTCGGCCCTGGCTCACAGCGGGGGGGTCCTGAGGGAGGGGCAAGCGCTTTATTTCTTCATTCCATGATGACCACTTTAATGTCCTGGAAATATGAGATGTAACTCCCTGCCCCGGGAGGGGCAATTATCAACCTCTCCTCGTCCTTCCCTCCTCCACCTCCTCTCCCTGTCCTTCCCTCCTCCTCCTCTCCCTGTCCTTCCCTCCTCCTCCTCTCCCTGTCCTTCCCTCCTCCTCCTCTCCCTGTCCTTCCCTCCTCCTCCTCGTCCCTCCCTCCTCCTCCTCGTCCCTCCCTCCTCCTCCTCGTCCCTCCCTCCTCCTCCTCCCCTTGTCCTTCCCTCCTCATCTCCTTGTCCCTCCCTCCTCCTCCTCTCCCTGTCCTTCCCTCCTCTCCTTGTCCTTCCCCCCTCCTCCTCTCCCTGTCCTTCCCTCCTCTCCTTGTCCTTCCCCCCTCCTCCTCCTCTCCTTGTCCTTCCCCCCTCCTCCTCCTCTTGTCCTTCCCCCCTCCTCCTCCTCTCCTTGTCCTTCCCCCCTCCTCCTCCTCTCCTTGTCCTTCCCCCCTCCTCCTCCTCTCCTTGTCCTTCCCCCCTCCTCCTCCTCTCCTTGTCCTTCCCTCCTCCTCCTCTCCTTGTCCTTCCCTCCTCCTCCTCTCCTTGTCCATCCCTCCTCCTCTCCATGTCCTTCCCTCCTCCTCCTCTCCTTGTCCTTCCCTCCTCCTCCTCCTCTCCTTGTCCTTCCCTCCTCCTCCTCTCCTTGTCCTTCCCTCCTCCTCCTCTCCTTGTCCTTCCCTACTCCTCCTCTCCTTGTCCTTCCCTCCTCCTCCTCTCCTTGTCCTTCCCTCCTCCTCCTCTCCTTGTCCTTCCCTACTCCTCCTCTCCATGTCCTTCCCTCCTCCTCCTCTCCTTGTCCTTCCCTACTCCTCCTCTCCTTGTCCTTCCCTACTCCACCTCCTCCTCTCCTCGACCTTCCCTCCTCTCCTTGTCCTTCCCTCCTCCTCCTCTCCTTGTCCTTCCCCCCTCCTCTCCTTGTCCTCCCCCCCCTCCTCCTCCTCTCCTTGTCCTTCCCCCCTCCTCTCCTTGTCCTTCCCCCCTCCTCCTCTCCTTGTCCTTCCCTCCTCCTCCTTCTCTCCTTGTCCTTCCCCCCTCCTCCTCCTTATCTCTGTCATGGCAGCTCCGGCTCACAGATCAATGCCCCGGCGCAATGCTGGGTCATGTGCTGCTCAGCTGCGCCCCCATGTACTGGTCACATGGTGAGGACATCATCACAGGTCCTTCAGCCTCTCCTGACTCTGCTGAGCTCCGCCCCCTGTACTGGTCACATGGTGGTGACATCATCACAGGTCCTGCGGCCTTCCTTGTCTCTGCTGAGCTCCGCCCCTCATGTACTGGTCACATGGTGATGACATCATCACAGGTCCTTCAGCTTCTCCTGTCTCTGCTGAGCTCCGCCCCCTGTACTGGTCACATGGTGGTGACATCGGCACAGGTCCTGCTGCCTTCCTTGTCACTGCTGAGCTCCGCCCTCTGTACTGGTCACATGGTGATGACATCATCACAGGTCCTTCAGCCTCTCCTGTGTCTGCTGAGCTCCGCCCCCTGTACTGGTCACACGGTGGTGACATCATCACAGGTCCTTCAGCCTCTCCTGTCTCTGCTGAGCTCTGCCCCTCATGTACAGGTCACATGGTGGTGACATCATCACAGGTCCTTCAGCTCTTGCATTGTTTCAGATGAGCAGCCGCTGGGTCAGTAGTTATTTCTTGTATCTCGTCCTGTCTCCGGGCTGTGGGGGGGCTGAGAGTCTGCGGGGGTGGAAGTGCCGGGGGGACTGAGGGGGGCTGCGGGGGTGGAGGTGCCGAGGGGACTGAGGGGGGCTGCGGGGGTGGAGGTGCCGGGGGGGCTGCGGGGGTGGAGGTGCCGGGGAGGGAGGGGGGGGGGGGGGGGGTGCCGGTGGGGTGCGTCTCGTCTCATGAGTCTCTGTCACCGGTGCGATGTACACTTGGGGCCTTTCCATAGAGTGACAGCAAGCAGAGATCTGGCAATATTCCGCACTGTATGTAGGTTGTGAGAAATATATTTTTCCGTATTTGCATCATTTAAGGGTCTCAGTTATGAGGAAAGATTAAAACAACTGGATTTATTTAGACTGGAAAAGAGACGACTACGAGGGGACATGATTAATGTATATAAATATATGAATGGTCCATACAAAAAATGTGGTGGTAAGTTGTTCCAGATTAAATCAAATCAAAAGACAAGTCTGTGCCTGGCTTTTTTACTATGAAAACTCAATCTATGGAATGGCCTGCCTCAGGCGCTGGTCACAGCAGGGACAGCAGAGAGCTCAGGCGCTGGTCACAGCAGGGACAGCAGAGAGCTCAGGCGCTGGTCACAGCAGGGACAGCAGAGAGCTCAGGCGCTGGTCACAGCAGGGACAGCAGAGAGCTCAGGCGCTGGTCACAGCAGGGACAGCAGAGAGCTCAGGCGCTGGTCACAGCAGGGACAGCAGAGAGCTCAGGCGCTGGTCACAGCAGGGACAGCAGAGAGCTCAGGCGCTGGTCACAGCAGGGACAGCAGAGAGCTCAGGCGCTGGTCACAGCAGGGACAGTAGAGAGCTCAGGCGCTGGTCACAGCAGGGACAGCAGAGAGCTCAGGCGCTGGCCACAGCAGGGACAGCAGAGAGCTCAGGCGCTGGTCACAGCAGGGACAGCAGAGAGCTCAGGCGCTGGTCACAGCAGGGACAGCAGAGAGCTCAGGAGCAGAGCACAGCAGGGACAGCAGAGAGCTCAGGCGCTGGTCACAGCAGGGACAGCAGAGAGCTCAGGCGCTGGTCACAGCAGGGACAGCAAAGAGCTCAGGCGCATAGCACAGCAGGGATAGCAGAGAGCTCAGGCGCTGGTCACAGCAGGGACAGCAGAGAGCTCAGGCGCTGGTCACAGCAGGGGCAGCAGAGAGCTCAGGTGCTGGTCACAGCAGGGACAGCAGAGAGCTCAGGCGCTGGTCACAGCAGGGACAGCAGAGAGCTCAGGAGCAGAGCACAGCAGGGACAGCAGAGAGCTCAGGCGCTGGTCACAGCAGGGACAGCAGAGAGCTCAGGAGCAGAGCACAGCAGAGAGCTCAGGCGCTGGTCACAGCAGGGACAGCAGAGAGCTCAGGCGCTGGTCACAGCAGGGACAGCAGAGAGCTCAGGAGCAGAGCACAGCAGGGACAGCAGAGAGCTCAGGCGCTGGTCACAGCAGGGACAGAAGAGAGCTCAGGCGCTGGTCACAGCAGGGACAGCAGAGAGCTCAGGCGCTGGTCACAGCAGGGACAGCAGAGAGCTCAGGCGCTGGTCACAGCGGGGACAGCAGAGAGCTCAGGCGCTGGTCACAGCGGGGACGGCAGAGAGCTCAGGAGCAGAGCACAGTTGGGACAGCAGAGAGCTCAGGCGCAGAGCACAGCAGGGACAGCAGAGAGCTCAGGCGCTGGTCACAGCAGGGACAGCAGAGAGCTCAGGAGCAGGGGACAGCAGAGAGCTCAGGAGCAGAGCACAGTTGGGACAGCAGAGAGCTCAGGCGCAGAGCACAGCAGGGACAGCAGAGAGCTCAGGCGCTGGTCACAGCAGGGACAGCAGAGAGCTCAGGCGTTGGTGACAGAAGAGAGCTCAGGAGCAGAGCACAGCAGGGACAGCAGAGAGCTCAGGCGCTGGTCACAGCAGGGACAGCAGAGAGCTCAGGCGCTGGTCACAGCAGGGACAGCAGAGAGCTCAGGCGCTGGTCACAGCAGGGACAGCAGAGAGCTCAGGCGCTGGTCACAGCAGGGACAGCAGAGAGCTCAGGCGCTGGTCACAGCAGGGACAGCAGAGAGCGCAGGCGCTGGTCACAACAGGGACAGCAGAGAGCTCAGGCGCTGGTCACAGCAGGGACAGCAGAGAGCTCAGGAGCAGAGCACAGCAGGGACAGCAGAGAGCTCAGGAGCAGAGCACAGCAGGGACAGCAGAGAGCTCAGGCGCTGGTCATAGCATGGACAGCAGAAAGCTCAGGCGCTGGTCATAGCATGGACAGCAGAGAGCTCAGGAGCAGAGCACAACAGGGACAGCAGAGAGCTCAGGGGCTGGTGACGGCAGGGACAGCAGAGAGCTCAGGCGCTGGTCACAGCAGGGACAGCAGAGAGCTCAGGAGCAGAGCACAGCAGGGACAGCAGAGAGCTCAGGAGCAGAGCACAGCAGGGACAGCAGAGAGCTCAGGCGCTGGTCACAGCGGGGACAGCAGAGAGCTCAGGCGCTGGTCACAGCGGGGACAGCAGAGAGCTCAGGCGCTGGTCACAGCGGGGACAGCAGAGAGCTCAGGCGCTGGTCACAGCAGGGACAGCAGAGAGCTCAGGCGCTGGTCACAGCAGGGACAGCAGAGAGCTCAGGCGCTGGTCACAGCAGGGGCAGCAGAGAGCTCAGGCGCTGGTCACAGCAGGGGCAGCAGAGAGCTCAGGAGCAGAGCACAGCAGGGACAGCAGAGAGCTCAAGAGCAGAGCACAGCAGAGAGCTCAGGCGCTGGTCACAGTGGGAACAGCAGAGAGCTCAGGCGCTGGTCACAGCGGGGACAGCAGAGAGCTCAGGCGCTGGTCACAGCGGGGACAGCAGAGAGCTCAGGCGCTGGTCACAGCGGGGACAGCAGAGAGCTCAGGCGCTGGTCACAGCGGGGACAGCAGAGAGCTGAGGCGCTGGTCACAGCGGGGACAGCAGAGAGCTGAGGCGCTGGTCACAGCGGGGACAGCAGAGAGCTCAAGCGCTGGTCACAGCGGGGACAGCAGAGAGCTCAGGCGCTGGTCACAGCGGGGACAGCAGAGAGCTCAGGCGCTGGTCACAGCGGGGACAGCAGAGAGCTCAGGTGCTGGTCACAGCGGGGACAGCAGAGAGCTCAGGCGCTGGTCACAGCGGGGACAGCAGAGAGCTCAGGCGCTGGTCACAGCGGGGACAGCAGAGAGCTCAGGCGCTGGTCACAGCGGGGACAGCAGAGAGCTCAGGCGCTGGTCACAGCGGGGACAGCAGAGAGCTCAGGCGCTGGTCACAGCGGGGACAGCAGAGAGCTCAGGCGCTGGTCACAGCGGGGACAGCAGAGAGCTCAGGCGCTGGTCACAGCGGGGACAGCAGAGAGCTCAGGCGCTGGTCACAGCGGGGACAGCAGAGAGCTCAGGCGCTGGTCACAGCGGGGACAGCAGAGAGCTCAGGCGCTGGTCACAGCGGGGACAGCAGAGAGCTCAGGCGCTGGTCACAGCGGGGACAGCAGAGAGCTCAGGCGCTGGTCACAGCGGGGACAGCAGAGAGCTCAGGCGCTGGTCACAGCGGGGACAGCAGAGAGCTCAGGCGCTGGTCACAGCGGGGACAGCAGAGAGCTCAGGCGCTGGTCACAGCGGGGACAGCAGAGAGCTCAGGCGCTGGTCACAGCGGGGACAGCAGAGAGCTCAGGCGCTGGTCACAGCGGGGACAGCAGAGAGCTCAGGCGCTGGTCACAGCGGGGACAGCAGAGAGCTCAGGCGCTGGTCACAGCGGGGACAGCAGAGAGCTCAGGCGCTGGTCACAGCGGGGACAGCAGAGAGCTCAGGCGCTGGTCACAGCGGGGACAGCAGAGAGCTCAGGCGCTGGTCACAGCGGGGACAGCAGAGAGCTCAGGCGCTGGTCACAGCGGGGACAGCAGAGAGCTCCGGCGCTGGTCACAGCGGGGACAGCAGAGAGCTCAGGCGCTGGTCATAGCGGGGACAGCAGAGAGCTCAGGCGCTGGTCACAGCGGGGACAGCAGAGAGCTCAGGGGCAGAGCACAGCAGGGACAGCAGAGAGCTCAGGCACTGGTCACAGCAGGGACAGCAGAGAGTTTAGGCGCTGGTCACAGCGGGGACAGCAGAGAGCTCAGGGGCAGAGCACAGCAGGGACAGCAGAGAGCTCAGGAGCAGAGCACAGCAGAGAGCTCAGGAGCAGAGCACAGCAGGGACAGCAGAGAGCTCAGGAGCAGAGCACAGCAGGGACAGCAGAGAGCACAGCAGGGACAGCAGAGAGCTCAGGAGCTGGTCACAGCAGGGACAGCAGAGAGCTCAGGCGCTGGTCACAGCAGGGACAGCAGAGAGCTCAGGCGCTGGTCACAGCAGGGACAGCAGAGAGCTCAGGAGCAGAGCACAGCCGGGACAGCAGAGAGCTCAGGAGCAGAGCACTGCAGGGACAGCAGAGAGCACAGCAGGGACAGCAGAGAGCTCAGGAGCAGAGCACAGCAGAGAGCTCAGGAGCAGAGCACAGCAGGGACAGCAGAGATTTCAGGAGCAGAGCACAGCAGGGACAGCAGAGAGCTCAGGAGCAGAGCACAGCAGGGACAGCAGAGAGCTCAGGCGCTGAGCACAGCAGAGAGCTCAGGAGCAGAGCACAGCAGAGAGCTCAGGCGCTGAGCACAGCAGGGACAGCAGAGAGCTCAGGAGCAGAGCACAGCAGGGACAGCAGAGAGCTCAGGGGCTGGTCACAGCAGGGACAACGGAGAGCTCAGGCGCTGGTCACAGCAGGGACAGCAGAGAGCTCAGGAGCAGAGCACAGCAGGGACAGCAGAGAGCTCAGGAGCAGAGCACAGCAGAGAGCTCAGGCGCTGGTCACAGCTGGAACAGCAGAGAGCTCAGGCGCTGGTCACAGCAGGGGCAGCAGAGAGCTCAGGAGCAGGTCACAGCAGAGAGCAGAGAGCTCAGGCGCTGGTCACAGCGGGGACAGCAGAGAGCTCAGGCGCTGGTCACAGCGGGGACAGCAGAGAGCTCAGGCGCTGGTCACAGCGGGGACAGCAGAGAGCTCAGGCGCTGGTCACAGCGGGGACAGCAGAGAGCTCAGGCGCTGGTCACAGCGGGGACAGCAGAGAGCTCAGGCGCTGGTCACAGCGGGGACAGCAGAGAGCTCAGGCGCTGGTCACAGCGGGGACAGCAGAGAGCTCCGGCGCTGGTCACAGCGGGGACAGCAGAGAGCTCAGGCGCTGGTCACAGCGGGGACAGCAGAGAGCTCAGGCGCTGGTCATAGCGGGGACAGCAGAGAGCTCAGGCGCTGGTCACAGCGGGGACAGCAGAGAGCTCAGGGGCAGAGCACAGCAGGGACAGCAGAGAGCTCAGGCACTGGTCACAGCAGGGACAGCAGAGAGTTTAGGCGCTGGTCACAGCGGGGACAGCAGAGAGCTCAGGGGCAGAGCACAGCAGGGACAGCAGAGAGCTCAGGAGCAGAGCACAGCAGAGAGCTCAGGAGCAGAGCACAGCAGGGACAGCAGAGAGCTCAGGAGCAGAGCACAGCAGGGACAGCAGAGAGCACAGCAGGGACAGCAGAGAGCTCAGGAGCTGGTCACAGCAGGGACAGCAGAGAGCTCAGGCGCTGGTCACAGCAGGGACAGCAGAGAGCTCAGGCGCTGGTCACAGCAGGGACAGCAGAGAGCTCAGGAGCAGAGCACAGCCGGGACAGCAGAGAGCTCAGGAGCAGAGCACTGCAGGGACAGCAGAGAGCACAGCAGGGACAGCAGAGAGCTCAGGAGCAGAGCACAGCAGAGAGCTCAGGAGCAGAGCACAGCAGGGACAGCAGAGATTTCAGGAGCAGAGCACAGCAGGGACAGCAGAGAGCTCAGGAGCAGAGCACAGCAGGGACAGCAGAGAGCTCAGGAGCAGAGCACAGCAGAGAGCTCAGGCGCTGAGCACAGCAGGGACAGCAGAGAGCTCAGGAGCAGAGCACAGCAGGGACAGCAGAGAGCTCAGGGGCTGGTCACAGCAGGGACAACGGAGAGCTCAGGCGCTGGTCACAGCAGGGACAGCAGAGAGCTCAGGAGCAGAGCACAGCAGGGACAGCAGAGAGCTCAGGAGCAGAGCACAGCAGAGAGCTCAGGAGCAGAGCACAGCAGAGAGCTCAGGCGCTGGTCACAGCTGGAACAGCAGAGAGCTCAGGCGCTGGTCACAGCAGGGGCAGCAGAGAGCTCAGGAGCAGAGCACAGCAGAGAGCTCAGGCGCTGGTCACAGCGGGGACAGCAGAGAGCTCAGGCGCTGGTCACAGCGGGGACAGCAGAGAGCTCAGGCGCTGGTCACAGCGGGGACAGCAGAGAGCTCAGGCGCTGGTCACAGCGGGGACAGCAGAGAGCTCAGGCGCTGGTCACAGCGGGGACAGCAGAGAGCTCAGGCGCTGGTCACAGCGGGGACAGCAGAGAGCTCAGGCGCTGGTCACAGCGGGGACAGCAGAGAGCTCAGGCGCTGGTCACAGCGGGGACAGCAGAGAGCTCAGGGGCAGAGCACAGCAGGGACAGCAGAGAGCTCAGGCGCTGGTCACAGCGGGGACAGCAGAGAGCTCAGGGGCAGAGCACAGCAGGGACAGCAGAGAGCTCAGGAGCAGAGCACAGCAGGGACAGCAGAGAGCTCAGGAGCAGAGCACAGCAGGGACAGCAGAGAGCTCAGGAGCAGAGCACAGCAGGGACAGCAGAGAGCACAGCAGGGACAGCAGAGAGCTCAGGAGCAGAGCACAGCAGGTACAGCAGAGAGCTCAGGCGCTGGTCACAGCAGGGACAGCAGAGAGCTCAGGCGCTGGTCACAGCAGGGACAGCAGAGAGCTCAGGAGCAGAGCACAGCCGGGACAGCAGAGAGCTCAGGAGCAGAGCACAGCAGGGACAGCAGAGAGCACAGCAGGGACAGCAGAGAGCTCAGGAGCAGAGCACAGCAGGGACAGCAGAGAGCTCAGGAGCAGAGCACAGCAGGGACAGCAGAGATTTCAGGAGCAGAGCACAGCAGGGACAGCAGAGAGCTCAGGAGCAGAGCACAGCAGGGACAGCAGAGAGCTCAGGAGCAGAGCACAGCAGGGACAGCAGAGAGCTCAGGAGCAGAGCACAGCAGAGAGCTCAGGCGCTGAGCACAGCAGGGACAGCAGAGAGCTCAGGAGCAGAGCACAGCAGAGAGCTCAGGGGCTGGTCACAGCAGGGACAGCGGAGAGCTCAGGCGCTGGTCACAGCAGGGACAGCAGAGAGCTCAGGCGCTGGTCACAGCGGGGACGGCAGAGAGCTCAGGCGCTGGTCACAGCGGGGAGAGCAGAGAGGTCAGGCGCTGGTCACAGCAGGGAGCTCAGGCGCTGGTCACAGCAGGGACAGCAGAGAGCTTCAAGAAGGGTCTAGATGCCTTTTTACACCTAAATAACATTGATGGTTCTGTTATATAGAATTGTTTCCCCTAAATCCCTTCCTTATCCAATCCCTTCCCTTCCTTGGTTGAATTTGATGGACAAGTGTCTTTTTTCAACCGTATAAACTATGTCTGATGTCCCATGAGCCGCAGACGTGTTCTAGAAGATGTTTGTAGGAATTTTCTTAAGACCTGAGGGAACATTTGTCTTTTTATGCAGAGTGGAATGTGGTCCCACCCAATACGTGTCTCCGGTCATACAAGGGCGGTTCTCGTTCTCGTGTTAGAAATGAAGACAACATTTTTCTAAATTTTTTTTTAACATAGTCCCCTTTTAGAAGGATTCACTTCTCCCAACGTTCCTGCCTTTTTTTTTAACCCCTCCAAAAATAAGAATTTGTCAAACTCTCCAAAATACTCCTCTGTCTCGGCGAAGACTTCCTTGTTTTAGCAAAAAAATTTTTCCAGAGAGCCATCGTGTTCGGGAACTAGAAAATGTCACAGGGAGCCCGATGGGGTGAATACGGGGGGTGTGGCAGGGAGGCCAGATGGGGTGAATACGGGGGGTGCGGCAGTCGCGGGGAGGCCAGATGGGGTGAATACGGGAGGTGCGGCAGTCGCGGGGAGGCCAGATGGGGTGAATACGGGGGGTGTGGCAGTGAGCCAGATGAGGTGAATACGGGGGGTGCGGCAGTCGCGGGGAGGCCAGATGGGTGAATACGGGGGGTGCGGCAGTGGCAGGGAGCTAGATGGGGGGAATACGGGGGGTGCGGCAGTCGCGGGGAGCCAGATGGGGTGAATACGGGGGGTGCGGCAGTGGCGGGGAGCTAGATGGGGGGAATACGGGGGGTGCGGCAGTCGCTGGGAGCCGGATGGGGTGAATACGGGGGGTGCGGCAGCAATTCATAACGCAATTCATGGAGTTTGACAACTCCGGATGAATGTGCTGGTGCGTTATCGTGGTCATGCGGCTGAGTCTCCTTCAATTTTTTGTCGAAGCGTTCCAATAACTCGCTGTAGTATTGTCCAGTGATCGTTCTTTCTTTTTCTAAAAAATCCATGAGGATGATGCCGTTTGCATCCCAAAAAATCGTTGCCATGACTTTTCCGGCAGATGGGAGCGTCTCCGCCTTCTTTGGAGCGGATTCCCCGGGATTGTTCTGATTGCTACTTAGTTTCTGGTGTGTAATGATGAATCGAGGTTTCATCAACGGCGACAACTCGACGCAAAAACTCTTCGGATTTCGCTTAAATTGCTCCAAACACGAAGCTTCGGAGTTACCAGCCGCATCCGCTTGTTGTCCACCGTGAGCAATCGCGGAAGCCATCGGCCGACAATTTTTTTCAGTGCCAACTTATCATGTAAAATATGACTTGCTGTTCCGGTCGTCGCACCTACGTCTTCTGCTACTTTGCGCACTTTCGTTCGCCGAGTTTCATGTTGTGGACTTTTTGAATGATTTCCTCGGTAACCGCGTCTGCCGGGCGTCCTGGTCGCTCCTCATCAAAAACTGATGATCGCCCACATTTAAATTCATTGAACCAATGTCTAACTGTGGTCATAGATGGCGAAGTGTCCCCATAAACAGCCAATCACTTTGCTTCTATCTCCTCACATTTTTTCCCATCCAAAAACAAAAAGCAAATTAGCGAACAATAATCACTAAACACGTCTTACTCAAATGGCGCCAAATCCAAACTAACCAATCAATCAGTCTGCAATTGGTTTTGTCGTTGTTTGATAGATGGCAGCACATCGATGATAACACCAACTTCCCTCAGGAACGTCCTCTGTCCTCAAACACGGGGACTTATTGTACCGCCCTCGTATTTGGTCTCTTCGGTCACGAGTTTTTCCAGCTGCTTTTCATCTCCGATGGATCATGTGAGGTGATGGGATAAGGATTGGTGCCGCTGCACGTTAAAGCCCTACGTGACAAGTCTCCAGTATCCCATTACCCAGTCATGATCGGGCCAGTTCCTTCAGGGAAACCAACTGTTCTGTGCACATATTTGGTCTTCGGTTTCCTCCATCTTGGCACCTTCTCACCTATCAGCTTTTCCACCTTGACTTCTAGGATGATAACATGGACCTGCATTTGCTCACAATATTTTTGCATATCACTTATTAAAACATAAGACTCTTAATCTGACTGCTCCACCAATACCTCCTCCCATCCATGTACAGCGGCTGAGGTATCATGTAGCGTTGGTTCAGGCAGAGGCTCACTATTTCCTGGAGAAGAACTAGTAATTCTTTCCCACAATACTTACTATGTAAGACTATTGTCCCGGATGATGTGGCCCCTGTATGGATGAGGGCCCCTCAAGTACTAGATCATCCAGTTTCCTCATCTTCTCCTCCAGACGCTCCTTCTCCTGAGTGACCACCCAGGATGGACAAGGACGAGATCACCAGAAGAATATTAAACTTCACCCTGGAGATCATCTACCTGCTGAGCGGAGAGGTAATGGCCTCCACATTTCTAATAAATTCAGAAGAGACCTGGATGTGTGGAAGGGTTCCCCCTAAATGTCCTTTCCCATACACAGGCTTATACATTAGTGAAGAAGACATCAGATGACCCTGAGGCCCCCAGCAGCCATCTCCAGGAGTCAGGAGGATGGAGTTGGAGCCCCAGTGCAAAGCTTCCTCCTCACCCCCAGATCCATGAGCAGAGGATCCTAGAACTGACCATGAAGATGACTGCGCTGCTGACTGGAGAGGTGACACTGCTGGGGATGCTGGGAAATGATCCGGCACTGGAGGGGTCTGGGTGATGACTGTGTCATTGTGTGTGTCAGGTTCCTATAAGGTGTCAGGATGTGGCTGTGTATTTCTCCATGGAGGAGCGGGAGTATATAGAGGGACACAAGGACCTGTACCAGGACGTCATGATGGAGGACCCCCGGCCCCGCACATCACACGGTAAGAGGTGATCTATATACAGGATAATCTATAAACCAAGAGTAAAAGTCACATACATAAATTATTTTATCATAAAAATACTATAAACAACGATTCCCAAACTTACAAAAGTCCTGAAAAGTCTTATATGGGATAATCCTCCCGACATGTAACCTATCAGTATAAATACGTAGTGTACAGTATATATATATACATAGGATGCGGCCGATGGATACCCCCCTGCGTTTCGCTGTAATCCTGCTTCCACAGGAATGTACAAGGTAAGTATTCAAAGCAATTACTTGGTTCAGATTAGCAAAAGCAAAACCTAAAAGCAATAAATAACTAGTCACTTGCTCTCCTTGCTTATGAAATCAACTTTTAAAATGATGCTAATGAGCATGGAGTGTTTTCACCAGGTGGTCTATCTTCACAGGCTGTTACACTGTCTCGCTCACCCCCTGCAACCCTCCCTCTTCTTCCCTCTTATTGTGTGTTGCTGCTTTGAGCTTACAGTAGGCAGAGGAAGGGGGAGACAGTGTAACAGCCTGTGAAGACACAGTACGGAGGGGCTCAGGAAGAGTCCTTTGGTTTATTAGCATCATTTTAGAGTAAAGGAGGCCGTGGATAACAAGTATGAGACGCTTTCCACAGTCCTTGTGCCTGGACCTGTGAGTCTCTCTGCTCTATCATGATGGATTCTGATGGGTGATTTCCTTTCATGGCTCTCAGCTCTGAGAAGATTGAATATGACATGGAACCCCTGTTGCTCCAAAAAGGGGCCCTGTATTCTGAGAGAATCTGCTTCTTTGTTCTGCCAAAGATCAAGTTCTAGTGGGTCTTCCCTGATTTCGGCTACATACACCAGTTTTGAACTGGGTCAGTGATGAAGTCCTGCAATAGGGACCTCGCTGCTGTCTGAGACACTGGCCATGTTTGCGTATATCAAGAGAACCTAGAAAGGTTCCGGAGACAAAGTCTTCTCCAGCCTGAGCTGGGCTTTTCATAGAGAAGAAGGATGGATCTCTCCGTCAATGCAAAAACCACCGTGGTCTGAACACGATCAAGAAAAAGTTTCCCTTGCTGGTAATCTTGGATCTCTATGCCAGGATCTGAGGAGCTGAAACCTTCACAAAGCTGCATCTCCAAGGGAGGGACCTATAACTTGAGTTGTATCCATGAAAATGATGACGTTCAACACCAGAGACGGTCGTTATGAGAATCCAGTGAAGCCCTGTGGTATTTGTAACGCTCCAGTTGTATCCCATGATTTTCTGGAGGACGTCTTGTTGTACACCTTCTGGTTGGCATCTGTTCCTCTGATTTGACGATGCACTGGAGAAACGTTTGTTTAGATTTATCGGAGTTGAGTCATCTGTCGGGAGGATCTGCAAACCCAGTGATTATTTATACTGACACAAATCCTGACTGACTTATAATCTGTGTCTGAATATCAAGCTCCATTTCATCATCCTGAAAGAGGATCATTAGTGTATATATATATATATCTCAAAGTGTATTGACCAAGAAAATGTACGGATTATAGAAGCCAATGGCCAGAGAAGAAAATCGACTCCCGTAGCAATGGTATAAGCACAATAAAACACCTACATCTTATACTGACAATGAAAGCTACACAGTTACATCTTTACACGATTCTTCAAAAATGGGAAAATCCGAACGTTTCTGCAACCATGTGTCATAGTGTAATGATAGGATTAGATCAGGGATCAGAAGGACAGCCCTAAAGCATCTTAAAGTCAAGGCAGTGCAGGTTCCTCACAGAATACAATCCCACGCTAGGGCCTCAATTGCCTCCATTGGGGAAGCTCCATGAGCATATCATTGACCCTTCTCTAATTGTTGTTCCACTCCATCCAATAACTTACAAGAGTAGAATTGCACAGGCACTGCTAATTATCTGGACAATATCCCATTAAGAATGGGGGGTCGGAAGGCGCCGGTGTGCTCACAGGTGGTTCTCAACTGCTTCAAACTGACACATATGCAATGAATGGAGAAGCAAAGAATAACGGCACCGAAGAAAGTGAAAACACACGGGGGGTGAGCGGCACCAGGCAGCGCCGTCTCCAGGCAATGCGGCTCTCAAGATTTTTCACTGCCACTTTTGTTCCTACAGCTGACAGAGAAAAGATTATCTCATGGGGCACAATTCTTGTTTATTCCTAGACTCGAAAGACTCTGGACTTTATTGCTCTCCAATACTGGTAACCTACATTCTCCAAGAATGTGCAGGAGTCTCTACCCATTCTAGACCCACAGCCGCGTCCTGATAGACCTTGACATCATATCGCCATGGATTTCATCACTTACTCCCTACATTGACCATATATTATACCATCTGGGTCTATGTTGACTACTTTTTTAAAATGGTGCGCGTCATTCCGCTGTCTGATCTTCCCTCATCTTCCTTCTCGTCTTGCAATTCTGTTTATTCCGCACAAATTCCCTTCATTGTCTCTGACCGAGGTGTCTAATTCACATCTACATTCCGGAGAGCTTTATGTGAACTGCTAGATATAAAATTGGACTTTTCTTCCGCATAACATCCAGATTCCAATGATCAAGTAAAACGTTTCAGGCTGATTTTTGAGGGACACCATTGCCTAGATTTTTTTGGCCCATTTGAAGTTCTGCAACGAATTATCCCTGTGCCTTACAATCTTTGTTTGCCTAGGAATTCTTTACTCCTTCCATGTTTCTCTACTCAAACCCCGTGGCCCCTTATAGTTTTTGTATAAACTCGGTTGCACTTTTTTCTCCAGGTGGTTCCACTGATGTTTTGGAGGTTGCGGTTACCTTTTGTCTTGTAGACTGGAGGGGCTTTGGTGCTCAAGAAAGAACATTTAAAGAAAATATGAATTCTCCAGTTTCAAAAGGCTTCTCAAAACCTTGTTTTGTGCCTGTGTTTCCCTGTGTGGCTTGTTTCCGATCCTGTCCTGCCTGCCACAACTGTCTGTCCTTTCCCGGACACTGCTTGTATGCAGGCCATTCACTTGCCTGATCCCTTGATGCCACGCATCTGTGCCTCCTTGCCCACTGGGCCAGCAGCTATCCACACTGGGACCACCACAAGAGAAAGCAGCTCTGCAGCAAAGTCCAGGTCCCTGTATAGGGGTGAAAGGGTGAATAGCAGAGAGGAGAATGGAGAAGAAGCTAAATGCATGAAAACATGAATGCCCGTGGCAGCCTGAAGAAGTCCAATCCTTTCGCTTTCTCGCTTGTACTGTGTGAAGGTCGGTGATTAACTGTTCCCCATGAACCAAGTCCCAGAGGTGATCAACGGGAGAATCCTCATGAGGAGCAGAATACTCAAAATATAAAAAACTAATCTAAATACTTTGTGTAAATAAGTGAATAAAGTTGTCAAGGAAAATTGCCCAAATTGGCGAGTTACACTACCAAGGCAAGGAGGAGGAGCTGAAATGGTTAATAGTGTAAGAAAGGGAAAGTAGAATCACAAAGCAACTCACATAATGTCACAAAACTGAAAAAAATTACGGGCCAAAGATACTATGGGAGATGACCATAAGGGTCTTTGCATACACAAGGTTTTCAAACCGTCCTCGCTGCAAAGGTGAGTTTGGAATTATTTGAGTCTGGTTTCCAGCTTTGGAATGGAGTAACACAGGAAAGACGCACTGTCCTTTCTGAAGATTAGTTCTAGACTGCTTTATTCTCCTGGCACTGAAACTCTTATATGGAAAGTCATAACACACTCTGCAAGGGGCGTGCAAGTACACAAGCGGGCGATACTATTGGGTGGTGTGACCCTGGAAATGCAACACTATTGGATGTAAGCACACAAAGGAATGTAGAACCATTGGCTGTCTTCACATAAACAAAATGCCCCGGTGCTCCTCTGGATACCTTCCTCTAGGTGGTGCTAGCGAGCGCTAAGTCTTTTTGTGCTTTGCTTAGGGACGAACCCCACCCAAACTTTAGTTTTCACTACATGAAGTTATGTAAAATGAATGCTGAGTCTTTAAAATGTCTGACAGTTTGTAAGATGGCGTCCAAGACCAGTGTGATATCCTTAACATTTCCCCCCTTTTGAGTCTTATTGGCCTGTAACTTTGTCCAGGTACCTTTAGGTAGGCTAAGCCCTTAGCTGCTGGACTTGTTAACTCTTCACCAGATCCCCTGGAGGCCAGTCACTCGGGAGTTACAGGCCTGCATACTGAAATTACATCATTGTGTTTCCATAGTTTATGGGTTTATTAACAGGCTGGTTCTTCAACAAGACGGTATCCTCCACACCGGACACTTCTCCTGTCGTGGTTCTTACCGCCTAGACGGCCATCTGGGACATGGTGCACTTGATGAGGGGGACCACACAACACGCAATAAGTGACCAGAGCAAAATCACAATCCCCAATATCACCTCCACTTAAAGAAAACCCTTCCATTCCGCCAACCACAAAGTGAAGGGCAAAGTGTCCACCCCAGAGTTTCTCTTGAGGTTTCCTGGACAGTCCTTCAACCTTTTCAAGAGCATGGGTAATGGATCCATAGGGGGCGATGTCATCCGGCATGTACATGTAACAAGCTGCTCCCAGCATCTTACAGACTCCTCCCTTCTCAGCAAGGATCATGTCCAAAGCCATGCGGTTCTGGAAAGCATCTCGGATATAACTCACAAATCTCTGTTGATTACAATAAAACAGTTATAACCCAATCAACATCTTTGCTCAGCTATCTGGGGAATAATGGACTCTAGTCCTGCTCATATCTGATTGTGGGCCTTGTACTCATCTGGGACCCCCCTTGGTGCTCCCACTGTATCTATATACACGTTGTCATCTAGGGGCTTCTCTTAGACCTCCAGAATCCTTTGGGATTCTCTACCTTTCCTTTATGTGTCTGATCAAACATCCTTGGGGATCACGAGGAAGGAATGCACAAACTTTATCACTGTACACTCACCTTCTCACCTGACCTGACTCTCCTATCCCTACAAATCCTGTACACATCAGACACTGCTAATACAGGGTTACCTGTGCTGTCAATGTTATAGAAGGTCATTGTCTTGTTGCACCAACCGTAGATAAAGTCTCCTACCCTAGGGGGCATCCTGGTCACCCCTATAGATACAGTGATAGTCATGGTTGGGTGTCCCTGAGCATACAGTCAGTCAGAAGAGACCAGCTAGCAAGAAGAATAAGTAAGTTTGAAGATAGAAAGCATGCTGACTTCCCTCTAGCTTCACAGACGTGGCACTCGTCAGCAGGACTCAGAAAGGACCAGACTCTCTCTCTCTGGTGTCTCTTTACTACCACGTAGTCTCCAGGCTTCAGATTTTGCATCCTGAGGTCTCTGTCTGGATCTGAAAAAGGAATCAGAAACACTTTTGTGGACCTTTTCCAAGGCCTGGCTCAACTGTGTGGCATGTTCCACCTGGTTTCCTGCCATCAGCTGTAGGGTCTGTGGGAAGTAGGGGCCTAGTCTGGGTGCACAGCCAAAAAGTACTTCAAATGGGATAATCCTGTTAAGGGTGGTCCTAACTGAATAGAGGGCAGCACGCGTGCCATGGTTTCCCTGTTACTTCCATGGCCTCCTGGATCTCTAACTTAAGAGTGCCATTTAGTTTCTTAATCCCACCACTAACTTGGGAAAGGTAAGGGGCGTGCAGGGCCTGTTCTACACCCAGGAGGGACAAGGTTTCAGGTCTTTACCTGTCCAGTGAAGTGGGTTCTGCGACCGTACTCTATGGTCTCTGGAAGTCCAAACCTGTAGGAAAAATTTCACTCACCAACTTCTTGGCTGCAGCTCTGACAGTAGCCCTGGTCATGGGAAAAGCTTCTGGCCACCCTGGAAAGAGATCAATGCACACAGGCACGTACTCCTACGTACCACACTTTGGTAGCTGGATAAAATCCATCTGCAGTCTTAGGAAGGGATACAGCAGCTTGAGTGTCACCTTCTGTGGGGTCTTTACCACCTTACCCGGGTTGTGGCGGGCACAGACTATACAGGCTTTCACTAGTCTAGTGACAGGGGTAGTAATGCCCGGGGCAAACCACTGGTGGTTTATGAGCACTAGCATGGCCATTTTGGATGTGTGTGTGTCTGTGGGCTACTTGACTTACTGTCGGGTGCAGGGCTCCGGGCAGGCACACCCTCTCTCCCAGCATCCAGGTCACATCGGCATCTGGGCTCCAGCTTTCCTCCACACTTCCTTCACTTCTGATGACTCTCGGGCCACTTGGGACTGGAACACCTGTGGATCAAACTTTTTAGGTCAGAACTCACCGCTGAGACTTCAGGACAGTCTCTGGTTCCATCTGTGCAGCTGCCTTCACCATCCCGTCAGCCACATACTTGCCCTTGGCTTGTGGAGTTACCAAATTGTGTGTGCTTTTACTTTTATTATCCCCACCTCTTGTGGAAGTAAGCGAGCATCCATGAGCTCTTTAATCAGCGTGCCATGCTCAAAGGGGGTCCCTGCAGAGGTGAGGAAATCTCTAGCCTTCCATATGGGTTCATAGTCGTGTTTAGACCCCAGGACTATACCTTGAGTATAGATGTTTGCCCTTTTACCTTCCACCAGCTGTAGCACTTCCCTTTTTTTTAAAAGAATTTATTTTTGCAGTTTTTTGAAATTTTATACAATTACAATAAACAAAACCGAAGAACAAGATTGTCTGTCACATATTTCCTTCCCCCCATTACAGGATTATTATGTAACATCCATGGTAACAGTCAGGGTCTTGCTGCGTTCCAAAATTAACTGAGGGATATTACACAGTAAATGACAGCAGGATACTGTAGCCAGACGTCTTGATACAACACAAATAACTATTGACACATAGACAATCAGTCACACACATAGACAATCAGTCACACACACACACCAGAACACTCAGTCTCCTTCATTATGGAGAGAAGTAGATATCACATGTGATTATAAGGCAGTATGGGGAGTCACACACACACACACACACATACCAGCACGCTCAGTCTCCTTCATTATGGAGAGAAGTAGATATCACATGTGATTATAAGGCTGTATGGGGAGTCACACACACACACACACATACACACCAGCACGCTCAGTCTCCTTCATTATGGAGAGAAGTAGATATCACATGTGATTATAAGGCTGTATGGGGAGTCACGCACCATCTGGACCAGATGTCATCAAACTTCTGGGGACACTTCCTGTTGGCATACAGAGACCGGTAGTGGGGAATGACGCTGTTAATGAGTAGTATCCATCTTTAATGGGGGGGCTCCTGGTCCTTCCAGGTCATCATCACCACTTTTCGGGCGTAGTATAAGACAAACCTAAAGAAAATTTTGTCATAGTGGCCATTGATAACTTCATTTATAATGCCGAGGAGACACACAGAGGGAGACAGTAAACGTGTGAAATCAAAGTGTAGATTTAGGAACTCCAGCACTTCGGACCAGAAGACATGAACCCTAGGACAGGACCAGACACAGTGCAGGAAGGATCCGACTTTAGCCTGACAGCGAAAGCAAAGATCATTGGGCATTGCTCCTATGCGGAATGGTCTAGCAGGGGTGAAATATACTCGATGGAGGAATTTAGATTGGATCAGGAAGTCCCTCGCACTCACTACAGATGTGAAGTAGGACAGTTCGACCTCCCTCCAGTCATCATCTGACAGGTCAGGGATATCCTGTCTCCAGCGTTCACAGGCTCTATCAAACGTTCTGGAGTTTTGCTCTTGTAATAGAGCATAGCACTGAGTGAGTGGCTTAGGGAGGTCCGGGGTACTCATCAGAGTCTCTAGTTTCACTGTCAGGCTAAAGGAGCCAAATTGGGCTTTGAATGCGTGTCGCAGTTGCGTGTAGTGGAAGCTGGCCGTATCGGGTACAGTATGTCTCTCCCTTATCTCGTTAAAGCTGAGTAATTCTGCTTCCGGAGATAATAGCTGACCTACAAATTTCACCCCCGCCGCCCCCCACATTGTCCAGCCTGGGAGGGAGAGGAAGTGAGAAAGCCACGGATTGAGCCACAATGGAGTCCTAGGCGAAAGAGGGGGAGAGCTGCTCGGTTCTACCAGGGATTGCGCCCTACGCCAGCACACCGCTACCGTACGTAGGGGGAGTGGGGTATCAGATGGGGACTTGTATCTGTACAGCAGGTTTGTAAGGGCTTCGTAGGAACCTACCAGGGCCCCAGCCAGTGCAGTAGCTGCATTACCCATGTCTATATCTATCCACCACTGGGCATATACTAGCTGGGAAGCCAGGTAATAAAGATACAGATCCGGGGCAGCCAGTCCACCCCTAGACTTGGGCACCACTCTGCCAGTAGAAGGACCTGAGAATGCCGTCTATGCGTTTAAACAGGCTCTTAGGAAGCAGTATAGGACAGGCATGGAAAAGGTATAGAAATTTTGGGAGAAAGATCATTTTAAATATATTAATGCGCCCGTACAAAGACAGGGGGAGAGTGGACCAGGCTTTTAGGCGCGATTCCGTTGCAGCTATCAAGGGTGTAATGTTTAACTCCGTATATGCCTGGACCCTGCGTGACACCTGGACTCCCAGATATTTAAAGGTGGACACCACCTGGACTGGGACGGGGAGGGAGTGTACCCCTACATCAGGTAAGGGAAAGAGGGCCGATTTGTCCCAGTTAACCCGGAGACCTGAGAACCCCCCATAGCGTTCTATCAGGGACAGAAGGGATTCCAGAGAGGGGCCCACATCCCCAAGGTATACAAGTGTATCATCAGCATAGATACCTTTTCCATAATAGTACCTCTAGTAATGCCTTTAATGCCCTCAGAGTGGCGGATCGCCACAGCGAGGGGTTCAATGGCGAGTGCGAAGAGGAGGGGAGATAGTGGGCAACCCTGTCTAGTGCCCCTGGCCATAGGGAGAGTAGGTGAGATATTAAGATTGGTCCGTACCCTAGCCTTAGGATCGTTATACAGTAGTTTAACTAATGCTGTAAATCGAGGGCCAATACCCATTCTAGGCAAGAGGGTCCACAAATAGGGCCACTCCACAGAATCAAACGCTTTGCAATTATCTAAGGATAATATAAACCCAGGGTCTGGAGACCGCTCTGCCTCTGCAATGTTCAGGTGTAGTCTTTGTATATTTATGTCAGCTCCCCTCCCAGGCATAAAGCCTGTCTGGTCTGGGTGAACCAAGGATAATATTACTTTGTTGAGCCTTGTTGCCAGAATTTTTGCTAGTATTTTAACATCTGAGTTTAGGAGGGAAATTGGATGGTATGAGTCGGGAAGCAGAGGGTCCTCGCCAGGCTTAGGAAGAACTACAATAAGGGCCTCTCGCATGGAGTCAGGAAGGGAACCGCTGTCAAGCGCATCGGAGTACAGGCTAAGGAGATGGGGGACCAGAGTCTCACAGTTATCCCTATACCACTCACCTCCCAGCCAGGTGTCTTACCGGGGGGCAACGATTGGATGGCCTGTTCCACCTCCTCCGCCGAGAGCAGGGCATCAAGCTCCGATGTCTGTGCCGGTGTGAGTCTCCAAAGTGGAAGACTGTCAAGGAATCTGGAGATCTCGACGGAAGAGGCGGACAATCTGGAGCTGTAAAGAGAAGAATAGAATTCATGAAATACCATGTTAATGGCCCGGGGTTCTGTGATCAATACTCCGCCACCATTGATAATAGAGGGAACGGAAGCACAGGGACATTCAGCCCGCGAGAGATACGCAAGCAGCTTCCCGTTTTTATCTCCGAATTCAAAGATAGACACCTCCCTGGCTAGCAGGCGCTTGCTGGTGCGCTCCTTCACTACAGCTAGGTGATTTCTCTGCGCTTGAGCCCAAGTCTTTTTATTCCCCGGAGTAGGTTTCTCTAGATAATCCTTTTCTGCAGTCACCAGTGCAGCGGTCAGCCTTTCCTCCTGCGCATTTAAAGACTTTCTATGGCCAGCTATGCCCGACATGAATGCTCCCCGCACCGAGGACTTGTACGAGTCCCAGACTAGAAGGGGATCAGGATGGGTTGAGTGTACATCCCAGAACTCGCTGTGTGCTGCCCTAACAGTACTCTGGACCGCTGGGGATAGGAGCCAGGCCGGGTGCAGGCGCCATAAGTGGGAGTCGCTGGGGGGGCCTATAAGGAGACTGATGAGCAAGGCGGAGTGGTCTGATGCACTGCGCGGGCAATAGGATACCTGATCAACGTGCGGCAACATATCTGGGGAGACAAAGGCCAGATCAATCCGAGAGAAGCTCTTATGCACAGAGGAATAAAATGAGTATTCTCTCTCTTGAGGGTGTTTACTACGCCAAACATCGGCGAGGTCTAGGGAAGTGAGCCACTCATTCAGACGGACCGAGCCTGTGTCTAGGCCACTTGTGCGATCCAAGGAGGGATTAGGGACAGCATTGAAGTCACCAATGCAGAGTATCGGACTTGGAGGCATAGCAGCCAGTTTACTGGATATTAGGTGCAATACAGCTGGGTCAAAGGGAGGGGGGACATAGACGCTATAGTGAAGGTAAAGCCCCACAAGGCGCAATGTACGATCACATAACGACCAAAGTGATCCGGCGCTACCTGTATGACTTCTATGGGAAGCGCTTTAGAAATGAGTATAGATACTCCCCTAGCGTAGACAGAGTAAGAGGAATGATAACCTCTAGCCACCCATGCCCGCTTCAGAGAGAGGACCTTCTGACCCGTAAGGTGTGTCTCTTGGATACATACAATGTGGCGGGCCTGACTCTTAATGACATCTAACATCAGGGCCCTCTTGAATTTGGAGTTGAGTCCCCTCACATTCCAACTCATTACCTTAAGTGTAGACATATTAGCGGAAGGGAAAGGGGTGTGGGGAAGGTGACGTGAGCAACCAAGCATTCATCCATTCATATCACATAGACATAGACAGACAGACAACAGTGAGCATAACAAATATAACCAGAACTGAACTAACAATCCCAAGAATACAAACCCCCTGTCTAACACCCTAACAGCAGTAGTGTAGACCTATACCCACTAACAGTCAAATAGTAGAACAGTGGTCCCTAACTCAAGACAAACCTACACCATTTGTCCCGGGACCTTCAACCCTTAATGTATAGATGATCAGGAGATTATTAGGCAGCCATATTTTGAGAGAACCAAAGAGGAGATAGGGGAGGGGGGGGGAGAAAGGAGGGAGACGTAGGGAGGTAGTGGTAACAGGGTAGTGGGGGGGAGGGAGAGGGAGGAGGAAGGGGGGGGAAGTAGGGGGGGAAGGAGAGGGGGAAGTGCCATATGTGGCGCACTGGCCAAGATGACCAAAAAGAGAACGCAAATCAGTCACAGGGTACATTTTGTGAGGCACGTAATATGTAAACAAATATTAGAAAACTGTAACAGTGATTTGGATAGATAACTATTCAAGACTAAGTCCAGCATTGTCATTGCATATCAGATAAAAGGATATGAGTCCAGTCATTCAGGAGGTGCGGGCCTCCGAGGGGCTGCATCAGCCCAGTGAAGTGCTTCGGTTGGGCAGGTGAAGAATCGAGTCTTCTGCCCGTCCACAATTGTTTCCTGACTGATGCAGAGAAATCAGGGTAGAAGGACACTCTGCTGTTGGCATAGAGAATTTCTCCCTTGGTACGGACCGCCCTGAGGATAGAGTCCCTGTCCCTAAAGTGCAGCAGTCGGGCCAAGAAGGGTCTTGGATTGCCCCCTGTAGGGCCAGGGCGGGATGGCACTCGATGGGCCCTTTCCACTGTGAAGAACGGGGAGAAGGTATCTGCAGGAAGCATATTTTTGAGCCAATTTTCAAAAAAGGATGCAGGGTCAGACCCCTCCACTTTTTCGGGGAGGCCAACCACTCGGACGTTGTTCCGTCGCAGGCGGTTTTCGAGGTCATCAGCTCTGTCGATGGATGCAGACATTTGGCGCTGAAGCTCTCTGATCTGTGTCGGCATGGGCCTCTGGACATCCTCCACCTCAGATATTCTGCGTTCAGTTTCTGTAATTCGCTCTTTAGCTTTGTGGACATCGTGTCTTAAAAGAACAAAGTCCTGTCGCAGCTCATCCACCTTGGTGACAAGTTTGGATTGGCACCCGTTAATGGCCGCCAGCACCTCTGCAAATTTGCGATCCAACTCCGTGGCCGCGTCAGGCGGATCAGCACCCTCTTCATAGCTTACAAGCTGCGGCGGGCTCTGGGAGCCTTCAAAGAGGGAGGGAGAGGAGTTTGGGGACCCCTGAGGAGAGCAGGGCTGTGTGCGGGAGAATTTCCCCAACTTTTTGGCAGCGTTCGACTGTATCTGTGCAAGAGCGGCTTGGGATGTGGAGCATTCCTGCATATCCAGGGACTGGAATGGAGGATCTTCATGGACGGATTCATCATCCGATGGAGGCGCAGATGCCCCGGACGCTGCTTTGAGCAATTTATGGTTCAATAAAAGTTTTATTGAGAAAAAAACAGAGTTGTGAAAAAATGACAGTAGTATGAACAGTAAAAACAAAGTGCAAGTACCCAGAGACCTACATAGCGGTCAAAATATTCGGGACGCAGCCCCATAATGTAGTCATGAGAAATGGCGAATAACGCAAGTGCAGACACTCAAGGCACCTTTTTGCAAAAATAAGTAATAAGAACAAACTGGGGGAAAGGGGTTAAGGGGGAGGATGGAGGGGGGAGGAAGGGAAAGTAGGGGGCGGGGGGAGAGAGAGGCCCCCCTGACTCTGCGGGATCATTGAAAAAGATATAGGTGTATCGAGAAAATGGAAAATACCTCAGTTATCAGGGGATACCCGTAAGCCAGAGTTTCTCCACTGGGTCCATTTCGACCAGGTGGAGAAGTAGGTCTCCATCCGGTTGCCGTCAGACGCACGGAGTTGTTCCATACGGCAGATACGATCTACTTCCTCGACCCACATCAAAGGGGTAGGGGGGGTCGTAGATTTCCAAAGTCTGGGGATCACCAACCTGAAGGCCACCAAAAAATGTCTTAAGATACCTTTCTTAATGTCGCGAAGGCGACCTGGTAGCATTGAGAGTAGCGCAATTGCAGGTGAGAGATCCCCAGAAGCTCCACAAATATCCTTATAGAGGTCCCAGACGGCAGACCAGATGGAGGCCACAACCTTACAATGCCACCAAACGTGGCGCATAGTTCCCAGAGCGGAGAGGCAGCGCCAACAAGTTGTCGAAGCAGATGGAAACATGTTGTGGAGGCGAACTGGGGTTCTATACCAGCGAGTAAGGATCTTGTAGTTCGTTTCTTGTATTTTACCAGAAACGGACATTTTGTGGGTGAGGATTAGGGATTTCTCCCGTGATTCCTTGGCAAAGTTCTCCCCTAGTTCCTTTTCCCAAGCCGACATGTACGGCAGGAGATGGTCCTCGGTATTGGTATCAGATAAAAGCCTATATAGGAAACACACACCATGCGAAGGTACAATTTGTTTAGAACATAGGTTCTCAAACGTGGTTAGGTCCTTGAAAAAACACTCTGTGGGGGACAGGGAAGCTAAAAAGCTCCTCAATTGGAGGTAGTGGAGCCAAGCCCCTGGGTAGCTTCCCTTTTCACCTAAAATATCAGTGAGGGGGCGTATTCCTGTATCAGAGATAAGGTCAACAATTTTTTGGGGTTTCCCATCAATAGGTTCCAGGAGTGGGGAGGATGTGAGCACTTGGGGGAGGCCTGGGAAGTCCCTGGCAGAAGAGAGTGTGCCAGGAATGTTAGTTACTTTAGAATTAGCTGCAAACTTGCTCCAGGCTTTGAATACCCCTGACATTAGGGGAGAGACTCTCAAGAGCTCCCAGTTGGTTTTGGGGGGTAACCAAAATAGGCCAGGTAGATTACTAGGGTTAGGGAAAGCACTCTCAATACCAACCCATAATTTGTCTTTGTTCTGTGAAGCGATGTCGAGGAACACTTTGCATATGGATGCTCTATAGTAGCGGGTAAAGTCCGGTAGTCCTGCCCCCCGTCCTCTTTATGTCTAGTCAGGAGGCTGTATTTTATTCTGGAGGAAGAGTCCTTCCAGATGAATTTAGTGGCAAATTTACGTAGGTGTTGGAGAAAAGATCTCGGTAGATTTAGTGGGATCGTCTGGAAAAAATAAAGGATTTTAGGTAGCGAGTCCATTTTAAGAGAGTTTATTCTGCCAAACCACGAAAGTGAGAGGGAGCTCCAGGATTTGAGGTCTGTCTCTAGAGTTCTAAGAAGAGGGGCGTAGTTGAGGTCAAATAGTCATCCAGTATCCGACGGGATCCGGACTCCTAAGTATTTTATATGACCCTTAGCCCAGGAAAAGGGAAGGGAAGAGCGTAGCGAGGAAACCATCGTTTCGGGAAGGGAGATGTTAAGGATATCGGATTTTTGTATATTAACCTTAAAGTTACTGACCTTGCTATAAATCTCGAATTCTTTCAAAATGTTGGGGAAACTGTTAACAGGGTCTGTGACATACATAAGTAGGTCATCGGCGAAGAGCGATAGTTTGTGATTTCTACCCCCTATCCTGACCCCCCCAATCGCCGGGTTTTTCCTCAGAGCGCGCGCCAGAGGTTCCAAAACTAGGGTATATAGGAAGGGTGAAAGAGGACAGCCCTGGCGGGTGCCGTTACAAATAAGGAAAGGAGCTGACAGGGAGCCGTTGACTCTGACGCTGGCAGATGGGCCTCTATATAGAGCCATGATCCTCTCCCTCGTACGACGGCCTAGGCCCACTCCTCTGAGCGAGGCCTCGAGAAACCCCCAATGGACCCTGTCAAAGGCCTTTTCGGCGTCTACTGTCAATAAACATAGGGGAATCCCCGAGCGCCTCGCCCAGGAGGAAATAGCTAAAGTTTTTATCGTGTTATCTCTCGCCTCACGTCCCGGGACAAAACCAACTTGATCTGGGTGTATGAGGTCGGGGATGAGAGGGGAGAGACGAGTTGCTATAATTTTGGCGTACATTTTGACGTCGATATTGATTAACGAAATAGGCCTATAATTGCTACAGATTTTGTGATCCTTACCGGGTTTCGGAATTACAGACATATGAGCTCTTAGCGTTTGGGGTGAGAAGGGACAGCCGCACGAGATAGAGTTGAAGAACTTGGTTAGGGTCGGAGCCAAGACCTTGCCGAAAACTTTATAAAACCTGTGGGTGAACCCGTCCGATCCCGGGCTCTTACCTACTTTAAGGTTTTTTATTGCGGACATGGTCTCCTCCTTGGTGAAGTCACTATCTAGTGAGGAAGCCGAGTCCGAGGGGATCTTCTTATGTGGGTGTTTGTCTAGATAGGAAGAAATCTCGCTATTTATCGAGGTCTGAGATTCTGAGTCTGAGATGGGGTTTAGATTGTAGAGAGGCGCGTAATAGTTCCTAAACTCCTGTAGGATCCCGGCTGGGGAATTGATGGTGTCTCCCTGAGGGGAGTTAAGAGAGATGATTGGGGGTTGGGAAGATCGTGGGTGGAGCGCTTTGGCAAGAAGCTTTCCGCATTTGTCGCCATATTCATAATAATCCTTCTTTATTTTATCTCTGAAACAGAGACTTTTTTGGTCTAGAATTTGGAGAATCTGGTGACGAATAGCGGAAATTTCAGCTCGGGTGGCATCTAGAGGGGAGGTCTTGTTCGAGGATTCTTTCGAACATAACTCTGAGAACAAGGAGAGCAGTTTGGCAGAATTTTCCCTCTTGAGACGGGCTCCGTGAGACATAAAGGTGCCCCTAATGTTTCCCTTCAGTGTCTCCCATAAGACTGGGGGGGGGGGAACTGAGGCATGGTCTATCATGAACTTAGCTACCATATCTCTGACCTCTGTTGTACAGAGTGCGTCGTTCAGGAGATTGTTGTTAAGTCGCCACGAAAAATTCTTTCGAACGTCTGCCTATGTTACCCAGCCGTCCATATACAGGGGCGTGGTTGGACCATAGGATGTTGTCAATGGTGCTCTTAGGGCCTCTGTCTAACAAAGAGTGGGAGACAAATAGGTAGTCCAGCCGACCATAACTATTGTGGGCATAGGAGTGGTGACTGTAGTCCCTAACACCAGGATGTAGAACCCTCCACAGATCTATCAGTTTTAGTTGAAGCATGGTGTGTCTTGGCCTACGAATTGCAGTATGTGATACCGAGGACCTACCTGTGGATGAGTCGAGCGAGGGTTCAAACGGGATATTGAAATCACCACCCAAGATTATTGCTGATCCTTCAGCGAAGTCGGTTAACCTCTTCAGAATTTGTAAACCAAAGTGGACCTGACCCTGGTTTGGAAAATAAACATTAGCAAAGGTGAGAATATTACCAAGGAAATCAACTTTGAGAAAAATAAATCTGCCCTCTGGGTCTACCTCTGTATTTAGCACCTTGGGCTGAAAGGACTTATGGAAGGCTATAGATACTCCACATATTTTTTGTGAAGGATGGGGGCCATGGTACCAAGATGGATAAAATTTACTAACACATCTCGGGATCTTGTCAGCTTTAAAATGAGTCTCTTGGAACATGGCCACCATGATTCTCTTCTTGTGGAGTCTATAGAGAATCTGACTTCTCTTCTCGGGTTTATTGAGGCCTCTAGTGTTATATGTACAAAATGTTAGGTCTGTCATGAGGAAGTAAGTGAG
Source organism: Engystomops pustulosus (assembly GCF_040894005.1). Classification (NCBI taxonomy): domain Eukaryota; kingdom Metazoa; phylum Chordata; class Amphibia; order Anura; family Leptodactylidae; genus Engystomops; species Engystomops pustulosus. The sequence goes on along the minus strand of NC_092413.1, from coordinate 235,132,018 downwards.
AAGCAAGGTCCGATGAGTGTCCCGCAGGCTGGAGAGAGCCAGGGGGGGAGGGGAGGCATGGGAAGGGAAAAAGGGAAGGAAAAGGGGGGGGGGAGGGATATACAAAATAAAACATAAGCATAAACATATACAACCTGGGTGCCATACGGTACCCAGTCAGACTAAGTAACGGCTATATGAGCCTTATGTGGCGACTAGCACCACCGCCCTAGCTGGGGGAAACACGGCAAATGGGAGGACAGAGCCCCCGGCCTCGCTAACAACATGGAGACCTAAAATAGGTCTGAATTATAGGGCATCCAACACGGAAAGGTTTAGCTAGAGGATAACTAGCATTTGTGGAACAAAGAGCAATGAGGCATATTACAAGATACTTATAGTAGACATGGCAGTCCATCTAGTGGTCCAGCAGTCAGGTTTCGGAGGAGCGGTCGGCAGGCTTGTTAGGGCTTTTCCTGGTAGGGGTCACCCATTTTTCTCTCGGAGGGGGTACCGGGGCCGAGTTGACTGTTGGTCAGTCCGGAAGTGATATTAGTGGGAGCTCAAAGGTACCCAGGAATTTGGGCAGGTCGCCCAGAGATCTGAATACGGCTGATTTACCATTTTTCTTAGCTATGAGCTGGAAGGGGTAGCCCCAACGATAAGGAATGTCCTTTGCTTTCAGTTCAGCCAAGAGAGGACGCAGTGCTTTACGAAGTTGGAGAGTTCGTCTTGCCAGATCAGGAAGTACAATCACCTTAGAGCCCCGGAAAGAAATCTCATTTAAGTCCCTAGCTCTGTGAAGAATAGTTTCTTTCTCCTTGTAGAAGTGAATTCGGCAGAGCCCTATGAAATATACAACGTTTAACATCCCTTTCTCTTCCCCATGAGGCACATCGTCTCCTGTCATTTGTAATAGGGCAGGGCATGGCATGGTTCCATAAACAGCTAAGAATGAAATGCCAATAATGGACATGAAAAAGAAAAAATCCAAGAACACAAAACATTAGACAGAAACATTCAGGAAAGAACATGTAGGGGAGGGGATCCTATAGTGTGTCACCCCTCGGGTCAGGAAGAGGGATGAAAGATTCAGATATTCCCATCCTCTGTAACAGTTTTGTTCATACCTCTTAAAGAGAGACGAGGGAGCCCATCAGGTGGTTTGAGCTTCAAAGAGAGCCTTAAAATCCTGGGAGTCCAATCTTATATCCCTTATCCTGGGCCGAGCAGGCAGAGGACATCTTGTGTGTGAATAGGAAAGATTTATTCTAGTCTTCCTGCATCAGGGGGGCCCCTAACTCTCTTTCCCAACTTCTTACAAATGGGAGCTCTGATGTCTTAGAGTCACCTGTCAAGATGGAGTAAATTTGGGTGATGGCATGTGGTGGGGCTGAACCCAGTCGGAATAACCCTTCGAATGCTGTGAGAGAGTCGGTGAAGGTTGCTACATCCCCAGCCCCAACTATGAAGGATCGCAGTTGCGAATACTCAAACCACGAGCTATCTGTGCGACCCTGGCATTGATTGAAGTTCCCATGTAGAGGTAGAGGGGAACCCTGCAGAATATCATACATCCGTGGGTCTTCAAGAACCCCAGAAAAGACAGCCTGGCCATTCCCGGTGGGAAGCTCGGATTGCGGAATATCTGGGTGAGTGGGCTGAGTTCACGGGACAGGGACTTCTTAACGATCAGAGATCCCCATAAACGTAAAGCGTCCCTGCGGAAGTTCGCCTGGGGCGCCGGCACAGGAAAGGTCCCCACGGCAACAGTTTGAGAAGTGAGGAGGAGCACGTCTGTTCCATCGCAACCCACTGTTTAGATACCAAATTGTATGTCCAATAAAGCAATCCAAGAAGTATAGACGCCTGTTGGTACAGTTTAAGGTCAGGAAGGCCCGCCCCCCATTGACTTTGGTCTGATCAGTGTACCTATGGATAATAAACAGGAGGGGATGGATCGTGCCTGTGTGCGTGGGGCATCAAAAGGATGGTTTTATTTAAGTTGTCCCGAGCCTCACAGCCAGGAATGTGTGTACCACTATCGGAATATGGGGGGCCAGCCTCTCTTCCAATACCTTAAACAGTGAATAATATGTCACTCCCGGGGACTGCTGCCACTGTGGGCTAGGGACCAGTGGGCTTCAGTACACTCATTGGCAGCTTGGAGGTCATAGACCGTCCTACATGTATCCGGCTGTTCTTTCTGTGTCTTTTCTTGACTGGGAAGCGGTTAAAATCATCATCTGGCTAGCAGGGGAGGAGTCTCACATCAGTTCTTGTGCGTGCTGACGTCCTCTTTAGTTAACACTCACTTTAGTCACCTCCGTAATTTCTCCTCCCAGCAGTCGAAACACGCCCCCTTGAGCTGGGCTCTTCCGGGATCGAAACTTATGTCAGTCTTACTTTGGCGTGGTCTGTGAAACTACCGACCCTGGTCTCTGTTCGTCAATCTGTCAGAGTCTTATCGATCCCTCTGTACGTCAAGTCTGGCAGAGATGTCTCTAGTCTGCTAACACGTTTGGTAACAACTCGTTACAAAACAGATGTACACTACACTGTCAGGTCATCCCCCTTATGTCCTAAAGCTGTAAACAGTTCCCGTGGATCTCCTCCATTACCGTTTTAGTCTCCGCTTTATCTCATCCAGACATACAGGACTCTCTTAACCATCAGCGTTCTGTGCTTTCTATAAAGTTCTGACTCCAACGTCTCAAACAGAAGTCATGTACACTTGTGTTGGTTTTTTAGTCATAAAGGAATAAAAGTCAGTCGTAGGCTCTGTAATACAGTTGGGAGGCTTGTCCTTGCTTAGTCTGTTTGTGGGGTACACAGGGGGACGTCACATCATACTGTATTCTTGTATCACAAGCAAATTCCTTCAAGTCTTTTAGGCTGTCAGCTCTGTCGCACCAACTTAACACTGATCGCTTTCTTTGCGCTTCAAGGCCAGTTCTCACAGACACAGATAAGGCAGCTCAGGCAGAGCCCAGCTACATAGCTGCCCCCATGATCTGACCCTGGTTAACTCTTTAAACTCCAGAAAGCGGGTACCAAAGACATTGCAAGACTTTTTATAGTAACTTTTCTCTAATCGTCAGGATCAAATAAGTTTTAACTAGACCATACCCAAACAAACAGCATCCAAGAATAATCCGAACAGAGAACTGGAATAAGATGAAATCATCTCAGCCGGTGTTTATTTCAGACATCTGTCCAGGCCCTTCAAGGGTGCTCAGCTGCTAAACTACAAGAAAACCCACAACCAGCCTTTATGGCTGCCAACAGAGTAGAGTCATAGGCAATTAATTTTCAGGGACTTGAAGGGAATATAGACTGTCCCAAGATGAAAAATGGTAGGGCGTGTCATCTTCTCTAACCACCAGATACGGGGGTGGAGTCTGCATTCCAGGCGCCATCTTTCCCTCCAAAGAAAATATAATAAAATCTCTTTTTCTCAAATTCTTTCCACATCAAAAACTTTGATATGTCCCTTATTGCCCATCTCTTTCTTTAATGGGCACTCTGTAGGATTCCTGTCACTCTGTCCTGGTCCGTCCGTAGTCACTGGTCTAAGTCTCCATTAATCAACCCCATCCACTTTCCTTTCCTTTGTGACACTATGTCAGTTGCCTTTTTAGGTCTGCAGTGTCCAGCTACAGTCTTACTTTGCTCACTACTTATATTGTGATCTGTGGAATACCTGTTTTGTTCAAGGGCTATAGATATCCTCCGTACATACAGCTCCAGACTACCCCGCTACCTATCAGTAAGTACAAATTAGAGACCTTCACACAATGTTTCAGAAATCAAGGAGTTAACGCTCAACTGTAAAATCTCCGTCAGTGTCCCTGAGGCTCTACTGTCCCTTACCGCATCACAGGGCTGATCCCAATCCTGGAGGAAAGGTACGTAAACCTGGCCAGGGTTTGTCACTGCAAACTTCCAGATTCCATACACCGCTTACAGAACAAAAACTCAACACAATCACAAATGCTCGCTGCACTGCCTCAACAATCCACAATAGGGCACTGCAGACCTTTTTCTACAACATACACTCACCGCCCACTTTATTAGGTACACCTGTCCAACTGCTTGTTAACACTTAATTTCTAATCAGCCAATCACATGGCGGCAACTCAGTGCATTTAGGCATGTAGACATGGTCAAGACAATCTCCTGCAGTTCACACCGAGCATCAGTATGGGGAAGAAAGGTGATTTGAGTGCCTTTGAACGTGTCATGGTTGTTGGTGCCAGAAGGGCTGGTCTGAGTATTTCAGAAACTGCTGATCTACTGGGATTTTCACGCACAACCATCTCTAGGGTTTACAGAGAATGGTCCGAAAAAGAAAAAATATGAGCGGCAGTTCTGTGGGCGGAAATGCCTTGTTGATGCCAGAGGTCAGAGGAAAATGGGCAGACTGGTTCGAGCTGATAGAAAGGCAACAGTGACTCAAATCGCCACCCGTTACAACCATGGTAGGCAGAAGAGCATCTACGTCGAACTTTGAGGCAGATGGGCTACAGCAGCAGAAGACCACACCAGGTGCCACTCCTTTCAGCTAAGAACAGGAAACTGAGGCTACAATTTGCACAAGCTCATCGAAATTGGACAGTAGAAGATTGGAAAAACGTTGCCTGGTCTGATGAGTCTTGATTTCTGCTGCGACATTCGGATGGTAGGGTCAGAATTTGGCGTCAACAACATGAAAGCATGGATCCATTCTGCCTTATATCAATGGTTCAGGCTGGTGTTGGTGGTGTCATAGTGTGGGGAATATTTTCTTGGCACTCTTTGGGCCCCTTGGTACCAATTGAGCATCGTTGCAGCACCACAGCCTACCTGAGTATTGTTGCTGACCATGTCCATCCCTTTATGACCACAATGTACCCAACATCTGATGGCTACTTTCAGCTGGATAATGCGCCATGTCATAATGCTGGAATCATCTCAGACTGGTTTCTTGAACATGACAATGAGTTCACTGTACTCAAATGGCCTCCACAGTCACCAGATCTCAATCCAATAGAGCATCTTTGGGATGTGGTTGAACGGCAGATTCGCATCATGGATGTGCAGCCGACAAATCTGCGGCAACTGTGTGATGCCATCATGTCAATATGGACCAAAATCTCTGAGGAATGCTTTCAGCGCCTTGTTGAATCTATGCCACGAAGAATTGAGGCAGTTCTGAAGGCAAAAGGGGGTCCAACCCGTTACTAGCATGGTGTACCTAATAAAGTGGCCGGTGAGTGTATATGGTCACTGTCAGGTCTCAAAGGTTGGTCATCTCACCTTGCAAGGGTTCTTTGCCATCAGAATGAGCTCAGGTTATAGTGAACAGTTTGAATAAATTACACACAGAGGCAAGCTTGCTCTATCCAACCAGTCCGTGAAACAGAAGTGACATATCAAGGTAGACAAAAAAAGTTTGCTTACCTTTGGTGCACCATTGTCAATTCAGTTCACAAGAGCGGCACAGACTAATATGAAGCTTGCCTAAGTGGTCAGCTGTCCACACCCGAGCCCCACGATTTGGGCGTCAAAATATCAGAGATGACCATAAGGGTCTTTGGATACACGAGGCTTTATCCGTCCTCGTCCGCGTTGTAAAGGTGAGTTTCGAATTATATGAGTCTGGTTTCCAGCTTTGGAATGGAGTAACACAGGAAAGACGCACTGTCCTTTCTGAAGATTAGCTCTAGACTGCTTTATTCTTTTGGCACTGAAACTCTTATATGGAAAGTCATAACACACTCTGCAAGTGGCGTGCAAGTACTCAAGCGGGCGATACTATTGGGTGGTGTGACCCTGGAAATGCAACACTATTGGATGCAAGCACACAAAGGAATGTAGAACCATTGGCTGTCTTCACATAAACAAAATGCCACGGTGCTCACCTGGATACCTTCCCCTAGGTGGTGCTAACGAGCGCTAAGTCTTTGTGTGCTTTGCTTAGGGACGAACCCCACCCAAACTTTAGTTTTCACTACACAAAGTTATTTAAAATGAATGCTGAGTCTTTAAAATGTCTGACAGTATGATGGCGTCCAAGACCAGTGTGATATCCTTAACAACACCCAACGTTATCATTCACTTCATAGATTTTTACCACCATTTTTTCTACCTCACAACAGAAGAAAGAATCGGGGTTCTGGATTTGTATTCATTGGACTTTTCTTTTACATTGATTTCTTTCTCACGTTTTTTTAAATATTATTATATATAACTGATTGTTTACTTCAGTTACTTTATTAATGTCAGTTGCATCTTTACCACTCCCCCTCTTTGTGTGTAGTGCATCTTACTGCAGCCCCAATGTTACCTTCACGATTCTGGGAAACCTTGCAGCTGCCCTGTCTTTCCACCATCATTCTTCAGTCCGTTGGTACCAGTATACACAACAAGCACCAGCTCAGAAGTTTCTTTATTTAGTTATTTTTGTATCGTCTCTCAACTCTCCTCATGGACCCAGAAGGTTTATGTTGTCCTGACAATGTCCCTACTCTCCGTAATGACGTGGCTCTAGTTTGTCTCCTCATCTTTGCTTTGGTCAGGAGTCCAGGAAGATTGTTGCAGTGCGGTTTGGTCTGGTGCTCCTCCAGGCTCAGCTTCTGGCTTTAGATGACGGATGTACAGAAGGTCGACCCCTGCTCCCATGGCACCATTAATGATGAAGTTGTCTGCGGCTGATGTTAGGACCTCTGTGACATTCAGGGACATTACACAAATGGGCCTTAAATAATTGTCTGTGTCTTGCTTTATGGTGGTACAAATCAGACTCCAATGCTTGAAGAACGTCAGGCTCAGGAGACTTGGCCTCTTCCATAACAGCGTAGAAATCTTCTTGCCCAATATTTCCTCTCCATGTACCACCAGATGGGATTGTCTTAATAGATGTGTCATCTACTGTATCCTCATGCCCCTGGCTTAACCCCCCCCCCCTTCCCGAGCACCTACCATGCAGTCAGCCTGTACACTGGGAATGCTGCCCCCTACAAATCTCCCTTACCTTTAGCATGGAGCTACCACTTCCACGGGTCAGTTCATGTCCCATCTCCTAGATATTTTAGGAGCTGCAGCATATCACCCTCAGATTATCTTTGTTATATTAATGAATTTTTCCCGCTCTCTCACATGGTGAAATACAATTACTGGTGAATGTCATTATGAAAGGAATAATCTCCTTAAGAAGAATTTGAATCTATTTCTTACAGGTCTAAAGCAGCTCATGTATCCTATCACTGTGTGTGTCTCCACAGATGGATCCAGTAGGAGAAATCCACCAGAGATGTTTCCCAGTCGCCTGTACCCAGAGGAGGTTGAGATTAAAGAAGAAGAGATGGATCCATGGTCTGATCCCCAGTGTAAGGAGGAGACTTCTACGTCATCTAGATACTGCTCCCATCATCTCTCCATCACCTACATATCATCTATCCCATCACTGTGTCCCCTGTACCCATCACTGTGTCTCCTGTACCTATCACTGTGTCTCCTGTACCCATCACTGTGTCTCCACAGATGGAATCATTGATGGAAATCCACCAGAGAGATCTCCCAGTCTTCTGTATCCCCAGGACGGTCCAGAGGAGACGCCCAATGTCCCAGAGAGTCATCAGGTAGATGGAGCTGAGCCCGGGAGCACAAATATACAGGGGGTGGAGGGTCTGTCCTGTGCTCATAGATTGTGGGGGCTCTTGTGTCATCTGTTCCTCATGTCTCCTGTAATGTACTGACAAATCAGGGAGAAGATGGGACTTATATTATATCAGAGGCTAAAGAAAAGAGGATGAGGAGCGATCACCCGTGTAAGAGGGAAGTGGAGGAGGACATTCCTGTAGGAGACACCACAGGTAGGTGATAATGGAGGGAGAAGAGAGGATGAGGGGCGATCACCCGTATAACAGGGAAGTGGTGGAGGACATTCCTGGAGGTGACACCACATGTAGGTGATAATGGAGGGAGAAGAGAGGATGAGGGGCGATCACCCGTATAAGAGGGAAGTGGTGGGGGACATTCCTGGAGGTGACACCACAGGTAGGTGATAATGGAGGGAGAAGAGAGGATGAGGGGCGATCACCCGTATAAGAGGGAAGTGGTGGAGGACATTCCTGGAGGTGACACCACAGGTAGGTGATAATGGAGGGAGAAGAGAGGATGAGAGGCGATCACCCGTGTAAGAGGGAAGTGGTGGAGGACATTCCTGGAGGTGACACCACAGGTAGGTGATAATGGAGGGAGAAGAGAGGATGAGGGGCGATCACCCGCGTAAGAGGGAAGTGGTGGAGGACATTCCCGGAGGTGACACCACAGGTAGGTGATAATGGAGGGAGAAGAGAGGTTGAGGGGCGATCACCCATGTAACAGGGAAGTGGTGGAGGACATTCCCGGAGGTCACACCACAGGTAGGTAATAATGGAGGAAGAAGAGAGGATGAGGGGTGATCACCCGTGTAAGAGGGAAGTGGTGGAGGACATTCCTGGAGGTGACACCACAGGTAGGTGATAATGGAGGGAGAAGAGAGGATGAGGGGCGATCACCCGTGTAAGAGGGAAGTGGTGGAGGACATTCCTGGAGGTGACACCACAGGTAGGTGATAATGGAGGGAGAAGAGAGGATGAGGGGCGATCACCCTTGTAACAGGGAAGTGGTGGAGGACATTCCTGGAGGTGACACCACAGGTAGGTGATAATGGAGGGAGAAGAGAGGATGAGGGGTGATCACCCGTGTAAGAGGGAAGTGGTGGAGGACATTCCCAGAGGTGACACCACAGGTAGGTGATAATGGAGGGAGAAGAGAGGATGAGGAGCGATCACCCGTGTAAGAGGGAAGTGGTGGAGGACATTCCCGGAGGTGACACCACAGGTAGGTGATAATGGAGGGAGAAGAGAGGATGAGGGGCGATCACCCGTGTAAGAGGGAAGTGGTGGAGGACATTCCTGGAAGTGACACCACAGGTAGGTGATAATGGAGGGAGAAGAGAGGATGAGGGGCGATCACCCGTATAAGAGGGAAGTGTTGGGGGACATTCCTGGAGGTGACACCACAGGTAGGTAATAATGGAGGAAGAAGAGAGGATGAGGGGCGATCACCCGTGTAAGAGGGAAGTGGTGGAGGACATTCCTGGAGGTGACACCACAGGTAGGTGATAATGGAGGGAGAAGAGAGGATGAGGGGCGATCACCCGTGTAAGAGGGAAGTGGTGGAGGACATTCCTGGAGGTGACACCACAGGTAGGTGATAATGGAGGGAGAAGAGAGGATGAGGGGAGACCACCAGTGTAAGAGGGAAGTGGTGGGGGACATTCCTGGAGGTGACACCACAGGTAGGTAATAATGGAGGGAGAAGAGAGGATGAGGGGCGATCACCCGTGTAACAGGGAAGTGGTGGAGGACATTCCTGGAGGTGACACCACAGGTAGGTGATAATGGAGGGAGAAGAGAGGATGAGGGGAGACCACCAGTGTAAGAGGGAAGTGGTGGGGGACATTCCTGGAGGTGACACCACAGGTAGGTAATAATGGAGGGAGAAGAGAGGATGAGGGGCGATCACCCGTGTAACAGGGAAGTGGTGGAGGACATTCCTGGAGGTGACACCACAGGTAGGTGATAATGGAGGGAGAAGAGAGGATGAGGGGCGATCACCCGTATAAGAGGGAAGTGGTGGGGGACATTCCTGGAGGTGACACCACAGGTAGGTGATAATGGAGGGAGAAGGGAGGATGAGGGGCGATCACCCGTGTAAGAGGGAAGTGGTGGAGGACATTCCCGGAGGTGACACCACAGGTAGGTGATAATGGAGGGAGAAGAGAGGTTGAGGGGCGATCACCCATGCAACAGGGAAGTGGTGGAGGACATTCCCGGAGGTCACACCACAGGTAGGTAATAATGGAGGAAGAAGAGAGGATGAGGGGCGATCACCCGTGTAAAAGGGAAGTGGTGGAGGACATTCCTGGAGGTGACACCACAGGTAGGTGATAATGGAGGGAGAAGAGAGGATGAGGGGAGACCACCCGTGTAAAAGGGAAGTGGTGGAGGACATTCCTGGAGGTGACACCACAGGTAGGTGATAATGGAGGGAGAAGAGAGGATGAGGGGAGACCACCAGTGTAAGAGGGAAGTGGTGGGGGACATTCCTGGAGGTGACACCACAGGTAGGTAATAATGGAGGGAGAAGAGAGGATGAGGGGCGATCACCCGTGTAACAGGGAAGTGGTGGAGGACATTCCTGGAGGTGACACCACAGGTAGGTGATAATGGAGGGAGAAGAGAGGATGAGGGGCGATCACCCGTATAAGAGGGAAGTGGTGGGGGACATTCCTGGAGGTGACACCACAGGTAGGTGATAATGGAGGGAGAAGAGAGGATGAGGGGCGATCACCCGCGTAAGAGGGAAGTGGTGGAGGACATTCCCGGAGGTGACACCACAGGTAGGTGATAATGGAGGGAGAAGAGAGGTTGAGGGGCGATCACCCATGTAACAGGGAAGTGGTGGAGGACATTCCCGGAGGTGACACCACAGGTAGGTGATAATGGAGGGAGAAGAGAGGATGAGGGGCGATCACCCGTGTAAGAGGGAAGTGGTGGAGGACATTCCTGGATGTGACACCACAGGTAGGTGATAATGGAGGGAGAAGAGAGGATGAGGGGCGATCACCCGTGTAAGAGGGAAGTGGTGGAGGACATTCCTGGAGGTGACACCACAGGTAGGTGATAATGGAGGGAGAAGAGAGGATGAGGGGCGATCACCCGTGTAAGAGGGAAGTGGTGGAGGACATTCCTGGATGTGACACCACAGGTAGGTGATAATGGAGGGAGAAGAGAGGATGAGGGGCGATCACCCGTGTAAGAGGGAAGTGGTGGAGGACATTCCTGGAGGTGACACCACAGGTAGGTGATAATGGAGGGAGAAGAGAGGATGAGGGGCGATCACCCTTGTAACAGGGAAGTGGTGGAGGACATTCCTGGAGGTGACACCACAGGTAGGTGATAATGGAGGGAGAAGAGAGGATGAGGGGTGATCACCCGTGTAAGAGGGAAGTGGTGGAGGACATTCCCAGAGGTGACACCACAGGTAGGTGATAATGGAGGGAGAAGAGAGGATGAGGAGCGATCACCCGTGTAAGAGGGAAGTGGTGGAGGACATTCCCGGAGGTGACACCACAGGTAGGTGATAATGGAGGGAGAAGAGAGGATGAGGGGCGATCACCCGTGTAAGAGGGAAGTGGTGGAGGACATTCCTGGAAGTGACACCACAGGTAGGTGATAATGGAGGGAGAAGAGAGGATGAGGGGCGATCACCCGTATAAGAGGGAAGTGTTGGGGGACATTCCTGGAGGTGACACCACAGGTAGGTAATAATGGAGGAAGAAGAGAGGATGAGGGGCGATCACCCGTGTAAGAGGGAAGTGGTGGAGGACATTCCTGGAGGTGACACCACAGGTAGGTGATAATGGAGGGAGAAGAGAGGATGAGGGGCGATCACCCGTGTAAGAGGGAAGTGGTGGAGGACATTCCTGGAGGTGACACCACAGGTAGGTGATAATGGAGGGAGAAGAGAGGATGAGGGGCGATCACCCGTGTAACAGGGAAGTGGTGGAGGACATTCCTGGAGGTGACACCACAGGTAGGTGATAATGGAGGGAAAAGAGAGAATGAGGGACGATCACCAGTGTAACAGGGAAGTGGTGGAGGACATTCCTGGAGGAGACACCACAGGTAGGTAATAATGGAAGGAGAAGAGAGGATGAGGGGCGATCACCCGTGTAAGAGGGAAGTGGAGGAGGACATTCCCGGAGGTGACACCACAGGTAGGTGATAATGGAGGGAGAAGAGAGGATGAGGGGCGATCACCTGTGTAAGAGGGAAGTGGTGGGGGACATTCCTGGAGGTGACACCACAGGTAGGTGATAATGGAGGGAGAAGAGAGGATGAGGGGCGATCACCTGTGTAAGAGGAAGGTGGTGGAGGACATTCCTGGAGGTGACACCACAGGTAGGTAATAATGGAGGGAGAAGAGAGGATGAGGGGAGATCACCCGTGTAAGAGGGAAGTGGTGGAGGACATTCCTGGAGGTGACACCACAGGTAAGTGATAATGGGGGGAGAAGAGAGGATGAGGGGCGATCACCCGTGTAAGAGGGAAGTGGTGGAGGACATTCCTGGAGGTGACACCACAGGTAGGTGATAATGGATGGAGAAGAGAGGATGAGGGGCAATCACCCGTGTAAGAGGGAAGTGGTGGGGGACATTCCTGGAGGTGACACCACAGGTAGGTGATAATGGAGGGAGAAGAGAGGATGAGGGGCGATCACCCGTGTAAGAGGGAAGTGGTGGAGGACATTCTTGGAGGTGACACCACAGGTAGGTGATAATGGAGGGAGAAGAGAGGATGAGGGGCGATCACCCGTGTAAGAGGGAAGTGGTGGAGGACATTCCTGGAGGTGACACCACAGGTAGGTGATAATGGAGGGAGAAGAGAGGATGAGGGGCGATCACCCGTGTAACAGGGAAGTGGTGGAGGACATTCCTGGAGGTGACACCACAGGTAGGTGATAATGGAGGGAGAAGAGAGGATGAGGGGCGATCACCCGTGTAAGAGGGAAGTGGTGGAGGACATTCCCGGAGGTCACACCACAGGTAGGTGATAATGGAGGGAGAAGAGAGGATGAGGGGCGATCACCAGTGTAAGAGGGAAGTGGTGGAGGACATTCCTGGAGGTGACACCACAGGTAGGTGATAATGGAGGGAGAAGAGAGGATGAAGGGCGATCACCCGTGTAAGAGGGAAGTGGTGAAGGTCATTCCCGGAGGTGACACCACAGGTAGGTGATAATGGATGGAGAAGAGAGGATGAGGGGCGATCACCTGTGTAAGAGGGAAGTGGTGGAGGACATTCCTGGAGGTGACACCACAGGTAGGTGATAATGGAGGGAGAAGAGAGGATGAGGGGCGATCACCCGTGTAAGAGGGAAGTGGTGGAGGACATTCCTGGAGGTGACACCACTGGTAGGAGATAATAGAGGGAGAAGAGAGGATGAGGGGCGATCACCCGTGTAAGAGGGAAGTGGTGGAGGACATTCCTGGAGGTGACACCACAGGTAGGTGATAATGGAGGGAGAAGAGAGGATGAGGGGCGATCACCCATGTAAGAGGGAAGTGGTGGAGGACATTCCCGGAGGTCACACCACAGGTAGGTGATAATGGAGGGAGAAGAGAGGATGAGGGGCGATCACCCGTGTAAGAGGGAAGTGGTGGAGGACATTCCCGGAGGTGACACCACAGGTAGGTGATAATGGAGGGAGAAGAGAGGATGAGGGGCGATCACCCGTGTAAGAGGGAAGTGGTGGAGGACATTCCTGGAGGTGACACCACAGGTAGGTGATAATGGAGGGAGAAGAGAGGATGAGGGGCGATCACCCGTGTAAGAGGGAAGTGGTGGAGGACATTCCTGGAGGTGACACCACAGGTAGGTGATAATGGAGGGAGAAGAGAGGATGAGGGGCGATCACCTGTGTAAGAGGGAAGTGGTGGAGGACATTCCTGGAGGTGACACCACAGGTAGGTGATAATGGAGGGAGAAGAGAGGATGAGGGGCGATCACCCGTGTAAGAGGGAAGTGGTGGAGGACATTCCTGGAGGTGACACCACAGGTAGGTGATAATGGAGGGAGAAGAGAGGATGAGGGGCGATCACCCGTGTAAGAGGGAAGTGGTGGAGGACATTCCTGGAGGTGACACCACAGGTAGGTGATAATGGAGGGAGAAGAGAGGATGAGGGGCGATCACCCGTGTAACAGGGAAGTGGTGGAGGACATTCCTGGAGGTGACACCACAGGTAGGTAATAATGGAGGGAGAAGAGAGGATGAGGGGCGATCACCAGTGTAAGAGGGAAGTGGTGGAGGACATTCCTGGAGGTGACACCACAGGTAGGTGATAATGGAGGGAGAAGAGAGGATGAGGGGCGGTCACCCGTGTAAGAGGGAAGTGATGGAGGACATTCCTGGAGGTGACACCACAGGTAGGTGATAATGGAGGGAGAAGAGAGGATGAGGGGCGATCACCCGTGTAAGAGGGAAGTGGTGGAGGACATTCCTGGAGGTGACACCACAGTTAGGTGATAATGGAGGGAGAAGAGAGGATGAGGGGCGATCACCCGTGTAAGAGGGAGGTGGTGGAGGACATTCCTGGAGGTGACACCACAGGTAGGGGATAATGGATGGAGAAGAGAGGATGAGGGGCGATCACCTGTGTAAGAGGGAAGTGGTGGAGGACATTCCTGGAGGTGACACCACAGGTAGGTGATAATGGAGGGAGAAGAGAGGATGAGGGGCGATCACCCGTGTAAGAGGGAAGTGGTGGAGGACATTCCTGGAGGTGACACCACAGGTAGGGGATAATGGAGGGAGAAGAGAGGATGAGGGGCGATCACCCGTGTAAGAGGGAAGTGGTGGAGGACATTCCTGGAGGTGACACCACAGGTAGGTGATAATGGAGGGAGAAGAGAGGATGAGGGGCGATCACCCGTGTAAGAGGGAAGTGGTGGAGGACATTCCTGGAGGTGACACCACAGGTAGGTGATAATGGAGGGAGAAGAGAGGATGAGGGGCGATCACCCGTGTAAGAGGGAGGTGGTGGAGGACATTCCTGGAGGTGACACCACAGGTAGGGGATAATGGATGGAGAAGAGAGGATGAGGGGCGATCACCCGTGTAACAGGGAAGTGGTGGAGGACATTCCTGGAGGTGACACCACAGGTAGGTTATAGTGGAGGGAGAAGAGAGGATGAGGGGCGATCACCCGTGTAAGAGGGAAGTGGTGGAGGACATTCCCGGAGGTGACACCACAGGTAGGTGATAATGGAGGGAGAAGAGAGGATGAGGGGCGATCACCCGTGTAAGAGGGAAGTGGTGGAGGACATTCCTGGAGGTGACACCACAGTTAGGTTCTTCTATAAACATAGAAGAACGCCGATCCCACGTGCTGAGAGATGGAATAAACTCCCAAATGTCATGTCACCATCTTCTCTCACCACCTATGAAACATTAGATAAAAAGGGATTAAATTGACACCTTTGACAGGTCGTAGAACAAAGTATGAAAAAAAGTTCTGGGTGTCATTGTCAACAAGAGAAGACTATAAATGTGGTGTCTTATTATCCCAAGAATAAAGGTCACCTGGACCCCACATAAGAAATGAGCAACTCTGGGTCTTCTGTGAATTTCACCACATTTGGAGTTTGTTTCCAGCTTCTCGGTGCACAGAATCTTCCATGGTGACACCAGGACGTAGAATGAGTCCTGCCGGTAGCACAAGCGAGTCTTGTAATGGCTCCCAGTCACTTGAACCCTCCATATCTTAGAGGAGCAGCTTCTCTTTCCTGTTTGATTCTACAATTGTGAAATATTGTAAATGTTTCTACTTTGTGATCTGATTAAAACACGACATTTAATCCTAACAGCAAATCCCAATGGAAATTTGGAGGAAAATATCATCTCGGTAAAGGTAGAAGATGAAGATGTGATGGCGGACTCTACAGAGGAAGACCTGGACAATGGACCTCCTGGAGATCACAGTCCAGATCCATCATCTAATCCTGAGGGACCTTCTCCTGACCCGTCACACGTGGTCACCACAAGCACCGGACACAAAGTAGGGAAAAGGTTCCAGTGCGGAGAATGCGGGAAACAATTTACACACAAATCAAGCCTCGTTACACACAGAAGAATCCACACAGGAGAGAAGCCCTATTCATGTTCAGAGTGTGGGAAGTGTTTTGCTACCAATTCCCGATTTTATGTTCATCTGCAAAGTCATATAGGGGAGAAGCCTTATTCATGTTTAGAATGCGGAAAAAGTTTTATAACCAAAGTTAAGCTTAAGGATCATCAGAGAATTCACACTGGAGAGAAACCGTATTCATGTTTAGAATGTAGAAAATGTTTTACTACAAAAGCCAAACTTAAGGATCATCAGAGAAGTCACACAGGAGAGAAGCCCTATTCATGTTTAGAATGTGGGAAACATTTTACGAGTAAATCAATTCTTATTATACATCAGAGAATTCACACAGGGGAGAAGCCATATTCATGTTTAGATTGTGGGAAAAGTTTTATTACTAAAGTCAAACTTGGGGATCATCAGAAAATTCATTCAGGGGAAAAACCGTATTCATGCTTGGAATGTAGGAAATGTTTTATTACCAAATCTAAACTTAGGGTTCATCAGAGAATTCACACCGGGGAGAAGCCACATTCATGTTTAGAATGTGGGAAAGACTTTGTTACTAAAACCAATCTTAGGAACCACCAGAGAATTCACACAGGAGAGAAGCCCTATTCATGTTTAGAATGTGGGAAATATTTTATCACCAAAGCCAATTTAAGACACCATCAGAGAAGCCACACAGGGGAGAAGCCATATTCCTGTGCAGAATGTGGGAAATGGTTTACAAACAAATCTAATCTTAAAACACACGCAAGACGTCACACAGAAGAACGTTCCTGTTTAGAATATGAAGCTTCTTGTATCGATGACGTTCAGCTTGGTGATCAGCAGAGAATTCCCAAAGAAGAGATGCAGTATTCATGTTCAATATGTGCTAAGTCGTTCACCAGGAAATCGGGTCTCGTCAGACATAAGAGAAGTCACACGGGGGAGAAGCCGTATCCATGTTTAGAATGTGGGAAAAGGTTCACAAATAAATCCTATCTTGCTACACATCAGAGAAGCCACACGGGAGAGAAACCATTTTCGTGTTTAGAATGTGGGAAGTTTTTTACATATAAATCAGATCTTGTCAGACATGAGAAAAGCCACACGGGAGAGAAGCCCTATTCATGTTCAGAATGTGGGAAAAGTTTTATCACTTCTGTAAGACTTCGCGATCACCAGAGAATTCACACGGGGGAGAAGCCATTTTCATGCTTAGAATGTGGGAAAGGTTTTATTACAAAAGCCAAACTACGAGTTCATCAGAGAAGCCACACAGGAGAGAAGCCCTATTCATGCGCACAATGTGGGAAAGGTTTTCTAACGAAAGCCAATGTTAGAAATCATCAGAAAATCCACACAGGAGAGTAGCCACATTAAGCTTTGGGGGAAATGGTTTATCAGGTTAGGTTTTTAACATGTGAAACATTAAACAGACAATAACATCGACAGTAAAAGGTTATTTTTTGGGAGATGAGAGGGATCCGTGGAGGAGATTGTCGTGGATGGAAGGAGGAAGAGAAGAGCCTCGTGAGGCTGAACTGTCCCCATGACGGCTTCTTATTACTGGAGTCATATAATACCCGCCCTGCAGGAGGCGCCAGGGGGACATTGGGACTGGAAACTTCTGGTAACTCTTTCTGGAAGTTAAAGGGACGTTTACCTGTTTGATTTTACCTGTTTGATGTTGCAGATGTTCTCTTGAAGGAATACACAGGCATGGAGCAGAGCATGTGCACTTGCAATCATGGAGAAATACTTCAGGGGCTCCAATGCTTCCAACTGTCACTGAATGTTAGCATTTGTGTGGAATAAGTAGGTAGTTTTTCTTGGCTGCCATTTTGTGGTTAGGGATTTGGGGTTTATGTTGGGGGGGGGGGGGGATGCTGTGTTCCACAAAAGAGTATTACAGTTTTCAGCACAATTATGGCAATGTTTGTATAATTTAGGATTTGTCTGTATTTTTCTGTATTGTATTTTGAACTTTGCTTTTTTACAAATTAAAATCACTTTTTAAAAATTTGTTTTAGAGTTTCTAAATCTCGGGAACTTTGCCCTTGTAGGTTCAGTGTCAGTGCTGTTGGGTATCATTAAGAGACTTATTAAGTTTTGAAGATTTAATACACTTATGTGCAGTGCAGACATTTATAAAATATCAGTTGTCAGAAGAAAGGAATTTCAATGAATATTCACACAATACAGACATAAACAGTTGTAAAATATAAGGGAATAAAACAAAGAGACCTTACTACTGAAATAGAAGACTTATCCGGCCGGGAGGTTCGGCAGAAGATCTTTTAGACAGCCAAACCCACAGAGACTGACAACAGGTATTTGCATCGCTGATTAATCCCCCAGCGTGTGACGTCCATATGCTAATGTCAGCTCTGTCACCCTCGCAGTAAGACATTTCTAAGTGAGTTGTTCTGGGTTCTAAAGTATAAATGAGATTTGTAAATGAGAATATGTGCAAAAAGGGGAAACTGATAAATAAACATCAAATCCAAAATCAGAAATAGACGTTTGCAATATTTTTCTGAAAGCTTCCAATGTTCCCAAATTCCAGCACTGAATGGAGAAACCTTGAAAATGTTGTAAGCAACGAGAAAAATCATCACTATAGGGTTAAATTTCCGCAGAAAGGTAATTGGGGAAATACAAAAGTCAACACTGAACCACACGAATATCTAAAAGATTGTTATAAATACCAATTTCCAAAGAGGGGTACGGGGGGGGGGGCTGTTTATTAGAGGGAATCATGGACAACAACTAGTGCCAGAAACTGGGAGCTCTTGGAAAAGTCCATAAACAATAATACAGCAACGAAAGAAATTTGTCTGCATCTTTTGTTAACATCAAAATGAAAACAGACGATGAAACCGTGATATTCCTAAAACGATTTCCCGCGGTTGGGCTTAGAATTACGAAATGCAGGAAAGGGATGAGAATGAATCAAGCCGATTCTCATCTTCAATACCTAGAACTTTAGATTGTTACCTTGGACATCTAAAAGAAGTCTCTGACAAAGGTAAACGACTGAAATCTGGCACAACGACCTCCAGCTGCCGATACCTCCAGATCAGAGAAGATTTGTGAACAAATAAAATACTTGAAGCAATAGCTGAAGCTCTTAGGTCACTATATGGCGCTTTTCTTCAGTCTAATCATTGCATCTCCATCATATATTCGGAATTGCTATCCACCACAAGTAGCTATGAATGAAGCGACATGATGACATGGGAAGGCTACCTTAATAAACAGTTCACTTCTGAGGAGTGGAGGAGACCATTGCACTCCGCGGCTAGGACAACCATTTGTGTGTATCACATAGAACCGATGAAGACAATGCAGTCAGGCCGGCGCCTCTCACCTCTAGAATCTCAAAAGCTTTCCATAGCTACAGTGACAAATGTTGGAGAGGGGGTGGTGCCCATCATCTCTTGTGCTCCTGCCCCAAGATCTTTGGGATGGCATCGGTACCATTATCTCTGAGATATCTGCTATTGTGATTAATCCATTGCCGAAATAATTCCAATAAAAGTAAGATGGATAAGTGATGTATCCGGGCTGAGCTGCTGACAAAGCCCATCCTCCCACTATAGATATGGAGGATATATATGGATATAAAGCAATTTAGAGAGGAATGGGCTCCTTACCAGAGAGAGAGTCTGAGCTCAGGACCCCAAGGCCTCTGTTGTAGCATATTAGTAGTAGGTACTGGGAACCTACCACCACAAATCTATCTATAAAGGTAGATTGGGTGGTAGGTGGATCAATAGGACGTGAGGATAGACCTTTTCATTTTGTTATGCTATTGATCCACCTTTATAGGTAGATTCGTGGTGGTAGGTTCCCTTTATTGTTAACTATTGTATTTTGAGATCCCGCTAGATTATATGTTCCATTTTGGGATTGGGATTAGACATTTTTATGTCATTTTTTTCATGTTTTATGTATGTTTGTTTGTATGTGTACGATATTGTTATTGTTTTTTTTTGTGGAGAGAAAAATTTAATATAAAAATGTCAAAAAAATGTTTTGTGGCATTTCTTATTGATTTATTGCTTTATTTTTTATTGAATAACATTTTTTTAAAACTTTTTTTATTATTTTCACTATGGGACATGATCAAGCAATCATCTGATCGCTTGTACATGATAATATCCTGCAATACTGATGTATAATACTGATGTATTGCAGGGTATTAGCTGTGTCAGCCGATGCACATATATAGGCTGACACTGTGCCTTTAAGATGACAGCAGAGACTCCACCCTCCAGGCAGTGCCGGCAGAGACTCCACCCTCCAGGCAGTGCCGGCAGAGACTCCACCCTCCAGGCAGTGCCGGCAGGGACGCCATTTATCTAGAATTATCCGGGACTTCTCTGGCCTGATGGTTACACCCTGTAATGGCCATGTTCTCCATTCTGTAGACTATGTAACCCTGGGAATCATGTGACTGGTATGTACCTACCTCCGATGTGTGACCCTGGTGATCATGTGACTGCTATGTACCTACCTCCGATGTGTGACCCTGGTGATCTTGTGACTGGCATGTACCTACCTCTGATGTGTGACCCTGGTGATCTTGTGACTGGTTTGTACCTACCTCTGATGTGTGACCCTGGTGATCATGTGACTGATATGTACCTACCTTCGATGTGTGACCCTGGTGATCATGTGACTGGTCTGTACCTACCTCTGTTGTGTGACCGAGTGATCATGTGACTGGTATGTACCTACCTCCGATTTGTGACCCTGGTGATCATGTGACTGGTCTGTACCTACCTCTGATGTGTGACCCTGGTGATCATGTGACTGGTATGTACCTACCTCCGATGTGTGACTCTGGTGATCATGTGACTGGTATGTACCTACCTCTGATGTGTGACCGAGTGATCATGTGACTGGTATGTACCTACCTCCGATGTGTGACCCTGGGGATCATGTGACTGGTATGCACCTACCTCTGATGTGTGACCCTGGTGATCATGTGACTGGTATGTACCTACCTCTGATGTGTGACCCTGGTGATCATGTGACTGGTATGTACCTACCTCTGATGTGTGACCGAGTGATCATGTGACTGGTATGTACCTACCTCTGATATGTGACCCTGGTGATCATGTGACTGGTATGTACCTACCTCCGATGTGTGACCCTGGTGATCTTGTGACTGGTATGTACCTACCTCTGATGTGTGACCCTGGTGATCTTGTGACTGGTTTGTACCTACCTCTGATGTGTGACCGAGTGATCATGTGACTGATATGTACCTACCTTCGATGTGTGACCCTGGTGATCATGTGACTGGTCTGTACCTACCTCTGATGTGTGACCGAGTGATCATGTGACTGGTATGTACCTACCTCCGATTTGTGACCCTGGTGATCATGTGACTGGTCTGTACCTACCTCTGATGTGTGACCCTGGTGATCATGTGACTGGTATGTACCTACCTCCGATGTGTGACCCTGGTGATCATGTGACTGGTATGTACCTACCTCCGATGTGTGACTCTGGTGATCATGTGACTGGTATGTACCTACCTCTGATGTGTGACCGAGTGATCATGTGACTGGTATGTACCTACCTCCGATGTGTGACCCTGGGGATCATGTGACTGGTATGCACCTACCTCTGATGTGTGACCCTGGTGATCATGTGACTGGTATGTACCTACCTCTGATGTGTGACCGAGTGATCATGTGACTGGTATGTACCTACCTCTGATATGTGACCCTGGTGATCATGTGACTGGTATGTACCTACCTCCGATGTGTCACCCTGGTGATCATGTGACTGCTATGTACCTACCTCCGATGTGTGACCCTGGTGATCTTGTGACTGGTATGTACCTACCTCTGATGTGTGACCCTGGTGATCTTGTGACTGGTTTGTACCTACCTCTGATGTGTGACCCTGGTGATCATGTGACTGATATGTACCTACCTTCGATGTGTGACCCTGGTGATCATGTGACTGGTCTGTACCTACCTCTGATGTGTGACCGAGTGATCATGTGACTGGTATGTACCTACCTCCGATTTGTGACCCTGGTGATCATGTGACTGGTCTGTACCTACCTCTGATGTGTGACCCTGGTGATCATGTGACTGGTATGTACCTACCTCCGATGTGTGACTCTGGTGATCATGTGACTGGTATGTACCTACCTCTGATGTGTGACCCTGGTGATCATGTGACTGGTATGTACCTACCTCTGATGTGTGACCCTGGTGATCATGTGACTGGTATGTACCTACCTCTGATGTGTGACCGAGTGATCATGTGACTGGTATGTACCTACCTCTGATATGTGACCCTGGTGATCATGTGACTGGTATGTACCTACCTCCGATGTGTGACCCCGGTGATCATGTGACTGGTATGTACCTACCTCCGATGTGTGACCCCGGTGATCATGTGACTGGTATGTACCTACCTCCGATGTGTGACCCTCGTGATCATGTGACTGGTATGTACCTACCTCCGATGTGTGACCCTCGTGATCATGTGACTGGTATGTACCTGGCTCCGATGTGTGACCCTGATGATCATGTGACTGGTATGTACCTACCTCCGATGTGTGACCCCGGTGATCATGTGACTGGTATGCACCTACCTCTGATGTGTGACCCTGGTGATCATGTGACTGGTATGTACCTACCTCTGATGTGTGACCCTGGTGATCATGTGACTGGTATGTACCTACCTCTGATGTGTGACCGAGTGATCATGTGACTGGTATGTACCTACCTCTGATATGTGACCCTGGTGATCATGTGACTGGTATGTACCTACCTCCGATGTGTCACCCTGGTGATCATGTGACTGCTATGTACCTACCTCCGATGTGTGACCCTGGTGATCTTGTGACTGGTATGTACCTACCTCTGATGTGTGACCCTGGTGATCTTGTGACTGGTTTGTACCTACCTCTGATGTGTGACCCTGGTGATCATGTGACTGGTATGCACCTACCTCTGATGTGTGACCCTGGGGATCATGTGACTGGTATGTACCTACCTCTGATGTGTGACCCTGGTGATCATGTGACTGGTATGTACCTACTTCTGATGTGTGACCCTGGTGATCATGTGACTGATATGTACCTACCTCTGATGTGTGACCCTGGTGATCATATGACTGATATGTACCTACCTCCGATGTGTGACCCTGTTGATCTTGTGACTCGTATGTACCTACCTCTGATGTGTGACCCTGGTGATCATGTGACTGGTATGTACCTACCTCTGATGTGTGAACCTGGTGATCATGTGACTGGTATGTACCTACCTCCGATGTGTGACCCTGGTGATCATGTGACTGGTCTGTACCTACCTCTGATGTGTGACCCTGGTGATCATGTGACTGGTATGTACCTACCTCCGATGTGTGACCCTGGTGATCATGTGACTGGTCTGTACCTACCTCTGATGTGTGACTGAGTGATCATGTGACTGGTATGTACCTACCTCCGATGTGTCACCCTGTTGATCATGTGACTGGTATGTACCTACCTCCGATGTGTGACTCTGGTGATCATGTGACTGGTATGTACCTACCTCCGATGTGTGACTCTGGTGATCATGTGACTGGTATGTACCTACCTCCGATGTGTGACCCTGGTGATCATGTGACTGGTATGTACCTACTTCTGATGTGTGACCCTGGTGATCATGTGACTGCTATGTACCTACTTCTGATGTGTGACCCTGGTGATCATGTGACTGGTCTGTACCTACCTCCGGTGTGTGACCCTGGTGATCATGTGACTGGTGTGTACCTACCTCTGATGTGTCACCCTGGTGATCATGTGACTGGTATGTACCTACTTCTGATGTGTGACCCTGGTGATCATGTGACTGGTATGCACCTACCTCCGATGTGTGACCCTGGTGATCATGTGACTGGTCTGTACCTACCTCCGATGTGTGACCCTGGTGATCATGTGACTGGTATGTAGCTACCTCCGATGTGTCACCCTGGTGATCATGTGACTGGTATGTACCTACCTCCGATGTGTGACTCTGGTGATCATGTGACTGGTATGTACCTACCTCTGATGTGTGACCCTGGTGATCATGTGACTGGTCTGTACCTACCTCCGATGTGTGACCCTGGTGATCATGTGACTGGTATGTACCTACCTCTGATATGTGACCCTGGTGATCATGTGACTGGTATGCACCTACCTCTGATGTGTGACCCTGGTGATCATGTGACTGGTATGCACCTACCTCTGATGTGTGACCCTGGTGATCATGTGACTGATCGCGCTCATTACTCCTGTGACCGTTTGTCACCGCAGACTCGTTTTCTCTTATTTATCTGAACGTGGAATAAATAAAACTGATTTGACCTTTTCCTTTTGCCGATATTTTTATTTTTTCCTTCCTAACGTATAAATGCACCGGACTATCCCTAAAGAGACTCCTTAACCCCTTCAGGACGGGGCCGGCCCCATTACCGATCTGTGAGATCCCCGCACGTTGTTCTCCGTGTTACTGGTGAATGTCGGATGATAACTTTGTGTTTATTTACAAAAAAAAAAGAATTGATGAATTTTTTAAAAAATTAGCATTTTTGAAATTCTAAATCATTTCGTTTTCAGGAAGATAGATTTACCACCTAAATAATCTGCCGAATAACATTTCCCATCGTCTACTTTACATTTTCATCCTTTGTGAAATGTTTGGAGAATTTATTTTGATGTCACGGCTACAAATCAAAAATATCGGTTTTCTGGATTTTCAGAATTGACTATTTTGGGGATAAATACAGTTTTGAATAAAATTTTACATATTTAACAACAAAACCCCCTATATAATCTACCCATTTTCAGATCTGCCCCCCTCAAACAATCAGAACAGCTTTTAGGAAGATTGTTAACCCCTTGAGATCTTCATAGTTAAGAAATCAAAATGGAGGTGACATTTAGAATGGTCAAATTGTGCCGGATATACGCTCATTTAGCCTTAAAATTTACACATTTCCAAAAGATAAAAAGAGAAAATCCACCATACAATATGTTCTGCAATTTCTCTGGAGTGCAGAGACCCCCCACATGTGGCCGTTACTTCTCCCGAGTGCAGAGACCCCCCACATGTGGCCGTTACTTCTCCCGAGTGTAGAGACCCCCCACAAGTGGCCGTTACTTCTCCCGAATAGAGAGACCCCCCCCCCCCACATGTGGCCGTTACTTCTCCCGAGTACAGAGACTCCCCCCACATGTGGCCGTTACTTCTCCCAAGTGCAGAGACCCCCCACATGTGGCCGTTACTTCTTCCGAGTGCAGAGACCCCCCACATGTGGCCATTACTTCTCCCGAGTGCAGAGACCCCCCCACATGTGGCCATTACTTCTCCCGAGTGCAGAGACCCCCCACATGTGGCCGTTACTTCTCCCGAGTGCAGAGACCCCCCCACATGTGGCCGTTACTTCTCCCGAGTGCAGAGACCCCCCCACAAGTGGCCGTTACTTCTCCCGAGTGCAGAGACCCCCCACATGTGGCCGTTACTTCTCCCGAGTACAGAGACTCCCCCCACATGTGGCCGTTACTTCTCCTGAGTAGAGAGCCCCCCCCACATGTGGCCATTACTTCTCCCGAGTACAGAGCCCCCCCACATGTGGCCGTTACTTCTCCCGAGTGCAGAGACCCCCCACATGTGGCCGTTACTTCTCCGGAACACAGACCCCCACACACACACATGTGGCCGTTACTTCTCCTAAGTAGAGAGCCCCCCCCCACATGTGGCCGTTACTTCTCCCGAGTACAGAGCCCCCCCCCCACATGTGGACGTTACTTCTCCCGAGTACAAAGCCCCCCCCCACATGTGGACGTTAGTTCTCCCGAGTGCAGAGACCCCCCACATGTGGCCGTTACTTCTACTGAGTACAGAGACCCCCCACATGTGGCCGTTACTTCTCCCGAGTACAGAGACCCCCAACATGTGTCCATTACTTCTCCCGAGTGCATAGACCCCGCACATGTGGCCGTTACTTCTCCCGAGTGCAGAGACCCCCCACATGTGGCCGTTACTTCTCCCGAGTGCAGAAATCCCCCACATGTGGCCGTGACTTCTCCCGAGTGCAGAGACCCCCCACATGTGGCCGTTACTTCTCTCGAGTACAGAGACGCCCCACATTTGGCCGTTACTTCTCCCGAGTGCAGAGACCCCCCACATGTGGCCGTTACATCTCCCGAGTGCAGAGACCCGGCCCCCACATGTGGCCGTTAGTTCTCCCGAGTGCAGAGACCCGCCCCCACATGTGGCCGTTACTTCTCCCGAATGCAGAGACCCCCCACATGTGACCGTTACTTCTCCCAAGTACAGAGAACCCCCCCACATGCGGCCATTACTTCTCCCGAGTGCAGAGACCCCCCCGCATGTGGCTGTTACTTTTCCCGAGTAGAGACCCCCCACATGTGGCCGTTACTTCTCCCGAGTACAGAGATCCCCCCCCACATGTGGCCGTTACTTCTCCCGAGTACAGAGCCCCCGCCCATATGGCCGTTACTCCTCTCGAGTACAGAGCCCCCCCACATGTGGCCGTTACTTCTCCCGAGTACAGAGACCCCCCCACATGTGGCCGTTACTTCTCCCGAGTACAGAGCCCCCCCCACATGTGGCCGTTACTTCTCCCAAGTACAGAGACCCCCCACATGTGGCCGTTACATCTCCCGAGTGCAGAGACCCGGCCCCCACATGTGGCCGTTACTTCTCCCGAGTGCAGAGACCCGCCCCCACATGTGGCCGTTACTTCTCCCGAGTGCAGAGACCCCCAACATGTGACCGTTACTTCTCCCAAGTACAGAGAACCCCCCCCACATGCGGCCATTACTTCTCCCGAGTACAGAGACCCCCCACATGTGGCCGTTACTTCTACTGAGTACAGAGACCCCCCACATGTGGCCGTTACTTCTCCCGAGTACAGAGACCCCCAACATGTGTCCATTACTTCTCCCGAGTGCATAGACCCCGCACATGTGGCCGTTACTTCTCCCGAGTGCAGAGACCCCCCACATGTGGCCGTTACTTCTCCCGAGTGCAGAAATCCCCCACATGTGGCCGTGACTTCTCCCGAGTGCAGAGACCCCCCACATTTGGCCGTTACTTCTCCCGAGTGCAGAGACCCCCCACATGTGGCCGTTACATCTCCCGAGTGCAGAGACCCCCCCGCATGTGGCTGTTACTTTTCCCGAGTAGAGACCCCCCACATGTGGCCGTTACTTCTCCCGAGTACAGAGACCCGGCCCCCACATGTGGCCGTTAGTTCTCCCGAGTGCAGAGACCCGCCCCCACATGTGGCTATTACTTCTCCCGAATGCAGAGACCCCCCACATGTGACCGTTACTTCTCCCAAGTACAGAGAACCCCCCCCACATGCGGCCATTACTTCTCCCGAGTGCAGAGACCCCCCCGCATGTGGCTGTTACTTTTCCCGAGTAGAGACCCCCCACATGTGGCCGTTACTTCTCCCGAGTACAGAGATCCCCCTCCACATGTGGCCGTTACTTCTCCCGAGTACAGAGCCCCCGCCCATATGGCCGTTACTCCTCTCGAGTACAGAGCCCCCCCACATGTGGCCGTTACTTCTCCCGAGTAGAGAGCCCCCCCCCACATGTGGCCGTTACTTCTCCCGAGTACAGAGCCCCCCCCACATGTGGCCGTTACTTCTCCCAAGTACAGAGACCCCCCACATGTGGCCGTTACATCTCCCGAGTGCAGAGACCCGCCCCCACATGTGGCCGTTACTTCTCCCGAGTGCAGAGACCCCCCACATGTGACCGTTACTTCTCCCAAGTACAGAGAACCCCCCCCACATGCGGCCATTACTTCTCCCGAGTGCAGAGACCCCCCCACATGTGGCTGTTACTTTTCCCGAGTAGAGACCCCCCACATGTGGCCGTTACTTCTCCCGAGTACAGAGACCCCCCTACATGTGTCCGTTACTTCTCCCGAGTACAGAGCCCCCCCCCATGTGGCCGATACTCTTCCCGAGTACAGAGCCCCCTCCACATGTGGCTGTTACTTCTCCCGAGTACAGAGACCCCCCACATGTGGCCGTTACTTCTCCCGAGTAGAGAGCCCCCCCCACATGTGGCCGCTACTTCTCCCGAGTACAGAGCCCCCCCCCCCACATGTGGCCGTTACTTCTCCCGAGTACAGAGACCCCACACATGTGGCCGTTACTTCTCCCGAGTATAGAGACCCCCCACATGTGGCCGTTACTTCTCCCGAGTGCAGAGACCCCCCTCCACATGTGGCAGTTACTTCTCCCGAGTACAGAGACCCCCCACATGTGGCCGCTAGATCTCCCGAGTACAGAGACCCCCCCACATTGTAGAATACAGCCACCAGCCCCCCTGTAGTATTTAGCCAGCCAGCCCCCTGTAAAATAGAGCCAGCCCTCTGTAGAATACAGCCAGCCAGCCCCCTGTAGTATATAGCCAGCCAGCCCCCTGTAGAATATACCTGCCAGCTCCCTGTTGTATATAGCCAGCCAGCCCCCTGTAGTATCCAACCACCAACCCCCTGTAGTATATAGCCAGCCAGCCCCCTGTAGAACATAGCTGCCAGCCCCCTGTAGTATACAGCCACCAACCCCCTGTAGTATATAGCCAGCCCCCTGTAGTATACAGCCACCAGCCCCCTGTAGAATAAAGCCTTCAGCCCCCTGTAGTATTTAGTCAGCCAGCCCCCTGTAGAATACAGCCACCAGCCCCCTGTAGTATACAGCCAGCCTTCCCACTGTAGTATACAGCCACCAGCCCACTGTAGTATACAGCCACCAGTCCCCTGTAGTATATGGCCTGTCAGCTCCTGTAGTATATAGCCTGCCAGACCCCTGTAGTATATAGCCTGCCAGCCCCCTATAGTATATAGCCTGCCAGCCCCCCTGTAGTATATAGCCTGCCAGCCCCCTGTAGTATATAGCCTGCCAGCCCCCCTGTAGTATATAGTCAGCCAGCCCCCTGTAGTATATAGCCTGCCAGCCCCCTGTAGTATATAGCCTGCCAGCCCCCTGTAGAATACAGCCACCAGCCCCCTGTAGAATATAGCCACCAGTCCCCAGCAGTATATAGCCACTAACCCCCTGTAGTATACAGACTGCCCCTGTAGTATACAGCCTCCCAGCCCCCTGTAGTATACAGCCGCCCGCCCCCAGCAGTATACAGCCACCAGCCCCCTGTAGTATACAGCCGCCAGCCCCCAGCAGTATACAGCCACCAGCCCCTGTAGTATATAGCCAGCCCCCTGTAGTATACAGCCACCAGTCCCCTGTAGTATACAGCCTGCCAGCCCCCTGTAGAATAAAGCTACCAGCCCCCTGAAGAATACAGCCACCAGCCCCCTGTAGTATATGGCCAGCCAGCCCCCTGTAGTATGCAGCCACCAGCCCCCTGAAGAATACAGCCACCAGCCCCCTGTAGTATACAGCCTGCCAGCCCCCCTGTAGAATAAAGCCACCAAGCCCCCTGTAGTATTTAGTCAGCCAGCCCCCTGTAGTATATAGCCAGCCAGCCCCCTGTAGTATGCAGCCACCAGCCCCCTGAAGAATACAGCCACCAGCCCCCTGTAGTATACAGCCTGCCAGCCCCCTGTAGAATAAAGCCACCAAGCCCCCTGTAGTATTTAGTCAGCCAGCCCCCTGTAGTATAAAGCCAGCCTGCCCATGTAGTATACAGCCACCAGCCCCCAGCAGTATACAGCCTGCCAGCCCCCTGTAGTATACAGCCACCAGCCCCCTGTAGTATACAGCCACCAGCCCCCTGTAGAATAAAGCCACCAGCCCCCTGTAGTATACAGCCACCAACCCCCTGTAGTATACAGCCACCAGCCCCCTGTAGAACAAAGCCAGCAGCACCTTGTAGTATTCAGTCAGCCAGCCCCCTGTAGTATACAGCCACCAGCCCCCTGTAGTATACAGCCGCCAGCCCTCAGCAGTATACAGCCACAGTCCCCTGTAGTATACAGCCACCAGCCCCCTGTAGTATACAGCCACCAACCCTCGTAGAATACAGCCACCAGCCCCCTGTAGAATACCGCCACCAGCCCCCTGTAGTATATAGCCAGCCAGCCCCCTGTAGAATATAGCTGCCAGCACCCTGTAGAATACAGCAGCCAGCCCCCTGTAGAATACAGCCACCAGCCCCCTGTAGTATATAGCCAGCCAGCCCCCTGTAGAATACAGCCACCAGCCCCCTGTAGTATATAGCCAGCCCCTGTAGAATATAGCTGCCAGCCCCCTGTAGTATACAGCCACCAACCCCCTGTAGTATATAGCCAGCCAGCCCCCTGTAGTATACAGCCACCAGCCCCCTGTAAAATATAGCTGCCAGCCCCCTGTGGTATATATCCAGCCAGCCCCCTGTAGTATACAGCCACTAACCCCCTGTAGTATATAGCCAGCCCCCTGTAGTATATAGCCAGCCAGCCCCCTGTAGTATACAGCCACCAGCCCCCTGTAGTATATGGCCTGTCAGCTCCTGTAGTATATAGCCTGCCAGCCCCCTGTAGTATATAGCCTGCCAGCCCCCCTGTAGTACATAGTCAGCCAGCCCCCTGTAGTATATAGCCTGCCAGCCCCCTGTAGAATACAGCCACCAGCCCCCTGTAGAATATAGCCACCAGTCCCCAGCAGTCTACAGCCACCAACCCCCTGTAGTATACAGCCGCCAGCCCCCAGCAGTATACAGCCACCAGCCCCCTGTAGTATATAGCCAGCCAGCCCCCTGTAGTATGCAGCCACCAGCCCCCTAAAGAATACAGCCACCAGCCTCCTGTAGTATAAAGCCACCAAGCCCCCTGTAGTATACAGCCTGCCAGCCCCCTGTAGTATACAGCCATTCTGCCCCCTGTAGTATACAGCCATCAGCCCCCCAGCAGTATACAGCCTGCCAGCCCCCAGTAGTATACAGCCTGCAAGCCTCCAGCAGTATACAGCCACCAGCCCTCAGTAGTATACAGCCGCCAGCCCCCAGCAGTATACAGCCTGCCAGCCCCCTGTAGAATACAGCCACAAGCCCCCTGTAGTATACAGCCGCCAGCCCCCAGCAGTATACAGCCTGCCAGCCCCCTGTAGTATACAGCCTGCCAGCCCCCAGCAGTATACAGCCACCAGCCCCCCGTAGTATATACCCAGCCAGCCCCCTGTAGAATACAGCCAACAGCCCCCTGTAGTACACAGCCACCAGCCCCCTGTAGAATACAGCCACCAACCCCCTGTAGAATACAGCCACCAGCCCCCTGTAGAATATAACCACCATTCCCCTGTAGAATACAGCCACCAGCCCCCTGTAGAATAAAGCCACCAGCCCCTTGTAGTATACAGCCACAGTCAACCCCCTGTAGTATACAGCCACCAGCCCCCTGTAGTATACAGCCACAGTCCCCGGTAGTATACAGCCACCAGCCCCCCGTAGTATACAGCCAACAACCCCCTATAGAATACAGCCACTAGCCCCCTGTAGAATACAGCCACCAGCCCCCTGTAGTATATAGCCAGCCGGCCGCCTGTAGAATATAGCTGCCAGCCCCCTGTAGAATACAGCCGCCATCCCCCTGTAGAATACAGCCACCAGCACCCCTGTAGTATATAGCCAGACAGCCCCCTGTAGTATATAGCCAGCCAGCCCCCTGTAGAAAATAGCTGCCAGCCCCCTGTAAAATACAGCCGCCAGCCCCCTGTAGAATACAGCCACCAACCCCCTGTAGAATACAGCCACCAGCCCCCTGTAGTATACAGCCACAGTCAACCCCCTGTAGTATACAGCCACCAGCCCCCTGTAGTATACAGCCACAGTCCCCGGTAGTATACAGCCACCAGCCCCCCGTAGTATACAGCCACCAACCCCCTATAGAATACAGCCACTAGCCCCCTGTAGAATACAGCCACCAGCCCCCTGTAGTATATAGCCAGCCAGCCCCCTGTAGAATATAGCTGCCAGCCCCCTGTAGAATACAGCCGCCATCCCCCTGTAGAATACAGCCACCAGCACCCCTGTAGTATATAGCCAGACAGCCCCCTGTAGTATATAGCCAGCCAGCCCCCTGTAGAAAATAGCTGCCAGCCCCCTGTAAAATACAGCCGCCAGCCCCCTGTAGAATACAGCCACCAACCCCCTGTAGAATATAGCCAGCCGGCCCCCTGTAGTATACAGCCACCAACCCCCGCCTAGAATACAGCCACCAGCCCCCTGTAGTATATAGCCAGCTAGCCCCCTGTGGAATATAGCTGCCAGCCCCCTGTAGAATACAGCTGCCAGCCCCCTGTAGAATAAAACCACCAGCCCCCTGTAGAATAAAGCCACCAGCTTCCTGTAGTATATAGTCAGACAGCCCCTTGTAGAATATAGCTGCCAGCCCCCCATAGTATACAGCCACCAGCCCCCTGTAGTATACATCCTCCAGCCCCAGCAGTATACAGCCACCAGTCCCTTGTAGAATACAGCCACCAGCCCCGCATAGTATACAGCCACCAACCCCCTGTAGAATACAGCCACCAGCCTCCTGTAGAATAAAGCCAGCCAGCCCCCTGTAGAATACAGCCACCAGCCCCCTGTAGTATATAGCCAGCCAGCCCCCTGTAGAATATAGCTGCCAGCCCCCTGTAGAATACAGCCGCCATCCCCCTGTAGAATACAGCCACCAGCACCCCTGTAGTATATAGCCAGACAGCCCCCTGTAGTATATAGCCAGCCAGCCCCCTGTAGAAAATAGCTGCCAGCCCCCTGTAAAATACAGCCGCCAGCCCCCTGTAGAATACAGCCACCAACCCCCTGTAGAATATAGCCAGCCGGCCCCCTGTAGTATACAGCCACCAACCCCCGCCTAGAATACAGCCACCAGCCCCCTGTAGTATATAGCCAGCTAGCCCCCTGTGGAATATAGCTGCCAGCCCCCTGTAGAATACAGCTGCCAGCCCCCTGTAGAATACAGCCACCAGTCCCCTGTAGAATAAAACCACCAGCCCCCTGTAGAATAAAGCCACCAGCTTCCTGTAGTATATAGTCAGACAGCCCCTTGTAGAATATAGCTGCCAGCCCCCCATAGTATACAGCCACCAGCCCCCTGTAGTATACATCCTCCAGCCCCAGCAGTATACAGCCACCAGTCCCTTGTAGAATACAGCCACCAGCCCCGCATAGTATACAGCCACCAACCCCCTGTAGAATACAGCCACCAGCCTCCTGTAGAATAAAGCCAGCCAGCCCCCTGTAGAATACAGCCACCAGCCCCCTGTAGTATACAGCCAGCCAGCCCCCTGTAGTATACAGCCACCAGCCCCCTGTAGTATAAAGCCACCAGCCCCCTGTAGAATAAAGCCACTAGCCCCCTGTAGTATACAGTTAGCCAGCCCCCTGTAGAATATAGCTGCCAGCCCCCTGTAGTATACAGCCACCAGCCCCCTGTAGTATACAGCCACCAGCCCCCTGTAGTATAAAGCCACCAGCCCCCTGTAGAATAAAGCCACTAGCCCCCTGTAGTATACAGTTAGCCAGCCCCCTGTAGAATATAGCTGCCAGCCCCCTGTAGTATACAGCCACCAGCCCCCTGTAGTATACAGCCGCCAGAACCCAGCAGTATACAGCCACCAGTCCCCTGTAGTATACAGCCACCAGCCCCCCGTAGTATACAGCCACCAACCCCCTTTAGAAGACAGACACCAGCCCCCTGTAGTATATAGCCAGCCAGCCCCGTTGTAATACAGCCAGCCCCCTGTAGAATACAGCCAGCCCCCTGTAGTATATAGCCAGCCAGCCCCATGTAGAATATACCTGCCAGCCCCCTGTAGTATATAGCCAGCCAGCCCCGTTGTATATAGCCAGCGAGCCCCTTGTAGTATACAACCACCAACCCCCTGTAGTATATAGCCAGCCAGCCCCCTGTAGAACATAACTGCCAGCCCCCTGTAGTATACAGCCACCAGCCCCCTGTAGAATAAAGCCTTCAGCCCCCTGTAGTATTTAGTCAGCCAGCCCCCTGTAGAATACAGCCACCAGCCCCCTGTAGTATACAGCCAGCCCCCTGTAGTATACAGCCACCAGCCCCCTGCAGTATAAAGCCACCAGCCCCCTGTAGAATAAAGCCACTAGCCCCCTGTAGTATACAGTTAGCCAGCCCCCTGTAGAATATAGCTGCCAGCCCCCTGTAGTATATAGCCACCAGCCCCCTGTAAGAAATAGCCACAAAATTATAAACTTTATACTCACCTTCCCTTCCAGTGATCCCACGACGCTGCAGGCTTTTCCTCATTCTTCGGGCAGCTGAGGGAGATCACCGATGCATTGCTTTGGCGGGAGCATGCAGTGATCGGACACCGACAGCGCGACGTCATCACTCGCCGCCGGCGTCCAAACAGAGTCTGCTGCTGCCGGAACATTAGGGTTGGCGATCTCCCCCAGCAATGGCAGCTGTGTCTCACTGACCCCTAGACCCCTATGTGCGATGCGGGCGGCCACGGGTCGCTGCGCATTGCAGCTGAGCTGAGTCGCTGACTGTCGGAAACTGGTGGGGGCCCCTTTAAAAGTGAAAGTCCTTTAATCCGGCCCTGAGTGTAACGCTACGGCATATGATGGCGATATATAAGGATTATTATTTGTTTGGCCTAATGTTTCCCAGACATTTGGTTTCAGATTTGGCAGCTCATGTTCTTCTTGTGCACTTGGAGTTATTCTTCTATCCCCTTTCTCTTCACCTTCTCCAGGTTGGGGACGGTCACTTAGGGTGGGTTGTCAGTTGGGGACTATCCCCTCCAGTCCTTGCAGCAGTATTGATGTACCCCAGTATAGTGCCCATGGTGCTAGTCTTAAGGCAAGTTCACATCTCTGTACTGTTCTCAGGTATTTACATCAGTTATTGTGAGACCTAATCAGGTGCGGTTGAATGGCAACATTTTCAGTTTCATTTACAATAGTTATTTAAACAGTCCTCCTCATCATGCTGCTCAAATGTTAACAAGAGACCAAGACAACACCTGGCAGATGTGGCCACTGAGAGAGACTGGAGGAGTCCTAGAAATGCAGAGAAGTGACATCCCATGGCCACAGCCCACACTGATGACCACTTCATTGTGAGCAATGCCCTGCGCCACACATGTCCAGGCAAATGTTAGGGAAGTGACAGGCACCAAGTTTTACGACAGACCATTACAAACCATTTCTGTCAGCATGGTAAGTGCTGGACAAGCTGCTAGGTAAGTGACCACACAAACATAGACAGGCCGAGAGTATGTGCACATCTGAAAAGTAGAAAAACTTGTGTCTAACTTTACATTGAGCAAAAATAATCGATTCCCTATTTTACTCTAGCGATCAGCA
This sequence comes from Engystomops pustulosus, assembly GCF_040894005.1. Taxonomy (NCBI): domain Eukaryota; kingdom Metazoa; phylum Chordata; class Amphibia; order Anura; family Leptodactylidae; genus Engystomops; species Engystomops pustulosus. Next base: position 235,096,998 of record NC_092413.1, on the reverse strand, counting down.
GGTACCAGAGGTTTACTCTGAGATTTGGAAATCTTCAATGTGGCTTCCACTTACCCAACTTCCATAACTTTCACCCAAAAGCCAAAAATAGCCCTCATTTTTTGTATGTGTCTTAGTAGGGCACCTACAGGGTCATTTGTATGTATATACCATTTCATTTCATGCATTATGAAGCAAGCATACCCTGAGAATGCTGTAGCTACACTGATGCAGAAACATATCTTGTTTAATCCCTGTGCTGAGTAGTTTTGCTGAAAAACAATTATAACATTCAGGACCTTGGGAAAGCTGGATAACATGCTGCTTTCAGTACATGAAGCTGTCTGCGATGTCCAGACAGGACTAATCAACCTGAGCTGGATGATACACAGCAGATGGGGGATGGTGCAGTGATTGATTACTTCTGCCTGTCAGGGATAACACTCATCTCTGATGTGAGAGGAGAAGCCCCTGAGGCCGGGCACCGGAGCGGCAGAGCCTCATTATCAGCATTTTATATTTGTTTTATCAGCAAAACCACTCAGCTCAGGGATGAAACAAGATATGTTTCTGCATCAGTGTAGCTACAGCATTCGCAAGGTGTGTTTTCTTCATAATGCATCACATCACATGGTAGGTTTCCTCTAAGCCTATTTACTGTCCACAATTGTGGCCGTCACCATAGCAACAAAAAAAGATTCCAACACAAAATTAATCTACAGTATTTACAATATGATTTTTAGGACGAGAAATGAGAACAAATCACTGTCCAATTCCCATCTATTTTATTGAGATATTGAAGTCATAGTCTCCACCTCCACGGACGCTGCTCTCCGTAATCTCCGGAGACATATCGGACGCTCCGCCGGAAGCTTTCAGACCTCACCGCGGTCACTGGTCGCTCATTATGATACGGAATTATACGAAAACATTTTCCCGCTTCTTCTCAGTGTGAACTTTCTGATGTTTCATAAGTTTGGCCTTAGTCAGGAAACATCTCCCACACTCGGAGCAGGAGTAGGGCTTCTCCCCTGTGTGAATTCTCTCATGAGCCCTAAGATAGACGGAAGTGATGAAACATTTCCCACATTCTGGACATGGATACGACTTCTCCCCAGTGTGAATTTTTTCATGTCTAACAAGATCAGATTTATTTATAAATGGTTTCCCGCATATGGAGCAGGAATAGGGCTTCTCCCCTGTGTGAATTCTCTGATGTATAAGAAGCACAGATCTATGGAGAAAGCTTTTCCCGCACTCTGCACAGGAATGTGGTCTCTCTCCCGTGTGACGTCGCTGATGTATGGAAAGATAGGATTTGGTTGCAAAACATTTCCCACATTCTGAACATGGAAAGGGCTTCTCTCCCGTGTGAGTTCTCTGATGTTTAACAAACCCTGATTTCAATGTGAACCATATCCCACATTGTGAACATGAATACGGCTTCTCCTTGCTATGAATTTTCTCATGTTTAACAAGATTGGGTTTATTTGTAAAACATTTCCCACATTGTGAACATGAATAAGGCTTCTCCCCCGTGTGACTCGTCTCATGATCACGTAGTTGGGTTTTGGAGATGAAACATTTCCCACATTCAGAACATGAATATGGTTTCTCTCCGGTGTGAATTCTCTCATGTGTAACAAAATTTAATTTATTTGAAAAAGACTTGTGGCAATGAGAGCATGGATAGGGCTTCTCCCCCGTGTGGCTTCTCTCATGTCTAACAAGATTGGATTTACTTGTGAAGCCTCTGCCACATTGCGGACATGTGAACGGTTTCTCTCCGCTGTGAATTCTTCGGTGTGTAATGAGACTCGAGCGTTTTGTGAATTGTTGTCCACAATCCTGGCATTGCACCACGTGTGAGGGGTCCGGAGATGGAGGTGTAACGAGAGGCGCTGCACGTGTCATGGCGGTCGGGAGGTTTTCTCCTGGATTCTGCGCGGTCACAGATTTTTCCTTCTCGCTTGGATTTTCTGTGAGGATTAAAAACAAATCTTGTGATAATTTAATCTAAAGATCTGGACTCCGAGAAGTTACGGGACGATCCGGGACACTGAACCCCAGCTCCTGTAGGACGGGCAGTTGGTTCCTGATTTGCCCAGGATTTACCTTCTCTGGGTCCAACCACAGAATCCATTGTGATGTATGGGTCAGGAAATGCTGTGATTGCGAGTGATAGAGGCCATGCACTGGGGCTCATTTACTAAGGGTCTGCTGAGCGCATTTTTGTCGGTATTCCCAACGATTTACGTTTTGCGCCGCATTTAACAGGGTTTTTGGCGCATGCAATCGAATTTTTGGGCAATTGCGCTGACTTTCATGCGACGTAAATCGGGGGGGGGGGGGGCGTCAGACAACCCGTCGGATTCGGACTGAGCACGGGATTTAAATTCAAATTGTGTCGCAAGACACGCACTTACATGCACCAGGAAGGTGAACCCCGGGGACCTGAGCGGGGAAGCGACACATGCAGGATATCGGGTGCAGGATCTTAGTGACTCCCCGCACAGCGCATTATACACGGACAATGCACTTACATGCACCAGAAAGAAGAAGGTGAACTCCGGGGACCTGAGCGGGGAAGCGACACATGCAGGATATCGGGTGCAGGATCTTAGTGACTCCCCGCACAGCGCATTATACACGGACAATGCACTTACATGCACCAGGAAGAAGAAGATGAACTCCGGGGACCTGAGCGGGGAAGCGACACATGCAGGATATCGGGTGCAGAATCTTAGTGACTCCCCGCACAGCGCATTATACACGGACAATGCACTTACATGCACCAGAAAGAAGAAGGTGAACTCCGGGGACCTGAGCGGGGAAGCGACACATGCAGGATATCGGGTGCAGGATCTTAGTGACTCCCTGCACAGTGCATTATACACGGACAATGCACTTACATGCACCAGGAAGAAGAAGGTGAACTCCAGGGACCTGAGCGGGGAAGCGACACATGCAGGATATCGGGTGCAGGATCTTAGTGACTCCCCGCACAGCGCATTATACACGGACAATGCACTTACATGCACCAGGAAGAAGAAGGTGAACTCCTGGGACCTGAGTGGGGAAGAGACACATGCAGGATATCGGGTGCAGGATCTTAGTGACGCTCCGCACAGCGCATTATACACGGACCATGCACTTACATGCACCAGGAAGAAGAAGGTGAACTCCGGGGACCTGAGCGGGGAAGCGACACATGCAGGATATCGGGTACACGATCTTAGTGACTCCCCGCACAGCGCATTATACACGGACAATGCACTTACATGCACCAGGAAGAAGAAGGTGAACTCCAGGGACCTGAGCGGGGAAGCGACACATGCAGGATATCGGGCGCAGGATCTTAGTGACTCCCCGCACAGCGCATTATACACGGACAATGCACTTACATGCACCAGGAAGAAGGTGAACTCCGGGGACCTGAGCGGGGAAGCGACACATGCAGGATACCGGGGGCAGGATCTTAGTGACTCCCCGCACAGCGCATTATACACGGACAATGCACTTACATGCACCAGGAAGAAGAAGGAGAACTCCGGGGACCTGAGCGGGGAAGCGACATATGCAGGATATCAGGGCACGATCTTAGTGAATCGCGCCGGACTTCATCGTCGTCAGATCGGGGATCGTGACAGGACCAGGTAAGTAAGTGTCACCCCAAGGTCCCAAACCAATAAAACACAACAAGCCATCACAGCACCCGGAATCAATAAAGAGACGACACACCACAAGAGTTAAGCAGTAATCTAACGCTGGCGCCAGGAGCTGCACCCAGAGACTTCCAGGACACATCCCAAGACACCACGGGGACCTACCTGCCAAGAGAAGCATTACCCACAAACAGAAACATCTCTGGAGTTTAGTCTCACCTGGACCCCTAAGTGCATCCCAGACCTCAATAAAAAGACCCCCTATCTGTGATTGGCAGAACCCTACTGGATCTCCTAGGAACTGGAAACCACAAGGAGAAGACCTTGACATACAGGTATCTAGGTTTCCTCCATTTCATGATGCTGATTAGAGTGAAAAATTATGTCTCCTCTTACCATGTGATGTGCGGGGCCGGGGGTCCTCCATCATGACGTCCTGGTACCGGTCCTTGTGTCCCTCTATATACTCCCGCTCCTCCATGGAGAAATACACAGCCACATCCTGACACCTTATAGGAACCTGACACACACAATGACACAGTCATCACCCAGACCCCTCCAGTGCCGGATCATTTCCCAGCATCCCCAGCAGTGTCACCTCTCCAGACAGCAGCGCAGTCATCTTCATGGTCAGTTCTAGGATCCTCTGCTCATGGATCAGGGAGAGAGGGGGAGGCTCTGGGATGGGGCCCCGGCTCCTGCTCCCTCCTCCTCCTGGCTCTGTGATGGGGCCTCGGCTCCTGCTCCCTCCTCCTCTTGGCTCTGTGATGGGGCCCCGGCTCCTGCTCCATCCTCCTCCTGGCTCTGTGATGGGGCCCCGGCTCCTGCTCCATCCTCCTCCTGGCTCTGTGATGGGGCCCCGGCTCCCGCTCCATCCTCCTCCTGGCTCTGTGATGGGGCCCCGGCTCCCGCTCCATCCTCCTCCTGGCTCTGTGGGGCCCGGGCTCCTGCTCCATCCTCCTCCTGGCTCTGTGATGGGGCCCCAGCTCCCTCCTCCTCCTGGCTCTGTGATGGGGCCCCGGCTCCATCCTCCTCCTGTCTCTATGGGAATGTTTCTGGGGGCCTCACTGTCACTTGATCTGTTCTTCAGTAATGTGTATTCCTGTGTATGGAGAGACATATTATTATATATCCCTGATGATCCATAGATTGGTAAATTATATTCCTGGAGCAGGAGATTACCATCTGCCTCCCGATCTGTGGTTATCGAATTATCACTGATATCCTTATACAGTCCCTCTCCCCTCCCACCGTGTCCGGTCCCTCTCCCCTCATACGTCGTACAGTCCTTCTCCCCTCACACCTCGTCCCTCTCCCCTCGCACTTTGTACGGTCCTTCTCCCCTCACATCTCGTCTGTTCCCTCTCCTCTCACACATCGACCGGTCCCTCTCCCCTCACACCTCATGCGGTCCTTCTCCCCTCACACCTCATCCCGTCCCTCTCCCCTCACACTTTGTACGGTCCTTCCCCCCTCACACCTCGTCTGTTCCCTCTCCTCTCACACATCGACCGGTCACTTTCACCTCACACCTCGTGCGGTCCCTTACACGCCGTCCGCTCCCTCTCCCCTCACACTTTGTACGGTCCTTCTCCCCTCACACCTCGTCTGTTCCCTCTCCTCTCACACATCGACCGGTCACTTTCACCTCACACCTCGTGCGGTCCCTTACACGCCGTCCGCTCCCTCTTCCCTCACATTTTGTAGGGTCCTTCTCCCCCTCACACCTCGTCCGGGCCCTCTCCTCTCACACGTCGTCCAGGCCCTCTCCCCTCACACCTCGTGTGGTCCCTCACACATCGTCAGGTCACTCTCCCCTCACACTTTGTAGGGTCCTTCTCCCCCTCACACGTCGTCCGGTCACTCTCCCCTCACACTTTGTAGGGTCCTTCTCCCCCTCACACCTCGTCCGGGCCCTCTCCCCTCACACCTCGTGTGGTCCCTCACACATCGTCAGGTCACTCTCCCCTCACACTTTGTAGGGTCCTTCTCCCCCTCACACGTCGTCCGGTCACTCTCCCCTCACACTTTGTAGGGTCCTTCTCCCCCTCACACCTCGTCCGGGCCCTCTCCCCTCACACCTCGTGTGGTCCCTCACACATCGTCAGGTCACTCTCCCCTCACAGCTCGTGCAGTCCCTCACACGTCGTCCGGTCACTCTCGCCTCACACTTTGTACAGTCCCTCTACCCTCATCCTTCTACTCTCTAGCCTTAATTAGCTTAGTCTTACTTCCCACACCACACAGATTATTCTCTAGCTCTCCTTCTCTTGAAGCACTTGTTTTATTTTCTCTTAGAAGATCCTGAAGTCTGACTGGTTACATCCTCCCATAAAGATGATAGAAATGTGGAGGCCATTACCTCTCCGCTCAGCAGGGAGATGATCTCCAGGGCGAGGCTGAATATTCTTCTGGAGATCTCGTCCTTGTCCATCCTTGGTGGTCACTCAGGAGAAGGAGCGTCTGGAGGAGAAGATGAGGAAACAGGATGAGCCGGAGGATCTAGTATTGAAGGCGTCTGCATAATTTCAGGCGCATATAGTATTTTTATGAAGAAAATACTATGTGGGAAGACCAGACTGGTGTTCATCAACGCTATGACAAACCAAGGAACGATAATGAACCCCTTGAACCCTACTTTGACAAATCTAAACACAATACCAAAAACCTCTTTTTTAGGGACACCAGTCCCGAATATGCAATTACGGGACCGCGAGAAGTGGGGGTTCAATGGGAAATGAGTTCCCATAATGAATGCATTGATATCAAGACCCTAAACGAAAGGGACAAGTTAGTGATCAATATTTCTACATATACGTTAGAGGAGGATGAACTAAAAATGTTAAGAAAAGGATTGTCTTTTACACCAACTCCATCTTTTGATGCCTTTAATTGGATAAAAGACATCAATCTGTTTGCGCGGAAACTTGCATTACATAAGCAACATCAAAAATGGGATGAAAAGGGTCTAGAAGAAAGGAGAGATGAGAGAGTTTTACAAACTCTCCTAGACTTAGAAGAAGAGAATATTAGTCGACCTAAAGGAATCAATCCACCCCTTACATCTTTAAGACCGAAATCAAAAAATACGCCTCCCTTCTCCTCATATCCTATGATCGAGACATTTGTACAATTGGTCACTAAAGACATCAAAAAAATTAAACCCTATAGGAATGGAACAAAATCCAATCTGAGCAAACAGGAACAACAAGCTCTATTTAAATTACGGGACAATAACGGGATTGTTCTGAAACCATCAGACAAGGGGGGTTACATTGTCATAATGGACTGTGAACAATACACAGACATGGTAAAAAGAATCCTGGAGGATAGGGAGACATATGAGGTACTACCATGCGATCCTACCACAGAATACTTGAAAGATCTCAAAAATATTTTGGACGATGGATTTGGTAGAAATTTGATAACATTAGATGAATATAAATACATGTTTAACAACAAACCTACCATATCAACCATATATGCCCTCCCCAAAGTACATAAACAAACCATACCTATACCAGGACGCCCGATTGTGTCGGGTAATAACAATCTGACACAGGGCATCAGTGAATATGTGGACAGGATTCTTCACCCCTTTGTATCTACCTTACCTTCATACTTGAAGGATACCAAGGATGTAATCAACAAGATACAAGATATCAGAGTACCCCCTGGGACATTTTTAGCCAGCCTGGACGTTGAAGGCCTATACTCAAACATTAAACACCATCTAGGTCTGACTGCAGCTAAAAATTTTCTTGACACTAAAGGTACACAATTTTCAGATCACAACTACTTCACCCTGACACTACTTGACTTTTTACTTTCTCACAATTATCTTCTTTTTGGCGGTACCTTCTACCACCAGGTGAAGGGTACCGCCATGGGCACGACTTGCGCACCTACTTACGCGAATCTTTTTCTTGGGTGGTGTGAATCTGTATATGTCTTCTGCGATGAAAACATACATTACACCAATCACATTTTATTTTGGGGCCGTTATATAGACGATATCCTCGTCCTCTGGGAAGGGGACGAGGACACGTTCTATGGCCTAGTTGACATCCTAAATCAAAATGACCTGGGTATGAAATTTACACCAGAGTTCCACACATCACAAATAAACTTTTTGGACCTCACAATCAGTATAAACCACAGTGGCGACCTTCAGACTACAATTTACCGGAAAATTACATCAACAAATAGCCTCCTCAACTGGGAAAGCTGGCACCTCAAACCCCTGAAAAGGGGAATTCCCATAGGCCAATACCTAAGGGCAAAGCGAAACTGTTCCTCAGACGAAACTTTTGAAATTGAATCCAAAACCCTATATAAACGTTTTCTTGAAAGGGGTTACCCCAAAAAAACTCTTAAACAAGCTTATAGGAGAGCAAAATTTACAAATAGAGACACTTTAATCTCGGAATCAACAAAGAAAATGGAAACCCCCAAAACTATACGTTGTATAGGGACGTTCGACTCATGCACCAAGGAAATTATGAATATCCTTGATAAATACTGGCCCATCTTACAATCAGATGAGGATCTAAAGGATGTTCTAAGTGAGAGACCAAATATTACATATCGCCGGGGTAGGAACATCAAAGATATCCTAATTCATAGTCATTACCAACCGAAATTTCCTAATAAACCAATGTGGCTAGAAAGATCTGTCACAGGATCTTACCCCTGCGGTGACTGCAGTTTCTGTAAATATATACTAAAATTGAAACAGTTTACAGTAGATGGGAAAGTCTACACAATTCGCTAATTCCTAAACTGCAAGAGTGCCTGTGTAATCTACATAGCACAATGTGCATGTCCTAAAATATACGTTGGCAAGACAATCCAGGAACTGAGAAGACGAATCTCGGCACATCTCAGCACGATAAGAACTGACAAGGAAACGTCCCTGGCGAGACATGTAAAACTAAAACATGGAGGCAATATGAACCATCTGAAATTTTGGCCCATTGATCAGATTAAAATAGGTCCCCGAAAGGGAAATATAGAAAAACTATTACTTCAACTGGAAGCCAGATGGATAGAAAGACTGGAAAGTCTAAGTCCCAGAGGCCTTAATGAAGGGTTCACTTTCTCGGCATTTCTATAGTCTGTTTGAAGTACACATTGGCCCCACTAGCCAGCTATAAAGACTAACTCCAAATAGTGTACAAAAATATAAACTGGTTAAAATTATAATAGATACAAGAAATTGTTTATTTATGGAATAGTACCTTCAACCGGTTCTCCGAATAGAGAGAGATTCAAATCATTATTTTTAGACAAATTGTATATGGTACAGGATAATTTACTATACAGTTGGACAATCCCATACAGATAATGTTGCTCTAGAAAATTCTTTTGCTCCTTCGAATATCGAGATACATCTCCAATTTCTCAAATTTGAGAGAATAAATATGATACAAATTGTGATCTAAACGATAGACGAGAAACAAGTGTCGAAAATCCCCTCCAATAAATAAACAGTACAGTACAAAGCGGAGACTAATAACTTACCAACAAGAAAAATCTGAAAACAAGTTTTCACGCATGCGCCCCTTAGATTGAAAAGAATCATGATATCCTTTCAATACATGCGTATCTGTATGGGAAAGAGTCTAAGTCCTCGCGCATGCGTCTCATAGATTGAACAAATTACGACATCCTCTTAGCGCATGCGCTTTCATACTTCCCCGATTCTCTATTTGCAACTGCACTTGCGCATGCGTGATCCACGGACATTCAGAGCCAAATAGATCTCATTGGTTGACGCTGAAGTCGAGCCCATCGGAGAGAGACAATACCCACGAATGGGATACCTCCGATATAGCGGCTCTCCATTCGCCTATTGGTAACAGCGTAGGTTATTGGCTAATGATGAGGGGAACGTCACCATGACGAAACAAACGGAAGTGTTATAGTTTGGAGCTGAGCAGTTACGAGCACACTCTAGCCCCGGCACCCCTGAGGACGCCACGTATGTGGCGAAACATGTCGGGGGGGCGTTAGTGTGAATCTAGTTTTTAGCTAGCAGGCAAAGTGGCAAGTGTGTGTTTAAACTTAAAAATGAGTGAATGAATGATGACTGGGAAGGTAGAAGTCTAGGAATTGAGACATAGTTGTATTCCAGAGAAGGCAAACATTGAGTAAAATATATTCAGTTCGATGACAGTGGCAATAACTGTCAATAGGACAAAACAGAATATAGGATTGACGTTTGTACCTAAATATGGTCCTCGACAATTAATTATTTGAAACGATCCTATTAATGAATACAACAATGTTGCAACCTCAGGTTTATTAAGTCAAGTGGTACAGTGTACAAGACTGACATCTAGTGGTATTATTGGGGACAAATCCTTACAATACCTATACCTCAGTGTGCCTTCCCCCTCAAGTCGTCAAAACACGATAAATATCATAATTTCACACAAGATAATTGCCACGTTGGTACTGCATAACTTTTAATAATTACAGGGAATTGTCCTCACAAAATTACCCTTCTAGTAGGTTAACTATTGAGATCTTTTATAAATAAGAAATAAAAGTGAAGTTTTAATTGACCAATGGGTTTCAGTGAGGCTGTAAAAAGCCTTTTTTGTAAATAAGTTTGTAAATTGGACCCAGTCAAATACAATTGTCCACATCCCTTGGTTTATCATCATGAAACTGGTCCCTTCACCAGTAATTACCACCCTATTTGGGTCGGTTCAGTACATCGTAGGTTTGGTCTCAGCTTAGCTGGTTGATTAGTCTCCCTGTGCGGTGATATTCCTCCCTGCATGGTGGCGATATTCCTCCCTGCATGGTGGCGATATTCCTCCCTGTAGGGTGGCGATATTCCTCCTTATAGGGCGGTGATATTCCTCCCTGCATGGTGGCGATATTCCTCCCTGCATGGTGGCGATATTCCTCCCTGTAGGGTGGCGATATTCCTCCTTATAGGGCGGTGATATTCCTCCCTGCATGGTGGCGATATTCCTCCCTGTAGGGTGGCGATATTCCTCCCTGTAGAGCGCTGATATTCCTCCCTGTAGGGCGGCGATATTCCTCCCTGTAGGGCGGCGATATTCCTCCCTGTAGAGCGCTGATTTTCCTCCCTGTAGGGCGGCGATTTTCCTCCCTGTAGGGCGGCGATATTCCTCCCTGTAGGGCGGCGATATTCCTCCCTGTAGGGCGGCGATATTCCTCCCTGTAGGGCGGCGATATTCCTCCCTGTAGGGCGGCGATATTCCTCCCTGTAGGGCGCTGATATTCCTCCCTGTAGGGCGCTGATATTCCTCCCTGTAGGGCGGCGATATTCCTCCCTGTAGGGCGCTGATATTCCTCCCTGTAGGGCGGCGATATTCCTCCTTATAGGGCGCTGATATTCCTCCCTGTAGGGCGGCGATATTCCTCCCTGTAGGGCGCTGATATTCCTCCCTGTAGGGCGGCGATATTCCTCCTTATAGGGCGCTGATATTCCTCCCTGTAGAGCGCTGATATTCCTCCCTGTAGGGCGGCGATATTCCTCCCTGTAGGGCGCTGATATTCCTCCCTGTAGGGCGGCGATATTCCTCCCTGTAGGGTGGCGATATTCCTCCTTATAGGGCGGCGATATTCCTCCTTGTAGGGCGCTGATATTCCTCCCTGTAGGGCGCTGATATTCCTCCCTGTAGGGCGCTGATATTCCTCCCTGTAGGGCGGCGATATTCCTCCCTGTAGGGCGCTGATATTACTCCCTGTAGGGCGCTGATATTACTCCCAGTAGGGCGGCGATATTCCTCCCTGTAGGGTGGCGATATTCCTCCTTATAGGGCGGCGATATTCCTCCTTATAGGGCGCTGATATTCCTCCCTGTAGGGCGCTGATATTCCTCCCTGTAGGGCGCTGATATTCCTTCCTGTAGGGCGCTAATATTCCTTCCTGTAGGGCGCTGATATTCCTCCCTGTAGGGCGGCGATATTCCTCCCTGTAGGGCGGCAATATTCCTCCCTGTAGGGTGGCGATATTCCTCCTTATAGGGCGGTGATATTCCTCCCTGTTGGGGTGGCGATATTCCTCCTTATAGGGCGGTGATATTCCTCCCTGTAGGGCGGCGATATTCCTCCCTGTAGGGCGGCGATATTCCTCCCTGTAGGGCGGCGATATTCCTCCCTGTAGGGCGGCGATATTCCTCCCTGTAGGGCGGCGATATTCCTCCCTGTAGGGCGCTGATATTCCTCCCTGTAGGGCGCTGATATTACTCCCAGTAGGGCGGCGATATTCCTCCCTGTAGGGCGGCAATATTCCTCCTTATAGGGCGCTGATATTACTCCCAGTAGGGCGCTGATATTCCTTCCTGTAGGGCGCTGATATTCCTCCCTGTAGGGCGCTGATATTCCTTCCTGTAGGGCGCTGATATTCCTCCCTGTAGGGCGGCGATATTCCTCCCTGTAGGGTGGCGATATTCCTCCTTATAGGGCGGTGATATTCCTCCCTGTTGGGGCGGCGATATTCCTCCCTGTAGGGTGGCGATATTCCTCCTTATAGGGCGGTGATATTCCTCCCTGTAGGGCGGCGATATTCCTCCCTGTAGGGCGGCGATATTCCTCCCTGTAGGGCGGCGATATTCCTCCCTGTAGGGCGCTGATATTCCTCCCTGTAGGGCGCTGATATTACTCCCAGTAGGGCGGCGATATTCCTCCCTGTAGGGTGGCGATATTCCTCCTTATAGGGCGGCGATATTCCTCCTTATAGGGCGCTGATATTCCTCCTTATAGGGCGCTGATATTCCTCCTTATAGGGCGCTGATATTCCTCCCTGTAGGGCGCTGATATTCCTTCCTGTAGGGCGCTGATATTCCTCCCTGTTGGGGCGGCAATATTCCTCCTTATAGGGCGCTGATATTCCTCCTTATAGGGCGGTGATATTCCTCCCTGTAGGGCGGCGATATTCCTCCTTATAGGGCGCTGATATTCCTCCTTATAGGGCGGTGATATTCCTCCCTGTTGGGGCGGCGATATTCCTCCCTGTAGTGCACTGATATTCCTCCCTGTAGGGCAGCGATATTCCTCCAAGTAACTACACCGGAAATTGAAACAACTCATTTTTTATTCAGTATGTTTTATCAGCATATACATGGTTACAAGAGAAGGGAGGTAAATAAGTAGGCCATCATGGTGGACTAATGGAAACAGAATTACCGGTAAATACTAACTCACCATTTCCATGTTGTCCCCCCATGACGGTCTAACCGGGAGATTTACTAAATAAGTAGCCAAGTTACGGTGGAACTACAGCCCGAAGCACCTTCCTACCAAAGGACAGGTCTTGGGAACTAGACAAGTCTAAGCAATTATGCTTTGTAAAGGTAAGAGAAGAACATGCAGCGGCCTTGTTTATTTGTTCCAATAACAAGACACGCGTGGAATGTGCCCTTAGGCTGGGGGGACTGTCTTCCCTTGTTCCGTTTGACAGAATGCAACGAAGCGAACTTGCAATGGTTGTTTTGGACGCCTCCCTCCCCTTGTTCTTCCCCTGAAATTGAATAAAGAGGTTGTGTTAATGCACCAAGGGCCTGTGACCTGAGGATAATGTAGCACTGCCACCTTACATCTAGCAAATGCCCTCCATCTCCTCGCTTGAAGAGGGTCCTGGTCCCTGTGGAAGCTGGAGACTACCTTGGTGGTGAAGCTTGGATCTAGGGCAAGAACAATTCTGTCAGCCAGGATCCTCATGTATGGCTCTTTAATTGATATAGCTTGAAGCTCTTCCAGTCTACTAGCTGAAGTGACGGCTATCAGTAACGATGTCTTGAAGGTTAAATCTCCGATGTTGGTGCTCTCAATAGGCTCAAGCAGAGCTTTAGAGAGGGCATCAAGAAGGATGGTCAAAGAAGGCACTGCGAGCAAACACTTTTAGCTTACCCGGGGTATAGTGTCCTAATCAGACTGGTCGTTCAGTTTAGTGGATAGGGGACCGTTTTTAACACACTTTTGGACATCTTTAGTAATGAAATACTAACTTTCTAAAATAGCAGGAGGCGCTCAGAATGATGGCGCCCGAGCGCCTCTTAGCTTCCCTGGCTTTTATGCACGCCCCCGCTGCAAGCCTTCTCCTGCTTGCAACCAGGGAACTAGGAGAGGGCACATGCCCTCTGACGTCACCGGCCGGAGAAGGCTTACAGTGGAAGTGTGCATAAATTAAAAGCCAGGGTAGCCGAGAGGTCCCACCATCCCTTAGTAAACTGGTGGTAGGGATTAGCTTGAGAAGCAGGTTTGTCCTAACAGAATGTTACTAGCTTTTTCCAAATCTTATGATATATGGAAAACGTGATTGGTTTTCTACTTGCCTTAAGTGTTCAGATGACTTCTTTAGATAGGCCATGTGAACTCAGGAAGCCAGCCTCAGGATCCCAGCTGAAAGTTGTCGTTTCCCTGGATCTGGATGGAAGATTGGTCCCTGATGTAGAAGGTCCTCCTCAACCGGAAGAATTATCGGTTTTTGGAGACCAATGGATGTCAGAAGTGGGTACCAGCTCTTCTTGGGCCAATAAAGACAGATTAGTGCATCTTCCTTAGAACTTTTGCTACTAAGGGAATAAGGGGGAAGGCGTACGAGAGAGGCTTGTCCCATATTTGGCTGAATGCGTCTGTCCGGTCTCCTGTTTCCAGCAAGTAGAAAAGACTGCGCTTTGAGTTCCTCCTTGTAGCAAAGAGGTCTACCTCTGGAAAATCCTAGATATTGGTTATATGAAGGAAGATCTCCCGATTTAGGCACCAATCATTCGGGTGAACATATACTCGGCTCAGAAAATCTGCTCTGTATTTAGGTCCCCTCGCAGGTGAGTTGCTGATATTGAAAGCATGTTTCTTTCTGCCCAAGAGAAAATAGTACGAGTTAGGGGGGAACCAAATCTCCAGCACTGTTGTCTGAGGTAGGATAATGTCGAGGTGTTGTCCGACAAAATATGGATATGACAGCCTGTCAGGTAAGGGTTTTTTGTTTATTAAGGCTTCCCATATGGCTTTTAGTTCCCTGCAGTTCAAATTTTCCCTGGAATGGTGTACTGACCAGAATCCCTGGGCAAGATGGAGGTGCTTCCCAAACCGTACTGTTTCCATCAGTCTTTATTGAAATGCAAGAATATTGTGCCAGGTCACTCCTTTCCTTAAGTTCTCTGTTTTGAGCCACCACAAGAGATCCTTTTTCACCGGAGCGGGAATGATGACTTTCTTGTCCAAACCCACAGGCTGTCTGTTCCAAACCCTCAGGATCCAGCTTTGTAGGAGACCAGAGTGGTTTTGCTCCATGCCACGGAAGGTAAACAGGATGTGAAAATCCCATCTTGGATGGAGATTGACGATCTCTTCCTGAATGAGTGAATCTGACCCATAATCTTAGTTTCCTTTTATGAGTCAAGTGGAACTCCCAAAAATTTCTTGTGGGTAATGGAAGATAGGTCTTATTTTTTTAAGTTGACAATCCACCCTTATCGAGACTCTGTAAGGTAATGTCCCTGGAGGTAATTATGCTGGTTCTGTCTCTTCCTACAATGAGGGGTTCGTCCAAGTAAGGAACTATGGAGACGTCCTGAAGTCTTAAATAAGCCACCACTTCTATCATGATTTTTGTAAAAACATGAGGAGAAGAGGAAATTCCAAAAGGCAGTGCACAAAGCTGGAAATGAAGAGTGAGACCGGTAGGACATAAAACAGAAAATATTAGAAACTTCTGAGAAGAATGATGAATGGGGACGTCATAGTAGGTGTCCCGAAGGTCTATAGCGCACATAAAAGAAATTTGTGGGGATAAGGAGAGTGGCAGATCTTACTGACTACATGCGGAACTTTCTGTATGTTAAGATGTGTGTTGAGCCGCTTCAAGTTTATGATGAGGCATTTGGATCCATCTGGCTTCTTCACCAGGAACAGAGGAGAGTAGAAGCCTCTTTTTTTCTTGTTCCTGAGGAACACCAGAGGAATTGAGAGAAGAAACCTTGCGCCAGATAACGAAGAAAATAAAGGATAAGGAGGAAGAAGTTACACATGTGGGAGCAACATATCTTTCTGGGGAAGATGGTTGAATTCTATTCTGTGCCCCTGGCTTAGGGGTTGGATGTTATTTCTGACCAGTGATCTTCAAACCTGAGAAGTCTTCCACCCACCCTTAAGTCACTGTTTTTTGCTTCTGTTGGCTGGATGTGAGAACAGGAAACCCCTACCTTTTCCTCCCCTGGGGTAGCTCCAGCGGCCTTGTTTACCTTTGTCCCGAAAGGTGTCCCTGGGGATTCTGAAGCCACGAAAGGATTTTTTGGCCCCTGGCTTGTTTTATGGAAATTGCTTTTTTTTATCGGAGGCCTTTTCTAGGATTAGATCAAGCTCCCGCCCGAACACAAACTCGCCTGCAAATGGAATACTGCAAAGCTTGGTCTTTGAGCGGACGTCGCCACCCCATTGCTTCAGCCAAATAGCTCTTCTAGTGGCATTTGTCAAAGCACCTTCCTTTGCCGAAATATATACTCCTGCTGCAGCATCGGCAAGGAAGGCAGTGTCGGATTTTAATAATCGCAGGCTCTCCATTATGGCGGCCTTTGCGGTAGCTTCTTGGGTCTCTAGCTCTCCCAACCAGAAGAGGAGTGTTATTGCCAACGATGTAGAGGTGAGATTTGATTTAAAGGACACCTGTCATCAGGTCTCTGTCACTAGTCCTGTCACCTCTACCTGTTGGAGCAGCTCACAAGGATCCCATCCCAGCCTTTATCTAGTTATGTCATACATTAATCATTGTAAAATCATCTATTCTTTATCATGTAAATGAGGCTGGTCACATGGTCAGAGGCAGTGATGTCACCCCTGTTCCCCCTCCCCCTGCTCATGTCTGTGTGTAATGTATAGTAAAGCATGGCTAGTGTGTGTGCTGCATCTGCTGACATGCTGCATCCTCCTAATACACATGTGAGAGACACAGACATGAGCTACACATGAATCTGACATGTTCTGCTGTAACATGGCTGTATCCTGGAGCTGCTGTATCTCTCCTAAACACACACACATGCACACACAGGCTGCAGGGGGCGTGGCCACCAGCACCAGGAAGCACATCATTATACAGCCTCACATCATTATACAGGCTGTCAGTCATGCTCTGGGGGTGTGGCTGTACCTCCCACTCATGAATAGAGTGGACAGCTTGAATATGCTAATGCTTCATTGGACATTTCACAGGTCATTTGCATACAGCTTTAGGACCTCATTGCTTAGGTGTACAGGCATGTAGAGGGACAATGAAGGTATAGAGGCAATGCTTTCTAATGGCAGTTTATGAAAATATATTTAGTTTAGGGGGGTTATTTTGCATGACGGGTTCTCTTTAAGGACCAACATAGATGTCTCCCAAGCCTTTGTTTAGGAGCGAATCCGACTTCCTATCCATGATATCCCGGAGCTTGGCCCCGACAACCTTCGCTACTTGAACATCTTCCTGGTCAAATTTTAGACGTCTCTTGAAGTTTTGTATTTTCCTCTCCTTCCATTCCTCCCAGTAGAGTTCCGTCAGTGTACTATTTACCGGAAACACCCACTGACGTTTAGCTCATCCCCCCCTAGGCATGGGAGGGACTACCTCTTCGATGTCTAATGTTTCCCTAATTGCTTTTAGGAGGTTCTCCAGGTCTTCCATTTGGAATATGTGTCGAGAGTCATATATCTGTTATGAATCTTGAAAGAGTCCTCTATCATCCGTATCTGCAGTGGAACAACACGGTTCCTTCGAATCAGAGAAAGAAGAGTCAAACCTGATCCGTGGTCTCTTAGAAGGTGGTTCTCTATGTGTAGCGGTGGCCACAGAGGAGGCCACCTTTTCTTCTATAAATGATTTAAACTCATCCATAAAAGACTATCTTTTCTCAAGCATAAAGTTTTCTATGCAGGGTTTGCAGTGGTTAAGAACCACGGTCCTAGCCCCTTCTTTTTCCTGGGGGGAAAGCAAAAAAGGGGAAAATCTTCAGCTTCAAGTATGACATAGAATTTGCCACAACAGCACGAGTTACATGACCAGGAGGGTGGAGGTGGCCCAAGTCTGCCTCATCAGCCGTATTCAAGGACTGGGACTGTGTTTTCGTCGCGAGACAGCGTGATGTGAGGACGCACGTCACAGGCCGCTCCCCCTCATGCCGGATCTCTTCTCCAGCAGCGCTGCTTGGCGTCCGCATGCTGGGTTTGAAAGCCGGCGTCTGGATGCAGGGTGGCGCAACATAAACTGTGCCAAGCCGCCTCCATCTCTCTCTCCTGGACTCTGTTCGGAGTTACGAGGCAGCGGATGAGCGGAGCACCGAATTGCAGGACCCGAATGCCAGGAATATTGATCTGAACTGCGGTACCTGTGGGGGAAACTGGCGGACGGAGGTTGCAGAGGTACCAGTCTACACGGAGGTTGTGTACTGCAGCTTCTAGGCAAAGATCCAGGACATTGGACATGGGAGTCAGACAGAAGCAGGACTTCCAGGCAGCTGCTGCCCATTCCTTGCTCATCTATTCTACATGACAATAGCTGCTTACATTGGATTCCTGCCTTGCTTTTGGTGTTGTCAATGTTGCCCACTTCTGTATACAGTAACTTTGGCTACTAACATTTGGAAATATAGTTATTGGTGCGGCTCACACTTGAACTGTCTGACTTCTCTATTCTTATCATGGATTAACACCGCAGCTCATCTTTATACCTTATGCTGGTTGTATCTTCATCCTATATGTATTTTATGTATTTTATGTTATAAGAAATTGAGGATATTAGAGATGTACATACGCATTGTGGGTTATGGTTATAGTAAGAATTAATGATGGATAATCTGCATTGAAAATGATATTTCTTTTGGTTTTGATATCATTACTGTATTAAGCATGGGTACCCTTTAGGGATCTAAGTAAAATCATAAATAGAGAGGTCAGGTGGTGAGGGGAAGGAGGAAAAGGGGAATTTACTGTGTTGTGAGACGGGTCCTCTAGGCGCTAAATATGCCCCCTAAAAATTCCTCCCATAAGTCCACTGGCCTGGATAAAATGTGGAAGGCCTCGCCAGTGAAATCACGGAATACAAGTCAAGAACTAACTGGGGTGCCCCGGGAAGGGGATACAGGCCCAAGTGATTCCGGGTCCAGATATTCTGCTATACAGGTAGAGGACACAACGCAGGAACAGCGTACAATGTTAGCAGAAATTTTAGGACACCAAGTCTAAAGTGGATTCACTGAATTCCCAAATGGAGGAGGTTCGTTCAGATATTGCGTCAATTAGAGACAAAGTAAGCAAGCTGAAAGATAGATATAAAGATACAGAAAAAAAATATGAGATTTTGGAGAGAGAAGTAAAACAGATAAAAACTGAGCTAAAGGAAACCAAAAAAGACAACGCCCAACTGAAACATAAGTTAAATGACTTGGAAAATCGCTCAAGAAGAGCTAATATTAGGATTGTGGGCTTCCCAGAAGGAAAGGAGGCGGGAAATATGTCCAGTAAGATTCCGGAATGGCTGATAGGGGAATGTGGCAGGAGATAGTCTCCCCCTTCTGTAAGATAGAAAGGGCTCCCAGGGAACCTCCGGCAGGGTCACCTCCAACAGCCATACTCAGGATAGAGACGCAGTCCTGCGATGCTGTACAGACAAAGCTCCCATCATGTGTAATGGGTCTCGAGTCTCCATATTTCCAGACTTCTCTAGAGAGACACAAAACATTAGGGAGGTAAAAAGGTGCTGAAGGGATCCAACATCTCCTATTCTACCAGGATTATTTACAAGGAGAAAACATTTTTCTTTGATAATTCAGAAGCCTCTGTCTGGCTGGAGGGAAAAGGAATTAAATAAGGAAGTCTATAAATAAATTCTGATTGTTATTCAGAAAAGGACTGAGTATATCATGGTGTGTTGGTAACGGCTGAAGTCAGGCCTTTGGGGTCAAATGTGTAAAATGTAATTGATAGAGGGAGGAGAAAAGGCCAAGAGGGAAGGCGTAGAGAGTAAAGGAGGCCGACGCATGGAGAGAAGGGGGGGGGACACCTCCACTGGGAAATTTTTTTTGGTTTATTAGGTAATGGCAACTAGAATTGTTACTTGGAATGTCCGGGGTGTAAGTGATAAAGTTAAAAGGAGCGCCATCTCCCAGCTATAATCTGTCTGTTAGAGACCCATTTAACTAAAGAAACTTTGGGTAGGATTAAGAGACGATGGAGTGGAGAAGAATACCATCCTGTGGGAGTATTTAGAGGAGTTTCGGTTTTGATTCATAGGGAGATAAATTATTCTGCAATTAGCCAAGTGGTAGATCAGGATGGACCATTTGTGTTCTTATCTGGTGGATTGGATGGTGAACTTGTAGTTTAAGCCTTTGTATAGAACCCGCCCCCTTTCTTCCTATCTATTATTAGGCTTCTATTGTCCTTCCTAAAAGATAAAGATCTCTGTCCTATCTTGGTAATGGGAGACTTAAATAACATCATGGACCCAGGGTTGGACAGAATGAGTTTAGAGGGTAAAAAGCAGGATAACATTGGCAGGACATTGTGTATTGCAGAGCTCAGGAAGGAATTGGAGTGGTTAGATGTATGGAAATAGAAGAGTCGTTCATAGAAAACACTGTCAAGAATTGACTTATGTTTTTCCAATTTGGCTATGTTACCCAGAGTTTTGAAGATGGACTATGAACCGATAGTCCCGTCTGATCACGCACCGGTAGTTGTAACCTAGGGGTCAAAGAAAAGGTCAAAAGACCCTTTAGGCTCAGTCCACACTGGTTAGCTATTCTGGAGCCAACACTGAACATGAAAGAAGACATTGAGTCTTTTTGGTAAATGAATAAGGATTCAGCTAATCTTTTGGTAGTTTGGGATTATTTGCAGGGTCACATCAGGGAAACCTGCATAAAGCCATAGAAGCTGCAAAATGTAGACATTTCCAACAGGAAGATTATCTTAATGGAAAACTCGCAGCTGCTGAGTGTAGCCTGAGCAGGAATCCAACGGAGGAATGAAGGATACAAGTAGCGGAGACGCAAAAACAGTACAGCGAGTTCCTGGATACAAAAATCAACACAAGACCTTTCTTCAGGGGTATCGCTCCTTTATAGAAGGGGGCAGGCCGGGGACAAACCTGACCAATAAGATACAAAATCCGCCAAAGCAGCAATTACAGGTCAGGATGGATGGACAGGTTAAAGAGGAGCAGGCACAGATGGAACAACAATTTGCTGCTTTTTATGAAGAATTATATAGATCATCGATTAAAGGATCGGGAATACCTCTCGAAAATCTGCTTTCCTAAATTAAAAGCAGATCAGACAGAGAATCTTGATAGCCCCATCCTGATGGAAGAGCTAAGAGAGACTGTACTACTATGTGCTAAAGATACTTCTCCTGGCCCGGACGGCAGGAAGGATCTGGATGAAACACTTCCCCATGGGTTTGAAACAATAAATGACATTTTTGTATCAGGTAGAATCTCTGACTACATGGCGGAGGATAACATGGATATGGGCTCCTATAGGCCCATCTCTCTTTTAACCCCTTCCCGACATTTGACGTGATAGTACTGAATGGCAGGAGGTGCGTTCCGGCATTATGCAGTAATATTACGACATGCTTCTGGTGCCGGCTCCTTAACGTGCTAGGGTCAACACATTCATTTAGCCAAAAAAAATATGTAATTGCAGCCGATTTTGTTTTATCCCCTGTAAAACAATTAAAGGGTTAACAAACTTCATAAAAGTTGTTTTACGTACATTGAGGGGTGTAGTTTCTATATTGGGGTAATTTATGGGGTGTCACTATTATTTAGGCCTCTCACAGTGACCCGAAACCAGAGCAGGTCCCTCAGGATTTTGCGTTTTTTATAAAAATGTGAAAAATTGCACCGAACGTTCAAAGCCCCAGAACATCCTACAAAAATAAGAGTATGCATAAAGAACCACGGAGACATAAACCAGGCATTCGGGGAATGTTAGTTATTATGGTTTTTACTATTATGACTTTGTGTGGAAAAAGTAGAACATTTGGAATTTTGAAAACGGAGAATTTTTCCAAATTTTCACCAAATATCAGATTTTCTCATAAATAAATGCAAAACATACCAACAAAATTTTTTAACTAACATAAAGTACAAAGTGTCACGAGAAAATCACTTGGATATGTTAAAGCTTCCAAAATTATAACCATTTATAGTGTCACAGGGAAGATCTGAAAAAATGGGCCGCGCCAGGAAGGTGAAAAGTGGCTTCGGCGTTAAGGGGTTAATCACGGATATAACAAATTTCTAAAAAAATTGATAGCTACTCAGCTACAAAAAGAAATATTAGATAGAATACACGTGGATCAAAATGGTTTTCTGCCGGGAAGGAAAGCAAGTGATTGTCTGCAGCGGCTGGAGATGGGGGAGGGGAGCTCCGCCTGTCATTAGACGCTATCGAGGCCTTTGTCAGGGTGGAGTGGAGTTTTCTTTGGGAAACCCTCAGGGGATTCGGCTTTGGTCTCCAGTTTATACATTGGGTACAATGTCTATCCAGCGCCCCTAGGGCAAGGGTTATGGTCGTGCAGCCGCTCAGTTTGATCATTTCAGGGGCACGAGACAGGGCTGTCCGCTGTCTCCATCGCTCTCCGCGCTGTTCATTGAGCCTCTGGCGATACGGATACAAGAAGATCAAAGGAAGTGGGCGTGGGGGAATAGGAGACAGGATTCGTTATTTATGGGAAGCGCCGAGGTTATGGGAGTGATGGAGGCCGTAGGGGACCTGGACGGGGTTAATGTAGATATTTGTAAAACTCAATTTAAATATTTGGGAATTTGGGTATCAGCAAAAACTGAGGACTACATCAAGGTAAATGTGATTCTGTCAATGAACCTGATAAGACACAAGGCGGGGGGGGGGGGGCTGGTAAAAGTTGCCGTTGACTCGATCAGACAGGATTGGGTCGGTGACGATGGAGCTGCTACCCCAATTATTGTCAGCCACAGTCCAATGCGGATTCCTGACGCTTTCTTTAAAATTCTTTGAATTGAGGCATCAATGAACCATCTTATTTGGGATTGCAAAAAAGTAGGGATGAAAATCTGACATATGTACAAGAAGGTCGGAGGAGGTCGGGACTTCCCTTTTTCTTTGGTTATTTTATTAGTTCACAATTAAGTAGGTAAATAATGTGGAAATGTAATAAAGTTTGGCGCGCACTTGTCGGGTACAAGAAGATGAACACAATATGGAGAGGTGCGAGGTCCCTCATGTGTCGTGGTGTGAGATGTGGGGGATGTCCACGATGCTCCACTTTGGGGGAATTCTTATCTTCCGGAGCTTCTGTCCATTCCCGACCCCTTCCTTCTGGCTTCATCGGGGGGGGGGGGGGGGGGTCGGTGTCACGGTTTCGATGTGATGAATAGTAGATATGGATTAAAGGCTGGAGACTTTCTTAGATACTTAGAACTCTCGCTCGATATTCAAATAAGTAAAACGGGGAAGAATTTTCTGATAAATACGCGGATGGATGGAGTGATTGCACAAGTAATAGCGAAAGTATAAAGGTTTTTGCTGAATAGTCATGGGGTCACGTATGAGCTGGGAAAAGGAGGTTGGAGTAATTTCGGAATATTAGTGGTCACAGATATATAGAAACATTAAGAATTATTCAGTAGAATGTTATTTTTAGACTTTACTACACTCCGGCAGATTTATTTAGAATGGGGTTTTGGGTGTAAAGAATGTGGAGCATTGGTGGGAGGCCCTAAGACAGCCGGCCGCAGGGGCACGGGGCAAACACTCAGACACTCCGGCTTTCGTTCAATTTTTGGTCTAACAGAGGATCAGGTTTTGGATTCAAAATATGTTCCTTTGCTTGTTAAGATTCTGCCCTTACCCTGTGTATAAATGCATTGCCAGAAAATGGGGGGAAAGGCATCCACCCCCCAGGAAGGAACGGCAAAGTTTAGTGAGAAGTGTGAGGAGATGCACACACGATAGATAGAAAAGGATGAGATAAATAAGGTCATGAATTCTCCGCTTGTGTATCCGATGCTTCATTGTATGTTAAGATTCTGGATGATGAGATTGTTATTTGTAAACAATGTAACGTTTTTATGGAAAGTTGATTAAATTCTAATAAAGAGACTTGTTAATAAAAAATACAAAAAAAAAAAAAGAACTGGGACGGCAGGAGCAGGAACACGGGGCAGGGCCACCTCTGTCCTCTATCCTCCTCCTCCAGACTCCTCTGTCCTCCCCCAGACTCCTCTGTCCTCCTCCTCCAGACTCCTCTGTCCTCCTCCAGACTCCACTGTCCTCTATCCTCCTCCTCCAGACTCCTCTGTCCTCCTCCTCCAGACTCCTCTGTCCTCTATCCTCCTCCTCCAGACTCCTCTGTCCTCCCCCAGACTCCTCTGTCCTCCTCCTCCAGACTCCTCTGTCCTCCTCCAGACTCCTCTGTCCTCTATCCTCCTCCTCCAGACTCCTCTGTCCTCCTCCTCCAGACTCCTCTGTCCTCCTCCTCCAGACTCCTCTGTCCTCCTCCAGACTCCTCTGTCCTCCTCCAGACTCCTCTGTCCTCCTCCAGACTCCTCTGTCCTCCTCCTCCTCCCCCAGACTCCTCTGTCCTCCTCCAGACTCCTCTGTCCTCCTCCAGACTCCACTGTCCTCCTCCAGACTCCACTGTCCTCCTCCTCCTCCTCCAGACTCCACTGTCCTCCTCCTCCTCCCCCAGACTCCACTGTCCTCCTCCTCCTCCCCCAGACTCCACTGTCCTCCCCCTCCCCCAGACTCCACTGTCCTCCCCCTCCCCCAGACTCCACTGTCCTCCCCCTCCTCCAGACTCCTCTGTCCTCCCCCTCCTCCAGACTCCTCTGTACTCCTCCTCCTCCCCCAGACTCCTCTGTCTTCCTCCTCCTCCCCCAGACTCCTCTGTCTTCCTCCTCCTCCCCCAGACTCCTCTGTCTTCCTCCTCCTCCCCCAGACTCCTCTGTCTTCCTCCTCCTCCCCCAGACTCCTCTGTCTTCCTCCTCCTCCCCCAGACTCCTCTGTCTTCCTCCTCCTCCCCCAGACTCCTCTGTCTTCCTCCTCCTCCAGACTCCTCTGTCCTCCCCCCCTCCAGACTTCTCTGTCCTCCTCCTCCCCCAGACTCCTCTGTCCTCCTCCTTCCCCAGACTCCTCTGTCCTCCTCCAGACTCCTCTGTCCTCCTCCTCCTCCTCCAGACTCCTCTGTCCTCCTCCAGACTCCTCCAGACTCCTCTGTCCTCCTCCAGACTCCTCTGTCCTCCTCCAGACTCCTCTGTCCTCCTCCAGACTCCTCTGTCCTCCTCCAGACTCCTCTGTCCTCCTCCAGACTCCTCTGTCCTCCTCCAGACTCCTCCGTCCTCCTCCGTCCTCCTCCGTCCTCCTCCGTCCTCCCCCAGACTCCTCCGTCCTCCCCCAGACTCCTCCGTCCTCCCCCAGACTCCTCCGTCCTCCCCCAGACTCCTCTGTCCTCCCCCAGACTCCTCTGTCCTCCCCCAGACTCCTCTGTCCTCCCCCAGACTCCTCTGTCCTCCCCCAGACTCCTCTGTCCTCCTCCTCCTCCCCCAGACTCCTCTGTCCTCCTCCTCCTCCCCCAGACTCCTCTGTCCTCCCCCAGACTCCTCTGTCCTCCTCCTCCTCCAGACTCCTCTGTCCTCCTCCTCCAGACTCCTCTGTCCTCCTCCTCTTCCAGACTCCTCTGTCCTCCTCCTCTTCCAGACTCCTCTGCCCTCCTCCTCTTCCAGACTCCTCTGCCCTCCTCCTCTTCCAGACTCCTCTGCCCTCCTCCTCTTCCAGACTCCTCTGCCCTCCTCCTCTTCCAGACTCCTCTGCCCTCCTCCAGACTCCTCTGCCCTCCTCCAGACTCCTCTGCCCTCCTCCTCTTCCAGACTCCTCTGCCCTCCTCCTCTTCCAGACTCCTCTGCCCTCCTCCTCTTCCAGACTCCTCTGCCCTCCTCCTCTTCCAGACTCCTCTGCCCTCCTCCTCTTCCAGACTCCTCTGACCTCCTTCTCTTCCAGACTCCTCTGCCCTCCTCCTCTTCCAGACTCCTCTGCCCTCCTCCTCCTCCTCCAGACCCCTCTGTCCTGCTCCTCCTTCAGACTCCTCTGCCCTCCTCCTCCTTCAGACTCCTCTGCCCTCCTCCTCCTTCAGACCCCTCTGTCCTCCTCCTCCTCCAGACTCCTCTGTCCTCCTCCTCCTCCAGACTCCTCTGTCCTCCTCCTCCTCCAGACTCCTCTGTCCTCCTCCTCTGTCCTCCTCCTCCAGACTCCTCTGTCCTCCTCCTCCTCCAGACTCCTCTGTCCTCCTCCAGACTCCTCTGTCCTCCTCCTCCTCCAGACTCCTCTGTCCTCCTCCTCTTCCAGACTCCTCTGCCCTCCTCCTCCAGACTCCTCTGTCCTCCTCCTCCTCCAGACTCCTCTGTCCTCCTCCTCCTCCAGACTCCTCTGTCCTCCTCCTCCTCCAGACTCCTCTGTCCTCCTCCAGACCTCTAATACTTATTTCCCCACACATGGACAGTGGTGACGTCTCTGCCCCTCTCCCTGGCGGCAGTGACCACATACACGAGCTTCCTCCAAAGTACAAGAAATAACTACTGACCCAAGGAAACTGCACATCCACTTCTAGAGATGAAGGACCTGTGATGATGTCACCACCATGTGACCAGTACAAAAGGGTTAACTCCTCGCGTGCAGGTCACATGGTGGTGACATCATCACAGGTCCTTCAGCCTCTGTTGTCACTGCTGAGCTCCACCCCCTTGTACTGGTCACATGGTGGTGACATCATCACAGGTCCTTCAGCCTCTCCTGTCACTGCTGAGCTCCGCCCCCTGTACTGGTCACATGGTGGTGACATCATCACAGGTCCTTCCGCCTCTGCTCTCACTGCTGAGCTCCGCCCCTCATGTTCTGGTCACATGGTGGTGACATCATCACAGGTCCTTCAGCCTCTCCTCTCACTGCTGAGTTCCGCCCCCGTGTACTGGTCACATGGTGGTGACATCATCACAGGTCCTTCCGCCTCTGCTCTCACTGCTGAGCTCCGCCCCTCATGTTCTGGTCACATGGTGGTGACATAATCACAGGTCCTTCAGCCTCTCCTCTCACTGCTGAGCTCCGCCCCCGTGTACTGGTCACATGGTGGTGACATCATCACAGGTCCTTCAGCTGTTGCAGTGCAGGTCCTGGTGGGTGGTCGGGGCTGTTGTCTCTCTGTTATCAGCCATTATCAGAGGATATATATACATATACAGCACTGGCTGCCGGCGCCTCTCACACTCACACCTGCCCCCAGTGACCCCGCTATAAGGTAAGAAGACACCGGGGGAGGGGGTATTATACACCGGGGAGGGGCTGGAGGATATTATACACCGGGGAGGGGCTGGAGGATATTATACGGAGGGGAGGGGCTGGAGGATATTATACACCGGGGAGGGGCTGGAGGGGGGGGATATTATACACCGGGGAGGGGCTGGAGGGGGGAGTATATTATACACCGGGGAGGGGCTGGAGGATATTATACACCGGGGAGGGGCTGGAGGGGGAGATATTATATACTGGGGAGGGGCTGGAGGGGGGGATATTATACACTGGGGAGGGGCTGGAGCGGGAGGATATTATACACCGGGGAGGGGCTGGAGGGGGAGGATATTATACACCGGGGAGGGGCTGGAGCGGGAGGATATTATACACCGGGGAGGGGCTGGAGGGGGAGGATATTATATACTGGGGAGGGGCTGGAGGGGGAGGATATTATACACCGGGGAGGGACTGGAGGGGGAGGATATTATACACCGGGGAGGGGCTGGAGGATATTATACACCGGGGAGGGGCTGGAGGGGGGGATATTATACACCGGGGAGGGGCTGGAGGGGGAGGATATTATACACCGGGGAGGGGCTGGAGGGGGGACTATATTATACACTGGGGAGGGGCTGGAGGAAATTATACACCGGGGAGGGGCTGGAGGATATTATACACCGGGGAGGGGCTGGAGGGGGCTGGATTCAGCGCTGCGCTCGGATGATCAGGGCAGCTCCGCTCATTTCGGGGAGCGATAAGGGGTCTTATTGAGTTCCTCGGATCCCATGGACCCCTGTTCTTTATTAATCCTACAATAAAAGGTGATGTGTAATGAGCCCTGACAGGGGTGAGGCTGCTCCGGGTATCGGGTGAGGGGCGGCTCCCGGGGCAGGGATAAAGGTTCCACCTCTTATTTACTACTCGGTGCCATGTGTAACAGTACAGGCCGTTCTTAAGTTGAATTCGTATGTAAGTCGTGAAGGTGCAGTTATCTGTGGGTGTGAGAATAAGAAAGACAGGGGGGGGCGTGTCCGGATGCAGGCCAGAACGGACGCTTGAGACTGGAGCTCCGTCCACCCGCGCTGATTTCAGCTTAATAAGCGCCTACCGTGGCCCTGGATTGGCGCCATATGGGGAACCACCACCGTGGCAAGGCACCGGGAGCCTCGGCAGACCGCTCCAGCACCCCTGCTCCCTGCACACTGGACGAATTTGTGGTCCGGGAAACATGCGCCGGATCCAAGATGGCGCAGAGCGCGGAGGTTCCGCTACAGTCGGGCACAGCGGAACCGCCTCCACCTGCCACAGCAGCTCTGCAGCCCGGCGATCAGAGGAAGAAGCGGGGAGCAGCCAGAGACAGCAGAGGGCAGCGGGAGAACGGCCCTCCTAAGGTACATCCACCTGCCCAGAGCCCCCTACCTCTATCTGAGGGGAGTCATACAGGGGAGCTGTCCCTGCTTATTGATCTAGCCACACCAGCAGGAGCCAAGCCCTAGCCACCAGGCCTTATCATCTGCCCCTCCCACAGAGGCCACAATATTACCATATGCAGAGTCCCTCTAATAGGGAGTTGGAAGATATGGATTATGCTAATACACCCCCTGCCCTGAGACCCCAACTGGATCCCGGAGACTGGTCTCCAGAATCGCATCAATCTTCACTGTCAGGTCCACAGCGACATCTGCAGGCAGATTGATGGTCTCATGTGCAGGATTTTCAGGCGCTGATACTTGAAGTTAAGGACACATGCAGGTCGGCTGAAATGCGACAGGACCTAACAGCAATAGAAGATGACCATGCTTCCTCTAGAAGAGTAGTGAACACTCTCCATTCCCGCCTCTTAGAGCAATCTGAGAAGATTCAAGATCTACAGTCGCATGTGGAAGACCTTGGTAATCGAGGTCGTAGAAACAACAGTTCCGGAAACGTAAAATGTCGAAAAATGTCCCAGAGTACTCAGTCTTCTGTTCTCATCCCTGCTGGGAAGATACCCAGAGGATCCTATCAAAATGGACAGAGCACACCGAGCACTTAGGCCAAAGCCACTTTCTGGGCGCCCCAGAGACATTATTTGTTGCATTACAGATTTCCTTCTGAAAGAGGAGATTATGGCTAAAGCACGAAACAGGCCACATATCGATTTTAAAGGTGCTCAGGTCCAGTTATTCCAGGACCTCTCGTGGGTCACTTTGCAGCGTAGGAGAACAGTATGCCCCCTGCTGGAGACACTGCGGAAAGCTGATATATCCTATAGATGGGGAGATGGCAGAACAGCCATATTACGCTCTCCAGCGGATTTGAGTGACTTTTGCACTGCCCTGGACCTGCAGGTTCCAGTTATCCCAGAATGGAGATTACCCTCACCGGATCCGCCATTATCACCGACCTGGCAACGTAACACTAATAGAAAACAGCGCAGAAGATCCCCGGAGTCGTCTGGATCCCCTCCGACCTTCACACGCTCACGCACTGCTCCGAAAGGACCAAGAAGTTAAAGGAAGAGGGGTTGCACGGCCTGCGGGGACCCCGGTGACTTGGGGGTTTTTTTTCTTTCTCTCAGGCGATGGCTCCCTGTCACCTATGGTATCCTTTCCAAGTTTATGATGCAAGCCCGTGGTGGTCGGTATCGTTTTGGAGTTGAGTCAAGGGTTTGATGTCCGACACATTTCCCGTGATTGGGTTTGTTTGCCTCCTTCTGTGTTGGCCCCGTATTCGGGATCATAACACGAATGGACGCATAGGAAACAACCTGGCACTCTTCGCATCATGTCATGTTCATATATTAGGCTTGCGCTTCGCTATGTTTTACATCATAACTAATGGTGAAGATTATTACATTGAATGTTAAGGGGCTGAACTCTAATGCTAAACGTCAGTTGTTGCTGCAGGAGTTGAAGCGACCTAAACCAGATATAGCGTTTTTGGTTCGTTCAGATTTGCCAGGAGGGGTTACCCTCAGAGTTTTCAGGCCACTGCAGCAACAAAGACAATGGGAGTAGCTATACGAATAGCTCGCTCCTGTCCCTTTCAAGTACTAGATACTTATACAGACCCCGAGGGGCGGTTCATTATTCTGAAGGGGACCCTTGTGGGACGCCAGCTGGTCCTTTGTAATGTATACTCTCCGAATTCTGGGCAACTAGGATTTCTATCAAATGTCCTGTCACGTTTAGCTCAATATCGGCCAACACAACTGTTATTAGGAGGAGACTTTAACGTTATATTCTCTGAGATCCGGGACCGTATGTCCATACAGGGTGTCCCTCCATCACAACAACAGTGTAGACTCTCATCGGGCTTTAGGAAATTGATATGTAGACACGATCTCTTCGACCTATGGCGGGTGGACAATCCCACAGCCCGGGGATACTCATACTATTCACACCCACATAAGACACATACACGTATAGATTTTTTTTTTGGGAGATATCTCGATACTTCGCAGTATATGCTCTGCCGATATAGGTTTAATATCCTGGTCGGATCATGCACCGGTCACGGCTGAATTGTCGTTCCTAAATCCCCCTCCTCGACCTCTCCACTGGAGACTCAATGAGACCCTCCTATCCCACAATGTTACCAAAGAAGCTTTACTCACTTCCTTACTACAATATTTTGCCGATAACTCCCCATCAGCCCCATCACTGCCTATCTTATGGGAAGCACATAAAGTAGTTTACTGTGGATATGCTATATCCCAGGGCGCTTATACAATGTGTACGGGAGCTTAAAACATTGGAAAGCAAGTTGGTTGCCCGCCCATCTCTCACGATCTTGCAAAAAGTCGTAGCCACCCGGGCCCAATTAAGAGAGATCTAGTAGTAGCTGCTACGCTACTCCCGCCAGCGTTTCTTTGAATACGGTAACAGGGCACATACGCTACTAGCCCACCAACTCCAGGATAGGGCAGTGGCAACTAACCCACATAGCCTCAGGGATAATACAGGTACTGCCCACTATAAACCTGAGAAGATAGCACAAATATTTGAAACGTATTATCATGATCTGTATAATCTTCCTACTCGTCCCTCCTCAGGTTCCCAGGGGTCTTTGGAGCAATACCTTAGTGAATGTAACTTTCCTAAATTGTCCTCTACTGCTCTGGGATTACTGAACCAAGAGATTACGGAAGAGGAAATACGGGAAGTAATTAACCCCTAGGGGACACAGCCTATTTTGGCCTTAAGGACGCGGCCCCATTCTTCAAATCTGCCCTGTGTCACTATAAGTGGTTATAGTTTTGGAACGCTATGAGATATCCATGGGATTTTTAGATTGTTTTCTCGTGACACATTGTACTTCAAATTAGTTTAAAAATTTGGATGAAATCTTTTGCGTTTAGTTATGAAAAAAAACAAAATTTGGAAAAAATTTGGAAAAATTCTTTATTTTCAACGTTCTAAATTCTCTACTTTTGATGCAGATAGTCATAGCACCCAAATAAATTCATAACTTACATTTCCCAAATGTCTGCTTTATGTTTGATGGTTTTTTAACATTCCACATATTTTACTAGAATGTTATGAGGCTCAGAATTTAGGTATCATTTTTCACATTTTTTGTAAAATCACCAAAACCCGTACTTAGATGGACCTGCTCAACTTCTAATTGACACTGAGAGGCCTAAATAATAGCGAGACTCGTAAATTACCCCATTGTGGAAACTACACACCTCAACGTATGAAAAACCACTTTTAAGAAGTTTGTTAACGCTTTACGTGTTTTATAGGGGTTAAAACAAAATGGAGGTGCAGTCTGCAAATTGTAATATTTTTTCACAATACACCCATTTTGGGTGGAAAATTAAACATTTACAATGGATTAAATGAATAAAGGCTCCACAAAGTTTGATACCCAATTCCTCCCGAATGCACCGATACCCCAAATGTGGTGGTAACCTGTTGTATGGGCGCACGGCCGGGCATAGAAGGGAAGGAGGCGCCATCCAGATCAGATTTTCTATGTCACATTGTACAGGCTATAATTTTTTTCTTTTTTTTAATGTGGACCTATAGGGGCTTATTTCTTTTGCCACATGAGATGCACTTTTCTGGTAGGTAATTTAGGGGAATCTATAGGCTAATTGGTGAGATTTTATTAACTCTTTGTTGGTGGAGAAAAATCATCACTTTTCAGGAAGATTTTTATGGGTTTTTTTTTTTTGCCCGTTTACCATACCATGAAAATAGTATATTATTTTTATTCTATGAGTCGCCACGATTACAAAAAGACCTCATTTATATAGATTTTTTATTTTTTTCCCATTTTTACTGCATAAAAAGTAATTTGGCAAAAATGTTGTTAATTTTAGCATCACCGTCTTTCATATGCAGAACTTTTTTATTTTTTGCCTCACAAATCTGTTTAAGGGCTTATTTTTTGCGAGAAGGATTGTTCTTTTTAGTGGTCTTATTTTAGAGTGCAAAACATTTTTTAAATCCCTTTTTAGAGCATTTTTATAGGGTATTAATTGAAAATGATCTTTTTTATGGAGCTTTTTTTTGTTTTGTTTTTTACGGGGTTCACTTTGCGGAACTAATAACGATTCAGTTTTATTATGCAGATTGTTACGGACGCAGGGATACCAAATATGTGGGGGTTTTGTGTATTTTATTCAATTGTACTGAATAAAAACCAATTTGGAGAAAATCTTGTTCATTTTAGCATCACCATCTTTTTATATGCAAAACTTTTTTATTTTTCGGCTGACAAATCTGGTTAGGGGCTTATTTTTTGCGAGAAGAGTTGTTCTTTTTAGTGGGCTTATTTTGGAGTGCATAACATTTTTTAAATTACTTTTTAGAGCATTTTTTGATAAGGTATTAATTAAAAATTATCTTTTTTTGGAACGTTTTTGCGTTTTTTTTCTACGGCGTGTACCGTGCGGGTCCAGTAACGATTCTGTTTTATTATACAGATTGTTACGGACGCGGCAATACCAAATATGCGGGGTTTTTTGTGTTTTTGTGTTTTTTATACTTTATTAAGTGTTTTTATGGGAAAGTGACATTTTAGGGGCTTATATTTTTATGTATTTATTTTTTATTTATTATAATGTGTAGTGTTAAGTGTTTTTGCATATTTTTACTTCTACATACTTGAACTTGAACCAGTGATGCTCTGATCACTGGTTTAAGTTCAATACACTGCTCTACAATACTATTTTATTGTAGAGCAGTGTAAACTGTCTGAGCAAGCTTGCGCATGCTCAGACAGTTTACAGCCAGACCCGGAAGGGGTCTGGCTGCCATGGAGACTGGGCAGCTCCGGGGCACATGCCAGTCCTCGGAGCTGCCCAGAAGTGGATCGGATCCCCCGGTAAGCGGCACGGGGGATCCGATCCACAGCGCAAACACCCTTACACGCCGCGGTCATGTTTGACCGCGGCGAGTAAGGGGTTAACACCCGCGATCGGAGCCGGCTCCGATCGCGGGTGTTAGCGCAGGCTGTCAGCTGTACTAGACAGCTGACAGCCACTGCTTCTGGTACCGGCTCCGTTCGTGAGCCGGTGCCAGAAGCAGGACGTTATAGAACGTCCCCGTGCGCTAAGCATCTAGCGCCGGGGACGTACTATAACGTCCTGGTGCGCCTAGGGGTTAAAGGACACCTGTCATCAGGTCTGTGTCACTTCTCCTGTCACTACTACCTGTGGAGCAGCTCACAAGGATCCCATCCCAGCCTTTATCTAGTTATTTCATACATTATTCATTGTAAAATCATCTATTCTTTATCATGTAAATGAGGCTGGTCACATGGTCAGAGGCAGTGATGTCACCCCTGTTACCCCTCCCATCTCCTCCCCCTGCTCATGTCTGTGTGTAATGTATAGTAAAGCATTGCTGGTGTGTGTGCTGCATCTGCTGACATGCTGCATCCTCCTAATACACATGTGAGAGACACAGACATCAGCTACACATGAATCTGACATGTTCTGCTGTAACATGGCTGTATCCTGGAGCTGTTGTATCTCTCCTACACACACACACACAGGCTGCAGGGGGCGTGGCCACCAGCACCAGGAAGCACATCATTATACAGCCTCACATCATTATACAGGCTGTCAGTCAAGCACTGGGGGTGTGGCTGTGCCTCCCACTCATGAATAGAGTGGACAGCTTGAATATGCTAATGCTTCATTGGACATTTCACAGGTCATTTGCATACAGCTTTAGGACCTCATTGCTTAGGTTTACAGGCATGTAGAGGGACAATGAAGGGATAGAGGCAATGCTCTCTAATGGCAGTTTATGAAAATATATTTAGTTTAGGGCTGTTATTTTGCATGACGGGTTCTCTTTAAAGGGCACCTACCACCACAAATCTACCTATAAAGGTAGATCGGGTGGTAGGTGGATCATTGGGACGTGAGGATAGCCCTTTTAAGGGCTAATCCTCACAACCCTGCACTTTTTTGAGAACTTTAATTTGATATTTATTCAAATGTACTTATGTGGCTACCGGGGCGTGGAGTAGCCGCTTATGAGATTACACGAGGCGGCTACTCCACGCCCCGGTAGCCACTTT
Source organism: Engystomops pustulosus (assembly GCF_040894005.1). Lineage (NCBI taxonomy): Eukaryota > Metazoa > Chordata > Amphibia > Anura > Leptodactylidae > Engystomops > Engystomops pustulosus. Next base: position 235,062,540 of record NC_092413.1, on the reverse strand, counting down.
ACTCCTCCTACTCACCCATCTTCGGCGCGCAGCTCCGCGTAGCTGCGCGCCCTCGTCCGGCGAGCCTGCCGTCTGCGCATGCGCAGAAGAGCAGGCCCGCGCCTGTTTCGGAGTTGTGACCGCGCAGGCGCGGGCCTGCTCTTCTGCGCATGCGCAGACGGCAGGCTCGCCGGACGAGGGCGCGCAGCTACGCGGAGCTGCGCGCCGAAGATGGGTGAGTAGGAGGAGTAAAGTGGCTACCGGGGCGTGGAGTAGCCGCCTCGTGTAATCTCATAAGCGGCTACTCCACGCCCCGGTAGCCACATAAGTACATTTGAATAAATATCAAATTAAAGTTCTCAAAAAAGTGCAGGGACGTGAGGATTAGCCCTTAAAAGGGCTATCCTCACGTCCCAATGATCCACCTACCACCCAATCTACCTTTATAGGTAGATTTGTGGTGGTAGGTTCCCTTTAAGGCCCTTCCAAATGGAAAATCACCGGGTCCTGACGGCTTGCCATATGCTTATTTTAAAACATATCTGGATATCCTGACCCCTTATATGATCAAACTATTTAATGCTTTTATGACAGGCACCCCAATCCCTGAGGCTATGTTGCGATCTTTTATTACGGTAATCCCGAAACCAGGAAAAGATCCCCTAGATTGTACCAGTTATCGCCCTATATCCTTGTTGAACTCCGATCTGAAGATCTTTACTAAAATATTGCCGAACAGACTAGGGGAGTGGCTCCTGCACCTTATACATAAAGATCAGGTGGGCTTTGTGCGTTTCAGGCAGGCAGGGGATAATACACGGCGACTAGCTGATTTACTTGAGGTTATTAGAAAAACAGACGAGAGCGCTCTCTTCTTAAGCTTAGACGCTGAAAAGGCGTTCGATCGCCTGGATTGGGGGTTCATGATGGCGACTCTACGGCACTTTGGTATGAAGGGGCCGTTCTTGCAGGCTTTGCAGGGACTTTACTCTAATCCTAGTGCGGCAATACGTCTTCCTCATGCTAACTCCTTGTTTTTTGCAATCCGTAATGGAACTAGACAGGGATGCCCACCTATTATGTGCCCTGAGTATAGAACCGTTGGCAGCATACATTCGCTCATCAGTAGATGTGACCGGGATACGAGTGAGGGACAAACAATTCAAGATCTCTCTTTTCGCTGATGATGTGCTTTTGACACTTACAAACCCTATAATAAGTCTCCCAAATCTCCACAAATTATTGGATAACTACAGCCACTTCTCCGGATATAAGATCAATAATAATAAAACGGAAGCCCTTCCCATAAACCTCTCCCTAGAGGAGCTAAGCGCCCTTAAGAGCTCTTTCAAATATACATGGCAAACAGAGTCACTGAAGTACTTAGGGACCAGGATAACCCGCACATATAAGACTCTATATGCAGCAAACTTTCCACCAATGATTAAGGAAATTCAGGACCTTCTAACTAAGTGGCAGCCTCTGCATATTTCCTTGTTGGGCCGTATAGCGGCCGTAAAGATGTCTATTTTGCCAAAATTGCTATATTTGTTCGAAACTCTTCTGATGGAGGTCCCGATGGCGGTCCTGGGTAGATTGCAATCAATGTGTTTGGGGTTTGTATGGGGAGGTAGGAGTCACAGGATATAAAGCGGTACTGACGGCAGGAACTACTAGTGGAGGATTAGCCCTCCCTGATATTAAGCTTTATTATCTGGCGACTCATCTCCGTCATATCACCTCATGGTCCACAATGCATGCATATAATAGATGGACAGAGCTGGAGAAACTATGGCTAGCCCCATTACACCCGGCCACGCTAATATGGGGCCCCCCACCAGTCAGCATAGTACCCCCTCTGTTAGGTCCTATGCAATTTACCCGAGATATCTGGTTTAGATGTAGGGTACGTTTCCATTTAGCTCCTCTGCAATCCTTACTTACCCCAATTCTTTTTACATCGCACCTCCCAGATAGTCTCACTAGTAGCTATAGACCCTGGGTTCAGGCAGGTACATTTCAAATTCGAACTCTATTAGACCCCCTTACACCTAAGATACTCACTCTAAGGGAATTAGTGGAGAAACATTCTTGCCTGACGGGGGCGGACTTCACCTATCATCAGATCAAACATTTTATCTCATCTCTATAGGGATCGGAACCCCCCCCCAGACCCAAACCCTTTGAGTTGATATGTTCAGAAGGTCCTTCTACCAAGGGCCTGATCTCCAGTCTGTACTCCCTTCTCAATGAACGTACTAATGTATCACACCCATGCATGAGTAAGTGGGAATCGTGGTTGGGTAAACAACTCACCCCTGAACAATGGCAGAACGTCTGGGCACGGTCACGCCAATCATCTAACCCTGTATAAAGAGAACCAACTCAAAATCCTACTAAATTGGTATCGTACTCCCCAGCTCCTACACAAGTTCTACCCATCTGTTCCTAATAAATGTTGGAGATGTGGAGGACCTGATGCTACATTGTTCCATATTTTCTGGAGTTGCCCCGCCTGGCTGGAGGTTAGGTCCCTTGTTGGGGGGATCCTTAATTTGCAAGTCCCATTGGACCCTGAAATGTATATACTGAATCTATATCCTAGTTCTCTCAGGGGTCCGAGTGCCAGGTTATTCCTACACATTATAACGGCAGCGAAGTGCTTGATTTCTCTGAATTGGAGACGTCCTGCTTCTCCATCCTTACTGGATTTGTATGCACGTCTTAGGGACCTCCGATCAATGGAATCTATTCCGGCTGTACTTCGTCATACCACAGATAAGTTTGAGAAGATCTGGACTCAATGGGACGTACATAACGCTAGATTGATTCTATTATTTAGGATGTTATCACATCTACGCTGCACCATAAGGAATGCTTTATTTATGTGACGATTGTTACTTTGTTCCTTCTCCTTTTTCTTTATTTGTTCTTTTTGTTTTTCTTATTGTTTTTTGATATTTTGCAATTGCAAGATTTAGTAGTATTTTTAATACTTTTCTATGCCTCTTGCGAATCAGCATATATATGATTGTTCTTTTCTTTATGAAAAATACAAAAATAAAGAGTTGATTAAAAAAAAGGGGTAGATACAGAGACACCGGTGACACGTGTTGCTTAGTGCTCCATCTCGTTCCTTTCACTCCCCCCCCCCCCCCCGAGCATTATAATCTTTATTATTTCTAGTCAAATCCTGGGACGGACCCTCATAATCTGTACACATGTGACTGGTGACATAAGAGAACACATGATGTCATATATGTCCTTTACATAAAGCTACAAGGTGCAACTAATTCTAAAGATGGTCTAGTGTGGGGGAAGTGTCCTGCAGAGTCCAGCTACAGCTGTCACTCAGAGCTGTCATTGCAGACACATGGCAATAACTGTGTTCAAATCCACTCATTACAATTATTAATTAATTTGCATTCACAGTCGGGACCGGGATATTTTATCATTGTAGCTCCAGTCAGCATTTTTTTTATCCCTGTGACATTCGGGTTTTGTGCCGTCATGCAAACGGGGATCATAAATAAAGTTCATTACAGATGCATCAGTGCAGCCTAAAGGGCTAAAGCAAAGCAACCAGTGACTTTACCAGAGGTCACAGGTCAGAGAGGAATGTCTGTAACTAGGGGTCGTCTGTAAGTCAAGTGTCCTTAAGTTGGGACACCTGTGTATTTTATAATTGGATGAAGTTCCCACGGCCTAGGAGAAAGGCTTGTGTTATATACACTCACCGGCCACTTTATTAGGTACCACCTGTCCAACTGCTCGTTAACACTTAATTTCTAATCAGCCAATCACATGGCGGCAGTGCATTTAGGCATGTAGACATGGTCAAGACAATCTCCTGCAGTTCTCCCGAGCATCAGTATGGGGAAGAAAGGTGATTTGAGGCCTTTGAACGTGGCATGGTTGTTGGTGACAGAAGGGCTGGTCTGAGTATTTCAGAAACTGCTGATCTACTGGGATTTTCACGCACAACCATCTCTAGGGTTTACAGAGAATGGTCCGAAAAAGAAAAAACATCCAGTGAGCGGCAGTTCTGTGGGCAGAAATGCCTTGTTGATGCCAGAGGTCAGAGGAGAATGGGCAGACTGGTTCGAGCTGATAGAAAGGCAACAGTGACTCAAATCGCCACCCGTTACAACCAAGGTAGGGAGAAGAGCATCTCTGAACACACAGTACGTCGAACTATGAGGCAGATGGGCTACAGCAGCAGAAGACCACACCGGGTGCCACTCCTTTCAGCTAAGAACAGGAAACTGAGGCTACAATTTGCACAAGCTCATCGAAATTGGACAGAAGAAGATTGGAAAAACGTTGCCTGGTCTAGTGAGTCTCGATTTCTGCTTAGACATTCGGATGGTAGGGTCAGAATTTGGCGTCAACAACATGAAAGCATGGATCCATCCTGCCTTCTATCAACGGTTTAGGCTGGTGGTGGTGGTGTCATGGTGTGGGGAATATTTTCTTGGCACTCTTTGGGCCCCTTGGTACAACGCCACAGCCTACCTGAGTATTGTTGCTGACCATGTCCATCCCTTTATGGGCACAATGTACCCTGTAACATCTGATGGCTACTTTCAGCAGGATAATGCGCCATGTCATAAAGCTGGAATCATCTCAGACTGGTTTCTTGAACATGACAATGAGGTCACTGGACTCAAATGGCCTCCACAGTCACCAGATCTCAATCCAATAGAGCATCTTTGGGATGTGGTGGAACGGGAGATTCACATCATGGATGTGCAGCCGACAAATCTGCGGCAACCATGTGATGCCATCATGTCAATATGGAGCAAAATCTCTGAGGAGCTTCCAGCACCTTGTTGAATCTATGCCACGAAGAATTGAGGCAGTTCTGAAGGCAAAAGGGGGTCCAACCCGTTACTAGCATGGTGTACCTTCACAGGTCGGGGAATCCTCTGTATAGATGTGAGGTAGGGGGAATCCTCTGTATAGGTGTGGGGGGGTCGGGGAATCCTCTGTATAGATGTGGGGGTTGGGGAATCCTCTGAATAGATGTGGGGGGTCGGGGGAATCCTCTATATAGATGTGGAGGGTCGGGGAATCCTGTGCATAGATGTGTGGGGTCGGGGAATCCTCTGTATAGATTTGTGGGGTCGGGGAATCCTCTGTATAGGTGTGTGGGGTCGAGGAATCCTCTGTATAGGTGTGTGGGGTCGAGGAATCCTCTGTATAGGTGTGTGGGGTCGAGGAATCCTCTGTATAGATGTGTTGGGTCGGGGAATCCTCTGTATAGGTGTGTGGGGTCGGGGGAATCCTCTATATAGATGTGGAGGGTCGGGGAATCCTGTGCATAGATGTGTGGGGTCGGGGAATCCTCTGTATAGATTTGTGGGGTCGGGGAATCCTCTGTATAGGTGTGTGGGGTCGAGGAATCCTCTGTATAGGTGTGTGGGGTCGAGGAATCCTCTGTATAGGTGTGTGGGGTCGAGGAATCCTCTGTATAGATGTGTTGGGTCGGGGAATCCTCTGTATAGGTGTGTGGGGTCGGGGAATCCTCTGTATAGATGTGGGGGGTCGGGGAATCCCCTGTATATATGTGCTGGGTCAGGGAATCCCCTGTATAGATGTGGGGTCGGGGAATCCTTTGCATTGATGTGCCGGATCGGGGGAATCCTCTGCATTGATGTGCCGGATCGGGGAATCCTCTGCATTGATGTGCCGGCTCAGGGAATCCTCTGCATAGTTGTGCCGGCTCAGGGAATCCTCTGCACAGGTGTGCCGGATCGGGGAATCCTCTGTATAGATGTGCCGGTTCGGGGAATCCTCTGTATAGATGTGCCGGCTCGGGGAATCCTCTGTATAGGTGTGGGGGGTCGGGAATCCTCTGCATAGGTGTGCCGGCTCGGGGAATCCTCTGCATAGGTGTGCCGGCTCGGGGAATCCTCTGCATAGGTGTGGAGGTCGGGGAATCCTCTGTATAGATGTGGGGGGGATCGAGAATCCTCTGTATAGATGTGGGGGGGATCGAGAATCCTCTGTATAGATGTGGGGGGGGGGGTCGGGAATCCTCTGTATAGATGTGGGGGGGGGGGTCGGGAATCCTCTGTATAGATGTTGGGGGGGGTCGGGGAATCCTCTGTATAGATGTGGGGGGGGGGTCGGGGTATCCTCTGCACTGATGTGCCGGCTCGGGGAATCCTCTGCATTGATGTGCCGGCTCGGGGAATCCTCTGCATTGATGTGCCGGCTCGGGGAATCCTCTGCATTGATGTGCTGGCTCGGGGAATCCTCTGCATTGATGTGCTGGCTCAGGGAATCCTCTGCATAGATGTGGGGGTCGGGGAATCCTCTGTATAGATGTGAGGGGTTGGGGAATCCTTTTTTTAAATGTATCGGATCATCGGAAGAGCAGGAACCATGTCATCCTCAAAATATCATGAAATGATATCTCTATATGGTGTCTCTACATCTCCCAGTTGATTTTTAATCTACTTTTCCATATCGTCCCCCATGATGGTCCCCTGGAGGGTGCTTCATCTTCCTCTGTAGGGACAGGAAACTGAGAGCATTAAAAAGCTCCTCCCTCAACCTCCCACCAGTGTTTTTCCTGTCCCTACAGGGGTGCTTGCTCCACCGGGGCCTTCCTAGTCCGGGCTCCTTGGAAGTTCTACTTGGGGTCTACAGGTCCCGGGTTGCCCATCGGGCTGTGCTGGCGGCCACACGGCTCCATGCAGGTCAGCAGCAGCCCATAATAATAATACGGCACATAATACTCGTCCGGTGTTACTGGAAGTGAGGCCACCGCGACACAGCCTAGGAGACGGGCTGTAATTGATGGCGTCAGACGTCGGAAGGTAAGCATGTAAGGACTGCGGCGTAGTCAGTCTGCTGAGGTCTCCATGGAACACACATTGGCCGATGAGGCGGAGATTTGTTCCTGACCCCTGGGCTCTGTAAGTAAAGATTACTGGCACTATATGCACTGTGTAATAAGCATCGCTCCTCTTTTCCTTTCTGATGACTGGAGATCTCACTGCAAAAAAGAAGACTAAGGAGTCTGAAAAAGATAAACCAAAAAAGACATCTTCCAAACGTTGTTAAATCTGAAATACAAAAATGGATGTTTCTAACAAAAAGAGATTGTTTGGTTAAAATATTGAAGGAGGAAAAGCAGTCCTTTTTAGATGAATTATGTGTGGTTATGCGTGAAGAAATGAAGGCTTCAGGAAGTCCTCCGCATAAAAGAGTTAGGGGAATCCTATATACATAGAAACTGATGATGGACAACCTTCTTGCTCTTATCAGGTAGATATGTGATGCAACAGCCTTTACTGAATGACCCTAAGTAACTGTTTCCGAATGACGACATGGATGTGCTAATCAACACTTTAAGAGACACCCTGAACATTGAGGACACTGTTGAAGAAAAGTCAGTAGTGGACGAGCTTTTTGGAGGACTGAGACAAAAAGAAGGTCAGAGTTTTTCCTATCATTGATAGCCTTAAAGGCCTTATCCAGGATGAGTGGAAGGACCCGGAAAGAGGTTTAAACGTCCCAAAGGAATTCAGAAGTCGTCTTTTGTGTGACACAGAGGAAACAAAGATTTGGGACAATGTACCAAAAGTAGATGTCCCTATTGCTAAGGTGGTTAAGAAAACCGATCTACTGTTTGAAGATTCTACTCCGTTAAAAGATGCCATGGATAGGAAAAACTCCAAGAAGCGTGGGAGACCTCATTGGCTACTCTGAAAACAAATATTGTGACAACTTCTTTTTGGTTAAGGCAACTAGAAGATCACCTTAAAGAAGGAAGTTCCAGAGAAGAGATCTTAGACTCCCTTCCGTTACTAAAATCGGCTACGCCTTTTTTGGCTGATGCTTCAGCTGAAACCATTAGTTTCTCAGCAAGAGAAGCAGCATTATCTAATGCGACAAGGAGGACACTCTGGCTGAGGCAATGGTTAGGGGATGTTCGTTCCAAGTCAAAATTTTGTGGCCTTCAATTTTCCGGTGAATTCCTCTTCGGGTAAGAACTGGATGAAATCCTAGACAAGGCAGCAGATAAGAAGAAAGGGTTTTCTGAGTCTAAACAACGACCAAAGAAGCAGTTTTTTCGTAATTTCCGATCAACTGAGGACCAGTCAAAATCCAAAAACAGACAAACCTGGAAACAAGGATTCTGGAAGGAAGTGTCTGGCCTGTTGAACCTAAATGTGATCAGCCCAGTCCACCCAGAAGAAAAAGGTACGGGTTATTATTCTCCTCTGTTTTTAATTAAAAAACCAAATGGAGCTTTTAGACTAATCACAAACCTAAAATATCTCAACAATTGGGTGACATATGTCAGATATAAAATGGAATCAGTAAAATGTGCTTCTCCATTGATATCCTACAAGGCCCTTTTATGTACCTTGGACCCAAGGATGCATATTATCATGTTACTATTCACCCAGAGCCGCAAAAATACTTACAGTTTGCGGTGTTATCACCTTCAGGAGAAGAGTTTCATTTTGAATTCACGGTGTTACCTTTTGGTCTCTCCTCTGCGCCTCCGATCTCCACCAAGATCATGGCAGAAGTTGTAAAATACTTACGAACAGAAGAAGTCTTTGTTGTTCCATACCTAGACGAATTCCTACTGATCTGAGACTCTGTAAGCCACTTAGAGATTCAGAAGAAGTTCACAACATAAGTTCTACAGACTCTAGGATGGATCATAAATTTGGAAAAATCAGATCTTGCCCCAAATCACATAAAGGAATTCTTAGGAGTATCATTGAACTCTATAACACAAACCTCTAATCTTCCACAGGAGAAAGCAGACAGACTGCTGAAGAAGATCAGAGATTTCCAAAAGAAGGAATCAGTTTCAGTCTGGACAGCAGTGAGCCTTCTGGGGACCATGACCTCATGCAATCAGAGTGTGACCTGGTGCCAAAATCACTCAAGGATTTTGCATTCTGGATCCTTTCAAAATGGAACAGAAGCTATGACCATTTACATTTACATCTAGTAATTCCCTCAAAAGTAAAGAGGGGAGTAGACTGGGTACAATGGCTGGTGGTCCAGATTCTAACAGATGCCAGCAGTTCAGGGCCACTGGCCCCGGAAAATGGGGCAGGTTTCCTCAAACGAAAAAGAGTTGTGGGCAGTTTTGAAGACATTAAAATCTTGCTCCAACGACCTGAAGGTGCAACACTTGAAAATCCTATCCGACAATACAACTACGGTTGCCTATCTAAAAAGACAAGGCGGAACCAGATCAGAAAAACTTCAGAAGATATCGCAAAAAATATTTTGGTGGGCACAAGAAAACATTCGGTCAATGTCAGCTATCCATTTAAAAGGCTCAGAGAATGTGGTAGCAGACTATCTCAGCAGGACTCAGATCCTTCCTCATGAATGGAGCCTGAATGAAGAAATCTTCATTCTAAGATGGGGTCTACCTGCTATCAAACTATTTGCTTCAAGAAAGAATTGCAAGGTGGAAAAATTCTACTCTGAATCCAAGACCGGTTCCTTGGGGACTAGATGCCTTCTCACAAGTCTGGAATCAAGACCTTGAATATGCCTTTGCCCCAATTCCGGTGATATACAAAGTGCTACATAAGCTATTAATCAGCCCAGCCAAAGTAATCCTAGTAGTGGCCGAAGAAAATTTGGTTCCCATTCCTACAAAAATTAGCACTGGATTTTCTGTTCATCCTTCCAAAGAGACTGGACCTCCTACATCAGGGCCCAGTCCTACATCAGAACCTGGGCTTCCTAAACTTATCTGCCTGGATCCTAAAAGCTCCTTCTTAAACTAGAATGGACTGTCATGTAAGGTAATAAAAACCTTAAGAAATAGTAGAAAACCGGTAACTCATGCTATATATTTAAAAATATGGAAAAACTTTTGTTCGAAGGACATGCCTCATCAAGATACTCTCAATATCTGTCAGATTCTTGATTTTCTACAGGAAGGGTTCGAAAAAGGTCTACGGCCCAGTACCCTGAAATCCAGGTCTCGGCCTTAAGCTCCTTCTTTGATACAGCTCTGGCGGAACACAGGTGGGTAAAAAGATTTTTCCAGGCCTTTCTTCGCCTACGTCCTACAATTAAGGAGTCATCCCTTCAGTGGGATTTATCATTAGTCTTAGATGCTTTAACCACGGATCCCTTTGAACCTAATGACCCTCACAACATGCGTTTCTTGACACCTCCGGGCAGCCATCACATCGGCTAGAAAGCTAAGTGCGCTGCAGGCCTCATCTGTTTGTGAACCTTACTTGATAGTCGCAGAAGATAGGATTGCACTCAAACTTGATATAAATTTTATGCCTAAGGTTGTTTTTAACTTCCATAGGAATAAGGAAATCATTTTACCAAAGAATTTCACTGAAGAGAAGTGGCATCTCGTAAGTCGTACTGTACTTAGATATATTGAGGCTTCCAGTACCTGGAGGAAGGATTCCAATTTATTTATTCGATTTGCAGGAAGAAACAAAGGCAAGTCCACGATTGGTCGATGGATTACAGATCCCATCAAGGAATGTTATAATCTTAAGGGTGTTCCTCTACCGCTCTTTGTTACAGAGGAGGAGCATCAATTGATGAAATTTGGAAAGCAGCCACTTGGAGCACAAATGTCACCTTTGTAAGACATTATAGATGTCTGGAAAGTTCTTCAGGTTGTGTTCCCCCTAGTAACTTAGGCATAATTTGGTGTGTCTCCAGGGGGCCGTCATGGGGGACGATATGGAAAAAAGGAATTAGTCCTTCGGTAATTGGGTTTCCATTAGTCCACCATGACAACGCTGATTTTTCCCTCCCATATATTTGCTGTAAAACTTGTATGTCATGACCTGAAAACTTGTATGTCATGACCTGCGGACGCGTAGGCCGAGACCTGCGGACGCGAATTCACATACTAAATAAAATTGAGTTGAAGCCGATACTGGTCTAGTTATTTGGTAAAACACTGGTGGGAGGTTGAGGGTGGACCTTTTAATGCTCTCAATTACAGAGGAAGGGGAAGCCACCTCCAGGGGGCCGTCATGGTGGACTAATGGAAGCCGAATTATTGGTGAGGACTAATTCCTTTTTTGCTTCACCAGTTTGTCGCCTTACAACATTTGAGAAAAATTGGATTGCTTTCATGTCATTCAGGTTTTTTTTTTGCAGATCTATTGCCATTTTTGGAGGTACGTGGTCTTCATGTGAGACAAAAAATAGTGCTGGCTGCAATTTTTTTCCTCACTGTCTGCACATCCGTGTAAAAAAAGGACATATGAATAGACCTATAGGAAACACTGGGTCTGTATGCCATCCGCAAAAACACCGATAGCACACGAACATCAAAAATTCTGAATGAGCCCTAAATGGTACATTACCAGGACAACCTTCACAATACACATAATATACTAAGAAACTAAATCTCTCCTCACAAAACACTAGGGGACTTTTACTGATCGTGTTTCCATGATGCGATTGGGCCGAGCCCTTCCCCCTGCATTGCATTTCTAATGTTCCAATGTTATCGTCCCATGTGACTGCACTATAAACATTCAGACTTTTTTTATTTTCATGAAAATATTGTATCGTTTATCGTGATACTTCTCAAGATATCGTATTGCACTTAAAATTCTGGTATCGTTGCAACCCTCCTCCAAATAATTACATCAACAATTTACTGTTTTCCTGCCTTTTGTAGTTTTCACCCACAGCTTAATCTTAGTTTTCTGTGCAGGTTTGATTTCCTTAAATCAGTGTCCCAGGATGATGTGGCCCCTGTATGGGTGAGGGGCCCGCAGTACTAGATCCTCCAGCTCATCCAGTTTCCTCATCTTCTCCTCCAGACGGTCCTTCTCCTGAGTGACCACCAAGGATGGACAAGGACGAGATCTCCAGGAGAATATTCAGCCTCGCCCTGGAGATCATCTACCTGCTGAGCGGAGAGGTAATCGCCTCCACATTTCTATCATCTTTATGACCAGTCAGACATCGGGGGAGGCTCCATAATAGGAAGAGACCGGAAGAAGCCCACATCCTCTAGAACAGCTTCCAGACTTAAATAAAGGAAAAGAGAAGAACAGAATACGGCCCAGAATTGTATGTGAAATTTGTCATCCAGCCAGGAATTGCATTTATTTCCTCCCTTACACTCGGGGGTTTGGCGGCTGTAGAGTGGGGCTGCCCGGTGCACCAGGAGCAGGCTATAGTGCAATTCTATGGCAGGCCAGACCAAATCCACTGCTATCCGTCGGATTTATCGGGCGGCCATAGCCCCGGGGGAGAATCATATGCCGGCGCTAAGTGCTCCCATATGATAAATGGAAAGACTAAAGCTTAGAAGAAAGCAAAAGACAAGGACCCTGGTGTTGCTGCTGCAATCAGTCTGCTCTGAACTCGTGGTCCGGTGGTTGCAGCCAGTGTGTCATCCACCTCTGAGCTGCAAAATCGGGCAGAAATAAATCTGCTCTGATATTTTTGGTGCAGAAATGGGGCCGCAGAAACAACCAACAGCCATGTATCTGAGCCCATTGAAGCCCGCGCTAGTTGTGGGGAAAAACAACGAGCACACGTTCCTATAAAATAAATGGTCATATTTATTTCTTAGTCAATGTACAATGAATCTAATATACTAATGCAGTGTCTAAATTACTGGAGATGGGACTGATCCAGGGATTATTCTCATTGTCCAATATGGAGTTGGGAACAATTTTTCTACCACTAAATGTCTCTTTCCATACGCAGGATTGCACAATAGTGAAGAAGACATCAGGTAACAATATTGCCCCCAGCAGCCATTATCAGCTGTCAGGTGGGTGGAGCAGGAGCCGGGGCCCCATCACAGAGCCAGGAGAAGGATGGAGCAGGAGCCGGGGCCCCATCACAGAGCCAGGAGGAGGATGGAGCAGGAGCCGGGGCCCCATCACAGAGCCAAGAGGAGGAGAGAGCAGGAGCCTGGGCCCCATCACAGAGCCAGGAGGAGGATGGAGCAGGGGCCCCATCACAGAGCCAGGAGGAGGATGGAGCAGGAGCCGGGGCCCCATCACAGAGCCTCCTCCTCTCTCCCTGATCCATGAGCAGAGGATCCTAGAACTGACCATGAAGATGACTGCGCTGCTGACTGGAGAGGTGACACTGCTGGGGATGCTGGGAAATGATCCAGTAACGGCACTGGAGGGGTCTGGGTGATGACTGTGTCATTGTGTGTGTCAGGTTCCTATAAGGTGTCAGGATGTGGCTGTGTATTTCTCCATGGAGGAGCGGGAGTATATAGAGGGACACAAGGACCGGTACCAGGACGTCATGATGGAGGACCCCCGGCCCCGCACATCACACGGTAAGTAATCCTCACGTAGCAGGTGATTGTGTTGCCTTAATACCACATAATATGCACACGTCTACTTGCATTTACTGTGTACATTGTCCTTATCTGTTGGACCTTACTGAGCCATCAAATACCAGAACACTTCTAGCCTCCTAGCGGCAACCTACTAGTACAATAACTATCTGGATATCATTTTGTTACATCTGTGGACTAAAAAGGTTAGCGGTTCTGTTGTCGAAAGAAATTGAACTACATGTCCATCTGAAACTACCCACCTAGGTTTCCGTTAACTCGCTCTTTGGGTTGAAAACCAGATTGTAGTTTGCCAATCCCTTCACGGAGACTGGCCTGACCAAAGTCTCTAATGACCTAATGTCAGCCAAGGGAAGACATCACTACTCTGCTCTCCTCCTCCTTGACCGCTCCTCTGCCTCTGACAGTGGTGACCATTCTGCTGCAGACGCTTTCTTCTCTTGGTATCACTGACCGTGCCCTCTCTTAGATTTCCTCATCTCTCCAACCGGACGTTCAGTGTCTATAACTCTCACACCACCCCCCACCTCGCCCCCTCTCTGTTGGGGTCCCTCAAGGTTTTGTCCTGGGATCCCTGCTCTTCACCGTCTACACCAAAGGCCTTTGACATCTAATTGGGTCCCGTTACATCTTTCAATACCATCCTATGCAGATGACACACATCTATATCTCTGGCCCACATTTCACCTCTCTCTCATCCAAAATTCCAGTGTGTCCATCAGCAACATCCTTCTCTTCAGTTTTCTAAAACTTTGCATGGAAAAAATGGAACTCATAGGCCCAGATATATAAAAATTGGTGATATCTGCCTTTGTGCAGTTTCCTCACTCCTGTGTTAGTTGCGCCAGATAATTTAATAATGGGTCACAGTGTTCAATTATCTTCTGCAATCTGTACTGCTTGGGAAAGTGTGGACCCTGTGGCAGCTTTTTATTTTTGGTGCATTTTCATTGTAGACCGTGCACCACAATAAATCTAGAGCAAACTCCAACTAAGCACTACCACTCCCCTATAGGTGCAGAAGTTTCAGAAGTGGTGGCCATAGTGCAACCGGTTATAGCGCAGACACTTTAAAAAGCACACTGGACATTTTTGGGGCAAAGTCAGACAAAAAACTGGCACAACAGCCAATCTGGCCCATAGTCCATCCCCCAAGTTTCCTAACACATCCCTCTCAGCAGAACGGACCATCACAGTCCATGTCTCTACGCTATCCCTAATCCCAAAAGTCCACTACAAAACAAATATCCAAAGGAAGTGGCATTAGGGTAATTTTTGCCTTCCCATTTAATCCTCACATCCAATTCCTTACTACAACCTGCTGCCTCCATCGTAAGAACATCTCTCTCATCTGACCCTTCCTCTGAGTCCATGCCCTCATCATTTCCCCTTTGGACAATTGCAATATTCTTCTTTGTGGTATTTTTACCCGTTTACTGAAACATATTCAATTTAAACTGAATGGACATTAAGTCCAAACTTCCAGTTTTCATTTTAGGGGGTCCACTTTAAAATTGAAATAGTGTGTCATGGGCCTGTGTGGGCAATTCCTTCACTGATGATTGGCGTCCTGGAGGATAAAAGTCCTGGAGTTGATTTGAGTTGCGGTGATTGCATTTGGAAGTTTTTGCTGTGAAGAAAACGTGGTCAAAGGAGCTTTCCGTGCAGGTCATGCAAGCCATGCTTAAAAATAAATGTCCTGCAAAAACTGAAATAAACGCATCCCAAAAAATTGCTACAATACTAGGAGCGGCAAAATCTACAGTTTGGTGCAAAGACCTGGATGCCCACAGAAGACAACAGTGGTGGATGATTTCCATGGAGAAGACAAACCATTAAGTGATCACCACTCTCCGTGATGTCGACAATGGATTAATATCCAAAACTATATATATCCAAATCCATAAAGAGAAGACTGTATGAGAGTAAGTCCAGAGGGTTCTCTGCATGGTGCAAGCCACTCCTAAGCCTCAAGAATAAAAAAGCTAAAAACCATCTAAAAGTTCTGAACCAAGAGCAACCTCTACCAGAATAATGGAAAGAAGAAAGTCTGAAGGGGAGGTCCAGCTCCTGATCCAAGCAGCACAGCCCATCATTTGTCTGCACACAGCGGAGGTAGCATGAGCTGGGGCAGGCGCGGCGGAGGCGGTGTAATGGCTGCGGGCAGGCGCTGCGGAGGCGGTGTAATGGCTGCGGGCAGGCGAGGCGGTGTGCTGGCTGCGGGCAGGCGAGGCGGTGTGCTGGCTGCGGGCAGGCGCGGCGGAGGCGGTGTGCTGGCTGCGGGCAGGCGGAGGTGGTGTGCTGGCTGCGGGCAGGCGGAGGCGGTGTGCTGGCTGCGGGCAGGCGGAGGCGGTGTGCTGGCTGCGGGCAGGCGGAGGCGGTGTGCTGGCTGCGGGCAGGCGGAGGCGGTGTGCTGGCTGCGGGCAGGCGCTGCGGAGGCGGTGTGCGGGCAGGCGAGGCGGTGTACTGGCTGCGGGCAGGCGAGGCGGTGTACTGGCTGCGGGCAGGCGAGGCGGTGTGCTGGCTGCGGGCAGGCGGAGGCGGTGTGCTGGCTGCGGGCAGAGGCGGTGTGCTGCCAGGGGCTCTGGTTCACTAGTAGTTATTGATATTGTGAAACCTAAAACAAGGCGACCCCAGAGTTTATTTAAGCAAAGAAGTGGAACATTCCTGAATGGTCTCTGATCTCAGATTTTTTGCGCCTTATTTCACTTACTAAAGACTAAACTTCAGACAGAAACCAACGAGCAGCCCTGCAGTAGTGGAGGAGACCGCAATGTCTGGTGATGTCCATGAGCTCTAGATGTCAGGCAGCTACTTCCCACCCAAGTATTAGTAAGATATATTGTATATACTTGAGTATAAGCCGTGGTTTTTGGCATAAAAAATGTGCTAAACACCCTAACTCGGCTAGTCTAAGGAAAAAAAACCCTCTGTGCTCACCTTTCCAATGTCCCCCGCAAGTCCTCTTCTGTCTGCAGCTTCGGCTCAGTCTTTGGGTCCCCGCGCACTGGGTCGCACACACCATGACTTCAGCTGCTTGCTGATATCATAGTGTGTGCGCTGCATCGGCACGCGCTATGATGTCAGCAAGCGGCTGAAGGCATGGTGTATGCGACCGCATCACGCGGGGACCCGAAAACTGAGCCAGAGCTGAATACAGAAGAGGGGGGGTGGGGTGCGGGGGGATGTCGGAAAGGTGAGTACAGAGGTTTTTTTGTAGGCTGGACGGGTGGCTGGCACTGGCTATATACTGGGGGTGGAGGCACTGGCTATGTACTGGGGTGGAGGCACTGGCTATGTACTGGGGGTGGAGGCACTGGCTATGTACTGGGGGGGGCAGGCACTGGCTATGTACTGGGGGGGCAGGCACTGGCTATGTACTGGGGGGGCAGGCACTGGCTATGTACTGGGGGGGGCAGGCACTAGCTATGTACTGGGGGGGCAGGCACTGGCTATGTACTGGGGGGGCAGGCACTGTCTATGTACTGGGGGGGCAGGCACTGGCTATGTACTTGGGGGGCAGGCACTGGCTATGTACTTGGGGGGCAGGCACTGGCTATGTACTGGGGGGCAGGCACTGGCTATGTACTGGGGGTGGAGGCACTGGCTATGTACTTGGGGGCTGGCATTGGCTATGTACTGGAGGGCAGGCACTGGCTATATACTAAGTGGCAGGGGGCTATATACTGGGGAACATGGGCTGCTGGTTATATCATAGGGGCAGGGGGGCTACTGGCTATGTGCTTGCTGGCTATATACTGGGAAGGCCGCGACCAATACATTTCCCACCCTAGGATTATACTCGAGTCAATAGGTTTTCCCAATTTTTTTTTGTGTTAAAATTGGGTACCTATGCTTATACTCGAGTATATACGGTACATACTTTTTAATGACTTTATTTTGAAGCTTTGTAATACGTAACAATACATAGAAGTAGTAGACCAAACAATGACCAGCTCACCGATGCAGCCAAGAATCCCTAGGCGCTCCGAAAAAAAGGATCGACACCATCTACGACTCGTCATACATTGGAAAGGACACTCCAGCACCTCCACAGGATTCATAAAAACACTTCTCAATTCATTTGCTCCATATTAAAATCCACGTATAACATCACTTCATGGGTACGGACACAGCAAACCAACGCGGTTCGTCCAAAAGGACTTAATCATGGTAGCACATGAGCACAGGAGTAGCATTGCTTTATACTAAGGACTTCATCGCAGTCTCTCAAGTGCAGATCTTAAGTGTTTAGCATCAGAATTAAACCAGGATTGAACACATGACACTATGTAAGTAACACATCACTAATCCTGCCTACAAATATGGGGGACTTTAACATTCCCATTGATATAGTTCATTCTGCTCCTTTAAACTGCTCTCACTTAGCACCTCATTCGGCCTCTCAGAATGTCCTCCACAGCCACTCACAAAGAGGGCCACACACTTGACCTCATCTTCACCCGCCTGTGTTCCCTATCCAATCTAGTAGTACCAATGAGAGAGGGGAATGAGCAAAGATGGTGGTAAAAAAGTCAAAAATTTATTGAAATCAATTTAAAAATAGAACATGACAATAGGGTAGTAAGATGTGGGTGCTGGGCAGCGGGCACACAATGGCTTACAATACAGAAGGTGCAAATACATCAAAGGCAATTCATGTTACCAACACAACAGTACATATATAAAAAGCACACAAAAAAAGATAATAAGCTATACCTGGTAGGTCTGAATAGAGAGGACGCTGCCCAGCACCTCCCCGACACGTGTTTCGTCCAACAGGACTTTGTCAAGGGGTGGTACTGGGAGGTTAAATGCTGGTGGCCGGCCAATAAGAGGATGGATCAACTAATGAATACACACCTGCATGGGGAAGACGTGTGGAGTGGAGTATTGGCGGCGCAGGCTCTGCGGCATGAGCAGCAGCGCGGACTGGGGGGCGGGACAACAACAACATCCATGCCGCCAATACTCCACTCCACACGTCTTCCCCATGCAGGTGTGTATTCATTAGTTGATCCATCCTCTTGCGTCCTCTCTCTTGCGCCCCTGTACTCCAGACCTACCAGGTATAGCTTATTATCTTTTTTGTGCGCTTTTTATATATGTAGTGCTGTGTTGGTAACATGAATTGCCTTTGATGTATTCGCACCTCCTGGCCATGCACTAAGCACTTTAACATTCCTATTGTATTGTAAGCCATTGTGTGCCCGCTGCCCAGCACCCACATCTTACTACCCTATTGTCATGTTCTATTTTTAAATTGATTTCAATAAATTTTTGACCTTTTTACCACCATCTTTGCTCATTCCCCTCTCTCATTGGTACTACTTTATTTCTGAGCATTTGTTGCAATTTTTGTGTCCTTTCGTATTGCATTGCGCAAAGTTACGTATATGTGCATGGTCCATTGGCACTTATAGGTTTTGCGTCCCTATCCAATCTGTCTAAATCTACTCTCCTCCAATCCAACAACAACTTACTCACTTTCTCTACCAATCTGGTTTCAACCACTCCTGCAGTCCACAGGCCTATACACCCATGTAGGAATCTCAAACATCTGTATACTAGCAAACTCCAAGATTCTCCTTCCTCTCTTCCATATCCTCATTGGAGGAGGTAGACACTGCTGCCACCTTCTACAACAGCACAGATTCTTCAGCCCTGGACTCTGTAGCCCCCCTCACTCTCACTACAACTAGACAACCCAACCGGACACCCTGGCACCAACCTCACAAAACATCTGAGGCAAAGCACCAGGAGAGCTGAACAGTGTTCGAAGAAATCCCTCTCAAAGGAAGACCTTCTGTCATACCAGCAGGCGGTTTTCACCTACAAATCCGCACTTCCATCTGCTAAACAGGATTATTTCATTAATCATATATCTTTCTCTCACAACCCCAGACAACTATTTGCTACTTTTAGTTCCCTTCTCCGTCGTCCTGCACCTCCCCGACCTCTCTCATTTCGAGGAATTTGCCTCACACTTAAAAAAAAATAAATAAATAAAATGGATGACATCGGAGAAAGTTTCAACCTTCATCCCCTGCAACCACCCACAATATCCAAGCGCCGTCCCTGTTAACCAAGAGTATCCAATCCCAGTCCCTGTTAACTAGCTTCTCCTCTTCCTTTACTTGCGAGAAAGTTTCCTCCATGTTGTCAAGCTCACATCTCACCACATGTGCTCTTGACCCTATTCCATCACATCTTATCCTCAACCACTGCGCTCATTCCAGCCCTAACTCATCTCTCTAACCTTTCTGTATCCACTTGTTCCATCTTTCTTAAAACATGCAACTGTCACCCCCATCCTGGAGAAGCATCTCTGGACCCATCCACTCCGCTGAACTATTGCCCTATTTCACTACTTCCATTTGCCTCAAAACTCCGGGAACAACATGTCCACCTAAAACTATCTTCCTACCTCTGATCCAACTTTCTCCTTGACAAACTACAATCTGGTTTTCGACCCAATCACTACACTGAGACCAAAGTTTCCGATGACCTACTGTCAGCCAAGGCAAAACATCACTACTCTGTTCTCCTCCTCCTTGACCTGTCATCTGCCTTTGCCTCTGTAGACCCTTCTCTCCTGCTGCGGACGCTTTGTTCTCTTGGTATCACTCACCATGCCCTCTCCTGGATCTCCTCATACCTTTCCATCCGGACATTCAGTGTCTATCACTCTCCCACCACCTCTTCACCTCGCCCCCTCTCTGTTGGCTTTCCTTTGGGCTCTGTCACCCTCTACACCTCTGGCCTGGGACACCTAATTAAGTCTTCCAATACCATTCATATGCAGATGACACAGATCTATATTTCTGGTCCAGATATCTCCTCTTCTAGCCAGAATTCCTAGCCGGAGTATCTATCAGCCATATCCTCCTTTTTCTCTTCCTGTTTTCTAAAACTTAACTTGGACAAAACATGAATCTTTCCTCCACCTAACACATCCCATCTGACCTAGCCATCACAATTCATGGCTCCACACTCTCCCCGGTCCCTTAAGTCCGTTGCCTTTGAGCCACCTTTGACTCTGCCTTATCCTTTAAGCCTCGCATCCAGTCCCTTACTACAACCTACCGCCTCCATCTCAAGAACATCTCTCACATCCGATCCTTCCGCATCCCGGAGTCTACAGAATTACTCGTCCATGTCCTCCTCATCTCCCGCTTGGATTACTGCAACATTCTCCTCTGAGGCCTCCCAGCTAACTCTCTAACTCCAATCCATTCTTAACTCTGCCGCATTCCTAATTTTCATTCGTAATAATAAAGCTGGAGTATAATAAATTCTATGTACCATGTTAAAGTGCATAACCCTATGTTCCACTTGTGTTCTTATAGACTCCCCCCCCCCCCTGTTTTAATTAATTCTATACATTTGTATTTGTACATGAGTTTCTTTTTTAAATTTAATCAAATGTTTACCCCTCTAAAGTTCTTGTGACAATTGCATGTACCTAAACAGGTCACCTCTCTGTGGCCTATATTTCCCATTTAAAACCTTGAATGCAGTTACTTTATCCTCCAACACCACATGTGATAACTATTTTACCACAAATTCATATCGGGCAGGTTGTCATTAAACCACAGTAGCGTCTCATCCAAAAATCTATGCAGTGATAATATTGTTTTAACTGTTAGCTGCTATTTGACCAAGGATTTACACATTTAGAGAATGGTTCATCTAATAGTATGGAGGATTCCAACAGCTCAAAAACATTACTAACCTTGCGGTCAGCCGACTGTACTAGATTGCCCAAAGTTGGATTCATTTCCCATCTGGCTAAATTGCCAATTTGGACTGCCAGATAGTATTCCTTAAAAAAGGGTTTATATAGATGAGCCTTCTTTATTCTAACCCTATTTCTCTCCCATAGTAGATCATTCAAAATCTTCTCCAACAGCTTAAACTTTCATCAATCCAGATAGGGCAATCTGATAAGGTAAATAACACTTTTGGGAGCAAAATCATTTTATTTAGGCCAATCTTAAGGCAGTTTACTCCAAGTCACCGCTTTACTCCTTATTACCTGTAGCAGGGGTTTTAAGTTCATACTCTCAAAATCCCTCAGTTTCCCCATTACAACAGTACCGAAGTATCTAAATTGATCTGTACATAACAATGCACTATTATTTGAAAATAATTCCTGGACCTCTGGACATAATGGCATAAGTATGGATTTCCAACTATGTCCCCCATGACAGCCACCTGGAGGATGCCCTTTGACCTCTGTGGGAACAGGAAAGGAGAGAGGTTAAAGGTCCCCTTCCACATCCTCCCGCCAGTGTCTTTCCTGTTCGAACGGGGTCAGGATGGAGAGAAATCTCTCCCTCTCAGGTGGGGGGGGGAATAAAACAGTTACCTGCTCGCGCGTTCCCCCGGGACTAAGCCAGTCTGTGGCACCCTTGCGGTCGACATCCGTCCTCCCTAAGTAATAAGTTAGGGCGGCTAATGAAGGCAGATTGCGACATTCCCTGTGTATTCCCTGCGTTGCATGGAGCTCGAGTTCCCACTTCCAACCGCGACCGGTAGTGACGTTCCTGGGCGAGAAAATTCAAATCCAGACGCTATCTGCAGCTTCCATCCTAGTCATACTATGTCTGATGAGGCAGATTTGGGGACCCTGCTGGTACCTGTAAGTAAGCTGAAGGGTTCCCTCACCCATTTACACATACCATATTTTTTGGCCTATAAGGCGCGCCAAAAATTCTTTAATTTTCTCAGAAATCAAAGGTGCGCCTTATAGGCCAGTGCGCCTTATATATGAACTTATACAGAAATGTACTACAGACAAGATGTACTGTACATTTACCAGTGTTTAATAGCTCCAACCCCAGAAATTTCCTGCACCTTCCCACACAGTATACAGGGTCCCTAGCTCCTGAAGTGCCCCCATCCTGCCCTCCCCTAGCACGGAGAGACCGGAGCTGCCATAGTGCCGACCACGAGGCAATCATCATCAGTAAACAATCCCCCATACCTGACAGCCCTGTAACAGGGGAAAGAGAAGGAGCCACAGGGAACCCCACAGGAATAACACCCTGGCTGCGGAGGGAAGGAGAAGGGGCAGAGGGAGACCGCTTAACCCCTGCTGCATCACCCTGCATTAACCCCCAGCAGCCCATACCTCTGAGATCGGAGCTCTCTGACACGCTGAAGACAAGTTTCCCGGGAAGTGTAGCTGGCTTGAACTGTGCACAGTCATTTTTAGGTACTGCATTTGATCCTGCGCCTTATACTCCAGTGCGCCTTATATATGAACCTAGATGTCTTAGCAGGCATTTATTAGAGGTGCGCCTTATAGTCCGGTGCGCCTTATAGGACGAAAAATACGGTAAATGTAATTTTCAGTGGGTACAAATTTCTCCTCCTTCCTTTCCAGGATGAATCAGGAGGTAAAGGGAAAGGCAAGGAAGAGAAACGGGATAAAAAGAAGCCAGATATCTTTTTCCCATTGATGAAATGGTGAGATTAAAAGCAGTAAGGGACACGTTAAAAATTGGAAGACGTATCCCTCCTAAGTCCATACAAGACCATCTATGCAGTGGCCACAGATCCAAATGCAAGAGTGTTTTTCTGTGAATAACACCCTAAAGGAGCTTATAATGGATGAGTGGCAAGATCCTGAGAAAAAAATTCTGTCCCAAACAATTTTGGGAAAGTTGTAAAAGTAACAAAGAAGATGGACCTGCCACTTGAAGACTCCCTCAATTACGGGATCCTATGGACCGTAAATCAGATTCTCTTTTCAAAAAAGCTTGGGATACGTCCATGCTAAACCTGAAGACCAACATCACAGCCACATCCATGGCTAGGACTCTCCCCTTCTGGTTAAATGAGCTTGAAACACACATCAAGGAACATGCACCTAGGGAAGTTATCCTGGAGAATATCATCTCTGAAAATTAACAACTGCTTGTCTGGCGGAGGCTTCAGCCGAGTCTATCAGGTAGTGGGAACACTTTGTATGTTTGCCAGAGAATGGGCAGGAATAACATCAAATCTCTGTGTTCTGGATATCATCCAAAATGGCTACAGAATAGAATTCTCAAGTCTTTCTCCCCCAAAATTCATCAATCCATCTCTCACCTTCCGCACAAATTATTTGGCAAGAGGTTAAACTTCTTCTCCAGATGGATGTTGTAGTACAGGTCCCGGCAGAATATCAACACTATGGATTCTACTCCCCTCTCTTCACGGTCAGGAAACCCAATGGCTCGAACTGTCTGATTATAAATTTAAAGAATCCAAACCGCTTCATCATCTATAGTCGCTTCAAAATGAAGTTGGTAAGGTCCGCCACCCCTCTCATTCACCAGGAGTCCTTCATGTGCGTGATGGATTTAAGGGATGCTTATTATCATGTCCCCATGTTTCTTCTATTTCTCCAGAAGGGGTTACTCATCACTTTCAATTTCGTGCACTACCTTTCGGAATATCCTCCGCTCCCAGAGTCTTCTCAACAACAATGCTATAGGTTGTGGCTTTTCTAAGGACCCAAGGGGTTTCTATTGTTCTGTATCTAGACAATCTCCTAATCATAGCCAGATCGTGAAATTGGAATGGATAGTAAATTTCAAAAAATCGAACTTTGTTCCCTTTGTCAGGTGATATTTTTGGGAGTACTACTGGACTCACACAACTTCTTTTCTTCCACAGACAAAGAACAACAACATCTCGGAACACATCAGATCGTTCAGAAGTAAATCCAAAAGTTCTGTGAGATCAGCGATGAGATTACTAGGTCAACTAACAGTCTGTATTCCAGTCTGTAAATCACACGAGGACTCTACATCACTGGATTCTATCTACATGGAACAAGACCCCTTCAGGCCTAGAAAGAAAGTCAACATTCCCATGTCAGTAAAACGAGAAGTTCGCTGGTGGCTTAAGGAATCAAACTTAGCCCAAGGAGTGGCTTGGATCCATTATCCTCTGATAACGATAAAAACAAAAAAATATGCCCGAACTGGAGGAAAAAGAGCTGGTACCCGCTTCTCAGATCTATGGCTCTCCAGGATCCTCTAATCTTACCACCAGAAGATCTTCTTTTTCAAGGACCAGTCTACATCCAAGATCGGACTATCAAGACCTTGCAGCATGGTTCCTGAAAGGCAATTCCTGATGTCAAAGGATCTTTCTTCTAGAGTAATAGACACCTTAAAGGCAAGTAGGAAACTGGTGACATTTGCCATTTATCACAAAATTTGGAAAAGATTTGTGTCCTTTTGTGGTGATAAAGGTCCTTCTCAAGATTCACTTAATATCTTGCAGGTTTTTTAATTTCTTCAGGCGGGTCTAGAAAAGGGACTCTCTACAAGTACCCTGAAGGTTTCTGCTTTGAGCGCCTTCCACGACTGCTGTCTGATGGACAACAGGTGGGTAAAAAGATTCATTGTAGCCTTATCACGAATTAGACCTCAGGTGTTAAATCATGCCCCTACCTGTGATCTTTCCCAGGTCCTTGACGCCCTATCCAAAGGGCCCTTTGAACCAGTGGAGGAATCTAGCATTAGAAACCTGACTCTACAAACATCAGCCCTAATATTAGGAGAACGTCAGGCTATTTCAATTCGGGAACCATATCTCAGAATTCTGGACAACAGAATCATAATAACTATTGATCCTACCTTTCTCCCTAAAGTGGTTTCGGAGTTTCACAAGAAGCAAGAAATTATCCTTCCATTTTTTTGTGGAAATTCTTCCTCTTCCAGAGAATCTGAATGGCACACTCTTGATGTAAGACGCATTGTCTTAAGATATCTGAAAGTAACACACCCTTGGCGTTTGGACAATAACCTTTTTATTCAATTTCAGGGGAGAAATAAGGGGAAAAGGGCATCTAAAATCACCATCGCTAGATGGCTTAAGACGGCAATTGCAAACTGCTATTCTATCCAGAAAAGACGGATTCCAAGCCACCCGAGAGCCCGCGTTACCAGAGCGATCTACGTCCTGGGCAGAGAATAGAGGAGCATCGCTAGAACAAATCTGCACAGCACCTACCTGCTCATCCACTCAAACATTGTCAAAGCTTTACAGATTGGACATTCCAAGATCAAGAGAATTATCTTTTGGATTTGGATCATTTGATAGGTCTCCAGGTAGCTGTCATGGGGGACGTGGTGGGAAATGTGGATTTGGTTTCCACTAGTCCACCATGACGGCCTATATATATTCCCTCCCTCTTTTTCTTGGTTATGTTGTGTGTATTTGGTGTGTAAAGTTAACATACTAACTAATAATGATTTTTGTTGCATCCATTCCCGGTGTGGTTATTTGGTAGTTGCAGGCGGGAGGATGTGGGTGGAGACCTTTAACCCCTCTCCTGTTCCCATAGATGTCAAAGGGCATCCTCCAGGTGGCCGTCATGGTGGACTAGAGAAAATCTACATTTCTGCCAGTTTATATATCTTCCAAATTCCAATCAACTCAATTACTCTAGGGACAGATTGTAAGGAGTCGCTCAGATATAATACCATATCCTCCCCATACAAGCAGAATTCCAAATGTGTGTCTTTTAGCATCCGATAGAAGGGTGCGTTTTTTTACCCAGTCTTGAACGCTAAGAAATGGCGCTGGTTCCCTCGGGTTAGCCTGATAAAAAACTTCTTTTATTTTTATATAAAACAATCATATTCAATAAAAGGGTTTAAAAATAGAATAACGCGTTTCGCGCTTGTACCAAGCGCTTCATCAGATTCCTATACATGTAGTCTTAAACATTGAATTTATAAGAGTTCATATGTCATTCACCGGAAGTGACCGGAAATGTCCCGGTTTCAATTTTGTTAAGTTCAGTGTTTGAGTACCTAAGTGATTTCAATATATAGATAAATAACCTGTACATACAACTCATTATCAACAATAAATAGTACAACATATATAGAGTTTTAGGATATATAAAAAATCTAATCAAATTTTAAGTTTATTTGGTTTCTTCTAAACGTTTACTGGAGATAGTGGGACTACAAAGATGGTGCTGCACCCTAAACTACAAGTTTAGAATAGAATTGTAGTTAACTCTGTAGTGTACTCTAGACTACAAGTAGTACAGCGCCATCTTTGTAGTCCCAGCTGCGGCAAAATCCGTTAGGTATTTACCTTTAGGTATTTATCCTAAAATACTAAAGGCAGAGGGGCCTTTAGTATTTAGTGATTTACACAATATAAACCGACTGTTGCACTGTCCCATAAATGTATTACCGCAATTAACGGCGGCAATAGCTGAATCCTCCAGCTGCTTCAAGCAGGTCCAGTTAGAATTTGGTGTCGGCATAATTTTGAGGAGATGAACCCCTCAGTGTTTTGGCTGAGTATTCCACTGGCCCTTAGCCCCAATCAGCTGTTAATGGCCGAGAGTATGTTATAACAGAGTGGTGACTGCATAAAAATAAATGACCAAGGTGGAAAAAAGAAAACTTAGGATCTTCTGAGCCAGTGTTCGGCGATTACAGGGGACAATCCGTCCTCCATTAGCGCAGGTCTTCTTTCAAGCACCGATCAGGATCCTTCCACTGTGTTCAGCAAGGTAAGCCAACTCCATGGGCAAAGTTAGAGGGACCTCTGCTGGCCCCAATCAGAGGGAGCCTCCGAAGGAAAGAGGGCAATGGGGCCTAGGTACAGTGTTCCCCCTGTTCCCATCCAGCTGCCATGGCCACAGTCACGGGGCTCAATATTCAAGCACCCACCTCCAGGACATACCCTCAAACACCTTCCGCGGCCGCTGCTCCCAATCCAGTATCCCAGACGGCCTGCGAGCTAGGCGGGAGGAGGAAAGGGCGGAGAGCGCGGCACTGACAAGCTCCTTACGTCATGCCGTCACACGTCCAGCCGACCTAGCTGCAACTCTTGAATGTTCCTCAAGCATATCCTTAACACTCATGCCCATCTAATCCTCGCTTCTCCTCTGTCAGTCTCTCCCCTGGTTACACTTATTACAAATATTAACCATCACTTTCCGTCCACTTTTCCCATTCTTGAACTTTCTACCAAAATGTGTCAGGCTGTCTTCCACATTCCACAATTTCGGAGCTGCTGAGGTGACCATCTATTAGTGGAAGGAACCCCACACTGGCTACTAAGGAATCTGACCCCTGAGTTGGCCTTTGGCTTTTTGCAATACTGCAGGTGGTACCCAGGTGAGCCCCATTATTTACCAAACCTGTAGATCAATTTTCCTTGAAGTAATCACACGAGGCGACATTCTCTCTTGCTGCCATTTTATTTTCTTCACCTACTGTTAAGGCTTTGGCACTACACTTCCCATAATCTCATACATAAGTCATCCTCATTTATTGTTCATCAAAAGTAAAATAAAATTAGTAACTGCATCTATTATTTTATTTCTGGAATTCAACTATGATGATCTTTAAAGATAGAAGCACATTTTTACATCAAAAAGTCTCCTTGAAGCCAACTAGAGGACACATTTTCAGAACACATATCACTGGAGGTAAAGACAAAACCTAAACCTAACCCTAAACCTAATACGTAAAGCAGCAAGAACCTTCCTAAACCTAACTGGAAGCTTTCAGAGCTCATATAGTCCACCACTGCCTGGGTCTGAAGATGCTAAGAGAAGGATCTGGTATACAGAGTGGTCTAAAACAGCTCCTGTATCCATCACCATGTGTTTGTGTCTCCACAGATGGAATCGTTGATGGAAAGTCACCAGACAGATGTCCTAGTCGTCTGTATCCCCAGGACAGTCCAGAGGAGACGCCCAATGTCCCAGAGAGTCATCAGGTAGATGGAGCTAAAGTCTCGCCATAAAGTTTTAGAAACAAAGCTCATTTCATATTTTCTTCTTCTCTGTTAAGGCTGAAAATCTGATTGATATTAAGGTTAAGATTAAAGAAGAAGCAGAAGAGACGGATCCATGGGCTGATCAGCAGTGTAAGGACATCATCCTCCAAATAGGACATGATCATGTCTGCTTTTAGGATCCTTTGTTAAAAAAAAAAGATCAAGAACACTTGATCGTCCCCAGTCAGTGACACTTGGGTGGTCAATGTCCCCTTAGGAATCTGAAGTCATTGTGAATTCATTGTTTTCACGGATTCAGTTCTTCTCTAGTTATGTCTTTATTACTACTGGAACAAGAAGCAGAACAGGTAGTCCAGCTCCTCTAGGACCATAGAAGGTAAATATTAGAGATTAGATACCAGGACATGAGGACCTGGACCAGTGATGGTGCAGGAGGCATACCTCTAGAGGGTTCACAAAAAGCTTCTCATGAAGACATTGATGCCAATGACGGCCCTCAAGCTCCTCAGACCTGAATCCTTTAGATTATTCCTGTATAATCTGGAATCCAGCCCACATTAGTTCCTGATTGTATTTTCCATTGCATCATTTTTTTTATCAGTAGTTGATCACTTTCTTTTAGTGAAGATTTTTCACCTGAATCTTTTATGTGTTTGTTCTACAGATTACCTCATTGATGGAAATCCCAAAGACAAATGTTACAATCAACTGTATTCCTGGGATTGCCAGGTAGGGGAACCTGTAGGCGTGGAGGGTCTGTCCTGTGATCATTGATTGTGGGGGTCTTCTGTATTGAACTGAATTGTGACATATAATAAATCAGGGAGAAGATGGGACTAATATTATATCGGAGGCTGAAGAAGAGAGGATGAGGGGCGATCACCCGTGTCAGAGGGAAGTGGTGGAGGACATTCCTGGAGGTGACACCACAGGTAGGTAGTAATGGAGGGAGAAGAGAGGATGAGGGGCGATCACCCGTGTAACAGGGAAGTGGTGGAGGACATTCCTGGAGGTGACACCACAGGTAGGTGATAATGGAGGGAGACGAGAGGATGAGGGGCGATCACAAGTGTAAGAGGGAAGTGGTGGAGGACATTCCTGGAGGTGACACCACAGGTAGGTGATAATGGAGGGAGAAGAGAGGATGAGGGACGATCACCCGTGTAAGAGGGAAGTGGTGGAGGACATTCCTGGAGGTGACACCACAGGTAGGGGATAATGGAGGGAGAAGAGAGGATGAGGGGAGATCACCCGTGTAACAGGGAAGTGGTGGAGGACATTCCCGGAGGTGACACCACAGGTAGGTGATAATGGAGGGAGAAGAGAGGATGAGGGGCGATCACCCGTGTAAGAGGGAAGTGGTGGAGGACATTCCTGGAGGTGACACCACAGGTAGGTGATAATGGAGGGAGAAGAGAGGATGAGGGGCGATCACCTGTGTAAGAGGGAAGTGGTGGAGGACATTCCTGGAGGTGACACCACAGGTAGGTAATAATGGAGGGAGAAGAGAGGATGAGGGGCGATCACCCGTGTAAGAGGGAAGTGGTGGAGGACATTCCTGGAGGTGACACCACAGGTAGGTGATAATGGAGGGAGAAGAGAGGATGAGGGGCGATCACCCGTGTAAGAGGGAAGTGGTGGAGGACATTCCTGGAGGTGACACCACAGGTAGGTGATAATGGAGGGAGAAGAGAGGATGAGGGGCGATCACCCGTGTAAGAGGGAAGTGGTGGAGGACATTCCTGGAGGTGACACCACAGGTAGGTGATAATGGAGGGAGAAGAGAGGATGAGGGGCGATCACCCGTGTAAGAGGGAAGTGTTGGGGGACATTCCCGGAGGTGACACCACAGGTAGGTGATAATGGAGGGAGAAGAGAGGATGAGGGGTGATCACCAGTGTAAGAGGGAAGTGGTGGAGGACATTCCTGGAGGTGACACCACAGGTAGGTGATAATGGAGGGAGAAGAGAGGATGAGGGGCGATCACCCGTGTAAGAGGGAAGTGGTGGAGGACATTCCTGGAGGTGACACCACAGGTAGGTAATAATGGAGGGAGAAGAGAGGATGAGGGACGATCACCCGTGTAAGAGGGAAGTGGTGGAGGACATTCCTGGAGGTGACACCACAGGTAGGTGATAATGGAGGGAGAAGAGAGGATGAGGGGCGATCACCCGTGTAAGAGGGAAGTGGTGGAGGACATTCCTGGAGGTGACACCACAGGTAGGTAATAATGGAGGGAGAAGAGAGGATGAGGGGCGATCACCCGTGTAAGAGGGAAGTGGAGGAGGACATTCCCGGAGGTGACACCACAGGTAGGTGATAATGGAGGGAGAAGAGAGGATGAGGGGCGATCACCCGTGTAAGAGGGAAGTGGTGGAGGACATTCCTGGAGGTGACACCACAGGTAGGTAATAATGGAGGGAGAAGAGAGGATGAGGGGCGATCACCCGTGTAAGAGGGAAGTGGAGGAGGACATTCCCGGAGGTGACACCACAGGTAGGTGATAATGGAGGGAGAAGAGAGGATGAGGGGCGATCACCCGTGTAAGAGGGAAGTGGTGGAGGACATTCCTGGAGGTGACACCACAGGTAGGTGATAATGGATGGAGAAGAGAGGATGAGGGGCGATCACCCGTGTAAGAGGGAAGTGGTGGAGGACATTCCCGGAGGTGACACCACAGGTAGGTGATAATGGAGGGAGAAGAGAGGATGAGGGGCGATCACCAGTGTAAGAGGGAAGTGGTGGAGGACATTCCTGGAGGTGACACCACAGGTAGGTAATAATGGAGGGAGAAGAGTGGATGAGGGGCGATCACCCATGTAAGAGGGAAGTGGTGGAGGACATACCTGGAGGTGACACCACAGGTAGGTGATAATGGAGGGAGAAGAGAGGATGAGGGGCGATTACCAGTATAAGAGGGAAGTGGTGGAGGACATTCCCGGAGGTGACACCACAGGTAGGTGATAATGGAGGGAGAAGAGAGGATGAGGGGCGATCACCTGTGTAAGAGGGAAGTGGTGGAGGACATTCCTGGAGGTGACACCATAGGTAGGTGATAATGGAGGGAGAAGAGAGGATGAGGGGCGATCACCCGTGTAAGAGGGAAGTGGTGGAGGACATTCCTGGAGGTGACACCACAGGTAGGTGATAATGGAGGGAGAAGAGAGGATGAGGGGCGATCACCCGTGTAAGAGGGAAGTGGTGGAGGACATTCCCGGAGGTGACACCACAGGTAGGTGATAATGGAGGGAGAAGAGAGGATGAGGGGCGATCACCCGTGTAAGAGGGAAGTGGTGGAGGACATTCCTGGAGGTGACACCACAGGTAGGTGATAATGGAGGGAGAAGAGAGGATGAGGGGCGATCACCCGTGTAAGAGGGAAGTGGTGGAGGACATTCCTGGAGGTGACACCACAGGTAGGTGATAATGGAGGGAGAAGAGAGGATGAAGGGCGATCACCCGTGTAAGAGGGAAGTGGTGGAGGACATTCCCGGAGGTGACACCACAGGTAAGTGATAATGGAGGGAGAAGAGAGGATGAGGGGCGATCACCAGTGTAAGAGGGAAGTGGTGGAGGACATTCCCGGAGGTGACACCACAGGTAGGTGATAATGGAGGGAGAAGAGAGGATGAGGGGAGATCACCCATGTAAGAGGGAAGTGGTGGAGGACATTCCTGGAGGTGACACCACAGGTAGGTGATAATGGAGGGAGAAGAGAGGATGAAGGGCGATCACCCGTGTAAGAGGGAAGTGGTGGAGGACATTCCCGGAGGTGACACCACAGGTAAGTGATAATGGAGGGAGAAGAGAGGATGAGGGGAGATCACCCATGTAAGAGGGAAGTGGTGGAGGACATTCCTGGAGGTGACACCACAGGTAGGGGATAATGGAGGGAGAAGAGAGGATGAGGGGCGATCACCTGTGTAAGAGGGAAGTGGTGGAGGACATTCCTGGAGGTGACACCACAGGTAGGTGATAATGGAGGGAGAAGAGAGGATGAGGGGGGATCGCGGAAGGGTCATAACATCTGAATTGAAGGTGAAAGGAGGCATTTTTATGTGTGCTTATATAAGAGACGTGCACAGTGATGTTTGGATATAGATTTTCAGAACTGACTTCCTATAAACATTCTTAAAGGGAACCTGTCACCAGGAATGTCATTATTAGCTGGTGTCAGGTTCCAAAAGCCTCTGATTTGTCAGTATTCTAAATCATGTCTGTACTTTATATCATTTTATTTCACATTATCTGGCTCCCTGCCAGCAGCGTGGGGTGAACCAGCTGCCACTCCCCAGGGACTCCTCACACCCTGCTGGCAGGGAGCCAGGTAATGTGAAATAAGCTTATATTTAGTACTGCGGCACAGAAAATCTGGTAAAAGTCAGTTTTGCAAAACAAAGGAAAGTCACCATTTGGAAACCTATGGAAACAGTTAGGAAAGACATGAGGGGAGATTTAACAACAGTTTGAGAGCAAAACAATTCCAGCTACTCAATGTTCTGCTTATCTCTATCTCTTATCTCAGCAGTGATCTGTGTATTGGTGTCTATAATACCGGCCAGTGATTGCCAGGAGTTGTGCTGCAGCGCAGAATGATGGCAGTTTATGATTTTGTGTGTTGTGAGGACATATTGCTGGAGTAAATCTTGCAGCCAGTACACTATAGGTGCTGATACTCCTAGATTATTCGGACCACAGCAGAACCTCCTCTATCTCACATCTTCTCTCTTTCCTCCCTCCTCTTTATTCCCTGTCATTGTTCTCCTCTCGCCAGCTTGTATTATAGGTACTGTGAAGAACATCCACATTAACAAGAATAAGTGTTTCAGTTTTTCAGTCTAACGTCAAGTCTATTAAAGGAGATCTACCACTGGTTTATAGGTGACGGGAGCTCCCAGCTGGGGAATATAGATCAAGGTCATTACCTGAGACCCTCTAGTCTCTGTGCTGCTGGGTCTTTAACCCCCCTCCTGGCCTCTGGCTCTTCCCCTCTGCACTCTCCCTCCCCAACCAGGGCTCTGGCTCTACTCCTTCTCTGCTTGTTCTATCCCCCTCTGGGGCTCTGGATCTTCTCCCTCTGCACCCCCCCCCCCCACCAAAGTAGGGCTCTGGCTCTACTCCTTCTCCTTCTGTTCTCTCCCCCACTGGGGCTCTGTCTCTATCCCCTTCCTCACTGGGGCTCTGTCTCTATCCCCTTCCTCACTGGGGCTCTGTCTCTATCCCCTTCCTCACTGGGGCTCTGTCTCTATCCCCTTCCTCACTGGGGCTCTGGCTCTATCCCCTTCCTCACTGGGGCTCTGGCTCTATCCCCTTCCTCACTGGGGCTCTGGCTCTATCCCCTTCCTCACTGGGGCTCTGGCTCTATCCCCTTCCACACTGGGGCTCTGGCTCTATCCCCTTCCTCACTGGGGCTCTGGCTCTATCCCCTTCCTCACTGGGGCTCTGGCTCTATCCCCTTCCTCACTGGGGCTCTGGCTCTATCCCCTTCCTCACTGGGGCTCTGGCTCTATCCCCTTCCTCACTGGGGCTCTGGCTCTATCCCCTTCCTCACTGGGGCTCTGGCTCTATCCCCTTCCTCACTGGGGCTCTGGCTCTATCCCCTTCCTCACTGGGGCTCTGGCTCTATCCCCTTCCTCACTGGGGCTCTGGCTCTATCCCCTTCCTCACTGGGGCTCTGGCTCTATCCCCTTCCTCACTGGGGCTCTGGCTCTATCCCCTTCCTCACTGGGGCTCTGGCTCTATCCCCTTCCTCACTGGGGCTCTGGCTCTATCCCCTTCCTCACTGGGGCTCTGGCTCTATCCCCTTCCTCACTGGGGCTCTGGCTCTATCCCCTTCCTCACTGGGGCTCTGGCTCTGTTCTCTCTCCCTCTGCACTCGCCCCAACCAGGGCTCTGGCTCTACTCCTTCTCCCTCTGTTCTCTCCCCCTCTGGGGCTCTGGATATTCTCCCTCTGCACTCACCCCCCACCAGGACTCTGGCTCTACTCCTTCTCCCTCTGTTCTCTCCCCCTCTGGGGCTCTGGATATTCTCCCTCTGCACTCACCCCCCACCAGGACTCTGGCTTTACTCCTTCTCCCTCGGTTCTCTCCCCCTCTGGGGCTCTGGCATCAGTTCTCTCCCCCTCTGGGGCTCTGGCATCGGTTCTCTCCCCCTCTGGGGCTCTGGCATCGGTTCTCTCCCCCTCTGGGGCTCTGGCATCGGTTCTCTCCCCCTCTGGGGCTCTGGCATTGGTTCTCTCCCCCTCTGGGGCTCTGGCATTGGTTCTCTCCCCCTCTGGGGCTCTGGCATTGGTTCTCTCCCCCTCTGGGGCTCTGGCATCAGTTCTCTCCCCCTCTGGGGCTCTGGCATCGGTTCTCTCCCCCTCTGGGGCTCTGGCATCGGTTCTCTCCCCCTCTGGGGCTCTGGCATCGGTTCTCTCCCCCTCTGGGGCTCTGGCATCGGTTCTCTCCCCCTCTGGGGCTCTGGCATCGGTTCTCTCCCCCTCTGGGGCTCTGGCATTGGTTCTCTCCCCCTCTGGGGCTCTGGCTCTGTGAATATAAACCAGTGATACATTTCCTTTAAAGTCAAAACCAAGGTTATTGAGCAGCACAATGCTATCAGGATTCTGATCCAATGTGGGTGCAAGCTTCCAGGGATTAGACTCAAGGTCCCGTCGTTCAGATATCCAATATAGGGAGGCAGCGCTCCGTAATCACCAGTGGTACATCCAACGTTTCAGTGATCTCCATGTAGCCAAACAGTGATACAAGGCGGCTTTATATGCCCGCAGGATGTGACATCATCAGTGGAAAACAAATGTAAATGACAGTTCATATAAATACATCAATTCCCATAATGCATAAATAATATAACAGATCCCATTATGTATAATCCACAGTCTGCCCGGCGTTCCGTCACCAGAGCGCATGTCCAAAAGGTTGCTAGGTAACCCCACTCACAAAGGCGATATATCACATAACTTACAATCGCGCCACACAACAAGGAAGGACCAGACCTTGTGTCAATGGAGTCGTGATCCCGAAGTGACCGGCCGGTCATCGCGTTGCGGGTCTATGCACCAGCGCCATCATCCATGTCACTCAGCGCTGTCTAACTCTCGGATATCAGTCACGCTCTCGCGAGAACCATCAGACGGGTCCGGAGCCATCCTGGAAGTGGGCACGTGCAGATAGAGTCCGTGCTAAGGTAAGTACAAGGAAGAAATGTCCACACCAGTGGACAAACACCTTCTATACACATGACAGGCCCTTCATCCTTCAGCCCTTAGTCATTTTACCTGATTCTCAGTTGGTGCCATTGGTCAGGATCTCATTCCGTAAGTAGTGGGGGGTATAGGGACGTATATGATAATGATATATAATGACACAAAAGAGACAGCAGCCAACGGTCTGGGGTCCAAATACAGGAAGACGGTAAGTGCTCGCTCCATGTGAATTGTGATCTGTAGAAAAACAGAAACAACAAATAATAAAACATTAGTCCAGACATAACCGGACCATCACCTTCCTCACAGCGATAAATACTGGGAGTATCAAAGGGAAACTGAATTTAAAGTCCACATGCAGACCCAGAGGTTGTAGAGAATGAAGTCTGTGAATCCACTTCTGGGTGGTACATGATCAGTGATACAACAATTGGTGGACACTGTGTGCCCAGGAGCTGGTAAGTCTTAGAGGACCCATGGTTGTGTAGCCTCAGTCTGCACACATATATTTTCGGGCAGGGGCACAACAGGACATAAATAACAGTCAGACCTACATGTCACATGATGTTTGATGATGTATTGCCTGCCAGTCAATGGATTGGTGAATCTCCTTTCGGCACGTAGCTGCAGTTCTTGCCCAGTTTGAAAAAACATCTGCCCGGTTGCTTTTTCTATCAATTGGTCCAAAGTCACTCGTAACCAAATTGTCCCTCAGATTTTTAGGTTGTTTATAAAAAAAAAGTGGAGGTACCTGGAATTCTTTAATATTGCTATGAAAGTTGAAAGTTGGCCAGTGCTTACGAATCACCTTGGAGATGGCCAAAAGTAGTTACAAATGGTATTCTATCTGGTATCGTGTGGTCCTTCACCGTTGATTTATCGAGGTCTTTCACCCTATCCCTGAGTAACCTCTAGCTAGAAACTTATTTGACATTTCGTCGAGTCTATCATTGACCCGACTAGGGTCATCAACGATTCTCAAAGATCAGTCTTTAATCTATCAGCCTCAAGTATACGTTGGTGTCCAGGAACTGGATATTCGTCTGAGAGAAAGAATGGGTAAACTTAATATCTGGATCCATTAAGATCACCTGTCCAGATCAGGAAGATGCCCTCGATAAACCTCCACCACTTAAGTACATGTACAAAAAGTGGGGACGTCTCCTCCAGATCTGCCATAAATATATCGGCATAGGTGGGGCCCCTGTGGCCCCCATTCCTGACCACGTAGCTGTAAAAAGAAACATAAAATAATTACATGTCCAAATGATCTCTAAGAGATCTAGAAGAAGCATCTGGCAGCATCAGAATGTGTAGTGGCAGAAAGCACTTTCTTTACCCCGCTCATGACATGAAGGGATGCTAGAAGAGCGTGCGGAGGAACCTCTAGATTTTGTATCTTGGTCAAAAAATCTGAGGTATCCCGGATATAAGATTGTGCTGACCGAGCAAAGTCATGTAAAATCTTATCAACAAAAATGGCTGCAGGCGATAATACCTAATGCCTCCCCAATACTATCGGTCTACCAGGGGGGTCATTTAATCTCTTATGGATTTTGGGTAGACAGTATAGTACAGGGGTGACTGGTTTATCAGGAGACAAGAACAATCACATCGTTAGCATATGCATTATCCACAAGTAATTTATAATGATTCATTTCTAGTATCCATCCTCATCGGCCAGTTGTATCTCATTCAAATAATGATCTCGATCCATGACGACAACTGCCCCGCCTTTGCCGGAAGGTTTTATGACCAGTCTGTCTTCATGGATGAGGTCGGACACGGCCACCGGCAGACGAGGGCAGGTTGTTATGTAATGTTGGGTGAAATGTTTGACTCCCGCATCTGTAGTGCAGAAATCTCCTTCTTAACCCCTGAAATGAATGTTTCAACAGCATTCGAACTAACAAAGTGTAAGAAACCAATTAGTGGGGTTACCTAGCAACCCTTTGGACATGCGGTCTGGTGACGGACCGCCGGGCATTATACATAATGGGATCTGTTATATTATTTATGCATTATGGGAATTGATGTATTTATATGAAGTGTCATTTACATTTGTTTTCCACTGATGATGTCACATCCTGCGCGGATATAAAGCCGCCGTGTATCACTGTTTGGCTACATGGAGATCGCTGAAACGTTGGATGTACCACTGGTGATTACGGAGCGCTGCCTCCCTATATTGGATGTCATTTCCTTTACAGTCTGTGGAGAATGGAACACAAGTCATTTCACCTTAAACGGAGTCCAACAGTAAAAGCCCGGGGGAGGTGTGAGCCGGACCTCGGAGACATCAGACATTAGAGAGGAACATTACCAGAATCTCAGATCTTGGTGCAGAGAGTCAGTTACTGGACTGCGTACAAAAGAATTGGGATTGGCACAAGAACAAGTGGCCAGATCTGGTTCTGGTTCTGGTTCTGCTGGGGGCTTTTCCAGCTGCTATTGGAATCACAAGGTTTATATTTTATTTTTACAGAAATTTCAAGCAAGAAGCTGATGTTCTCCCCGTCCTATAAAGCAGAAGATGATGAGGATGATGTTATCACCTTCATTGTACATCCAGATTACGATCCCAGCAATCACGAGGAGCCTTCCCCCGAGCCGGCGCAGGTCTTCACCACCAGCTCCAGGGTCCAATGTGGTGAATGCGGGAAACCCTTTGCTAAAAACTCCCATTTTTTTGCACAGAGAATTCACCCAATAGAAAAGCCGTTTTCATGTTCAGAATGTGGGAAATGTTTTGCCAACAAGTCGCATCTTCTCGCCCATCAGAGAAGCCACACAGGGGAAAAGCCTTTCACTTGTCTAGAATGTGGGAAACGCTTCACAAACAAATCGAATCTTGTAAGACACGAGAGACGTCACACCGGGGAGAAGCCGTTCTCCTGCTCCATGTGTGGGAAGTGCTTCACCAACACATCAGACCTCGTAAAACACGAGAGAATTCACACCGGAGTCCGGCCCTATTCATGCTCCGAATGTGGCAAATGTTTCATCACAAAAGCCAAACTGAAAGATCACCAGAGAAGCCACACGGGGGCCAAGCCCTACAAGTGCTCCCAGTGCCCGAAATGTTTTACTCACAAATCAAACCTGGTCAGACACGAGAAGAATCACACCGCCGAGAAGACGCTGTGATGTTATATTTCATCTGAGCAGCCATATTTAACCCATTGTGGATTCACAGACATTAAACTACCACTAAGTGAGAGGGATCCAAAGTCGTGAGGCCGAACTGTCCCCATGTCCCGGGGTTCTTGAGTCACATTCCTTACAGATGTTTCTTTATATTGTTTTTATTTTTTTCCTCCATCCAGATGTTTTCTGAAGGTTCCTGACCCACATCCGGTGCATGACGCCTCTTTTACTGTGCACATGAATGTGTATATGGGACTATGAAAACATGTCTGAAAGAAGTATTTTCGTAAATTAGTAGGGACCAGAGTTTGTGTCCCCTGATTGTCCCATATGGGGGTTTTAAAAATCTGTTTTGTATCCAGGTGTCCGAGATGTATGTGTCACCCATTCACTTATATTGTACACAAGGGTCGATGAAAAGGGAGCAGGCTAAGGGTGCGTTCACACGTCGCGTTTAACGCATGTGTTTAAAAACGCATTGCAATAGCTGAAGAGTGATTTCCCTAATTAAACAGCTGTTAACACTTGCGTTTACAAAGAGCAAATGTTAACGCTTGTGTTAACAATGCCTTAACAGTTGCATTTTGTAAACACGTGTTAACAGTTGTTTAATTAGGCAAATCACGCTTCAGCTATTGCAATGCGTTTTTAAACACATGCGTTAAACGCGACGTGTGACCGCGCCCTAAGACATCCATGAATTTAAAAAATGGTTGCCTCAATTTAAAAAGTATTGTTTAAGTGCAGTCACCTGCAGGAAATGAGATGTAACTCCCCGGTCATCAGCATTCTGGCCATGAGTCCTCCCTTACGAGGCTCCACCATGACGCACTCGCTCGGCACCAGTGACGGTCCCTGGACGCTCCGGATAGAGAGATCTCATCCATAAGGTCTCATCCACCCGAAAAGGTAAAATGAAAGAAATGTAGAAAATGGAGTTGTCCGCTTGTATCGTTACTTTGTTAGGGGTTAATATTGGGATGTCCTACTGATGAATGAGGTCCAGGTTATGTCTCATCCTCGGCATCTGCTGACCTTTTACTACATCTTTATGATTGATCCCTTTCTGTTTTATTGTAATTGGTTTTCTATATATTTCTTTGTGTAAAAAATCATCTTTTCTTCCTGAATAAATTCAGGTGAGAACAGAATCTTCATGATGACAAAGCCATCGCGG
This sequence comes from Engystomops pustulosus, assembly GCF_040894005.1. NCBI lineage: Eukaryota > Metazoa > Chordata > Amphibia > Anura > Leptodactylidae > Engystomops > Engystomops pustulosus. Next base: position 235,022,930 of record NC_092413.1, on the reverse strand, counting down.
GAATACGATAAAACCTTCCCAGGAAGACAAGCCCCAGCCATCACACTACCTCCACCGTTCCTGCACCAGCCATCACACCACCTCCACTGTTCCTGCACCAGCCATCACACTACCTCCACCGTTCCTGCACCAGCCATCACACCACCTCCGCCGTGCCTGCCCCAGCCATCACACCACCTCCGCCGCGCCTGCCCCAGCCATCACACCACCTCCACCGTGCCTGCACCAGCCATCACACTACCTCCACCGTTCCTGCACCAGCCATCACACCACCTCCACCGTTCCTGCACCAGCCATCACACTACCTCCACCGTTCCTGCACCAGCCATCACACCACCTCCGCCGTGCCTGCCCCAGCCATCACACCACCTCCGCCGTGCCTCCCACTACCATCACATCCCCCCCCAATGCTTACACCAGCCATCACACCACCTCCGCCGTGCCTGCACCTGCCATCACACCACCTCCGCCGTGCCTGCCCCCAGCCATCACACCACCTCCACTGTTCCTGCACCAGCCATCACACTACCTCCACCGTTCCTGCACCAGCCATCACACCACCTCCGCCGTGCCTGCCCCAGCCATCACACCACCTCCGCCGCGCCTGCCCCAGCCATCACACCACCTCCACCGTGCCTGCACCAGCCATCACACTACCTCCACCGTTCCTGCACCAGCCATCACACCACCTCCACCGTTCCTGCACCAGCCATCACACTACCTCCACCGTTCCTGCACCAGCCATCACACCACCTCCGCCGTGCCTGCCCCAGCCATCACACCACCTCCGCCGTGCCTCCCACTACCATCACATCCCCCCCCAATGCTTACACCAGCCATCACACCACCTCCACCGTGCCTGCACCAGCCATCACACTACCTCCACCGTTCCTGCACCAGCCATCACACCACCTCCACCGTTCCTGCACCAGCCATCACACTACCTCCACCGTTCCTGCACCAGCCATCACACCACTTCCGCCGTGCCTGCCACAGCCATCACACTACCTCCACCGTGCCTGCACCAGCCATCACACCACCTCTGCCGTTCCTGCACCAGCCATCACACTACCTCCACCGTTCCTGCACCAGCCATCACACCACCTCCGCCGTGCCTGCCCCAGCCATCACACCACCTCCGCCGTGCCTGCCCCAGCCATCACACCACTTCCGCCGTGCCTGCCACAGCCATCACACCACCTCTGCCGTTCCTGCACCAGCCATCACACCACCTCTGCCATGTGCAGACACATGATGTGCTATATTGCTAGGATCAGGAGCTGGACCGCATCTTCACCAGACTTTTTTCTTTCAATGATTCTGGTAGAGGTTGATTTTGCTTCTTCCATAGTTGTGCGGCTTTATAGATGTATTTGAGCCCTTTTATTCTTGATTCTTATGAGTGGCTCTGGATTTGCTTTCATGCAGTCTTCTCTTTATGGTAGATTTGGATATTGATACCTGGTCTACATCCTGGAAAGTGGTGGTCACTTGGCTGTGGTGAATAGGTTTCTGTGATCGTCCACCACTATTATCTTCTGTGGAAGTCCAGGTCTTTTTGAATTGATGAGGTTTCCGACGCTTTCATGTTTCTCAGAATGTACCGAACCTGTCCAGCAAGTGAACAACAACAACCAGACTTGGCGCTAGCTGTCAGACCGGGTGGCGAACCTACCCTGCGATGTCCCTGCCAACTATGGCCCTGTCAGCAGCAGATACACCGCCCTGACAAGGGCAAATCTGCTGAATGACCCTACAAGGTGACGGGGAAGGCTTACTTTGTCTGGCAGCAGCTGGATGGAGGAGAGGTAACCAGAATGTTCACACTGTCCTACAGAAAAGTGTCAAGCCAGAAACAAACAAACCTGGGACAGGGGAAGCAGGGTAACACCGGGATATGCACGACACATACACGATACAAGCAGAGTCGGACAGAACGGGTCAAAACCAAGATGGCAGCAAAGGTACAGAATCATATAGCAATAGAATAGTCAGTAAGTGAAGCAAAGGTTAAATACACAGGATAGCAAACAAGATGATACTAAGAGCACCAGATACAGAGATCAGACTGAATAACCAGCAGCCTCTGATGGAACTGGGCAGAATATACGGACAGAATGGACACTGCCTCCAGCACTGACCGCTTCATCTGTCCATTACTCAAGCCACAGCTGAAGAGGGGTTAAAGGACACCTGTCACCTCAAATTAGTGCCCCCATCCAAACATTCCTACTAAATCTACTGCCCTGGCTTTAATCAAACTTCACTAATTGTCCCTTAACCCCTTAAGGACCAGGCCCTTTTTCGTTTTTGCGTTTTTATTTTTCACTCCCCACCTTCAAAAATCTATAACTTTTTTATTTTTCCATGTACAGAGCTATGTGATGGCTTATTTTCTGCGTAACAAATTGCACTTCGTAGTGATGTTATTAAATATTCCATGCCGTGTACTGGGAAGCAGGAAAAAAATTCTAAATGCAGTGAAAATGATGAAAAAACACATTTGCGCCATTTCTTGTGGGCTTGGTTTTTACAGCTTTCAGTAAGCTCCCCAAATGACAGGTCTACTTTATTCTTTGGGTCGGTCTGATTACAGGGATACCAAATTTGTATATGTTTTATAATGTTTTCATACATTTACAAAAATTAAAACCTCCTGTACAGAAAAATAATTCATCATTTTGCTGTGTTCTTGCGCTAATAACTTTTTCATACTTTAGTGTATGGAGCTGTGAGTGGTGTCATTTTTTGCGACTTCTGATGACGTTTTCAATGCTTCTATTTTTAGGACTGTGCAACCTTTTGATCACTTTTAATAGAATTTTTTCTATTTTTCAAAATGGCAAAAAAATGCCATTTGCGACTTGGGCGCTATTTTCCGCTACGGGGTTAAACGCAGTGAAAAACGGTTACTTTATTTTGATAGATCGGGCATTTTCGGACACGGCGATACCTAATGTGTTTATGATTTTACTGTTTATTTATATTTATATCAGTTCTAGGGAAAGGGGGTGATTTGAATTTTTATGTTTTTTTAATATACTGTAATTTTTATTTACAGAGAGCCGCCGGCTCTCTAATTGCCGCCGGCAGCTGTGCCGGCGGCGATCAAAGGGTTAACACCCGCGATCGGTGCAAGCACCGATCGCGGGTGTTAGCGACGGGCGTTTGCTTCATTATTACTCCCCCATGCGCAGCAAGACGTAAGGGTACGTCTTATTGCGCTATGTCGTAAAGCAAGTGACCCATAGAGACCATACCATCTATGGTGATGGTAGAACCTCCTCTCCTCTAGGTGTAGAGGATGCCCCCTGTCTATGGTGATGGTAGAACCTCCTCTCCTGTAGGTGTAGAGGATGCCCCCTGTCTATGGTGATGGTAGAACCTCCTCTCCTGTAGGTGTAGAGGATGCCCCCTGTCTATGGTGATGGTTGAGCCTCCTCTCCTCTAGGTGTAGAGGATGCCCCCTGTCTATGGTGATGGTAGAACCTCCTCTCCTCTAGGTGTAGAGGATGTCCCCTGTCTATGGTGATGGTAGAACCTCCTCTCCTCTAGGTGTAGAGGATGCCCCCTGTCTATGGTGATGGTAGAACCTTCTCTCCTCTAGGTGTAGAGGATGCCCCCTGTCTATGGTGATGGTAGAACCTCCTCTCCTCTAGGTGTATAGGATGTCCCCTGTCTATGGTGATGGTAGAATCTCCTCTCCTCTAGGTGTAGAGGATGCCCCCTGTCTATGGTGATGGTAAAATCGCCTCTCCTCTAGGCGTAGAGGATGCTCCCTGTCTATGGTGATGGTAGAATCTCCTCTCCTCTAGGTGTAGAGGATGCCGCCTGTCTATGGTGATGATAGAACCTCCTCTCCTCTAGGTGTAGAGGATGCCCCCTGTCTATGGTGATGGTAGGACCTCCTCCCCTCTAGGTGTAGAGGATGCCCCCTGTCTATGGTGATGGTAGAACCTCCTCTCCTCTAGGTGTAGAGGATGTCCCCTGTCTATGGTGATGGTAGAACCTCCTCTCCTCTAGGTGTAGAGGATGCCCCCTGTCTATGGTGATGGTAGAACCTCCTCCCCTCTAGGTGTAGAGAATGCCCCCTGTCTATGGTGATGGTAGAACCTCCTCTCCTCTAGGTGTACAGGATGCCCCCTGTCTATGGTAATGATAGAACCTCCTCTCCTCTAGGTGTAGAGGATGCCCCCTGTCTATGGTGATGGTAGATCCTCCTCTGCTCTAGGTGTAGAGGATGTCCCCTGGCTATGGTGATGGTAGGACCTCCTCCCCTCTAGGTGTAGAGGATGCCCCCTGTCTATGGTGATGGTAGAACCTCCTCTCCTCTAGGTGTAGAGGATGCCCCCTGTCTATGGTGATGGTAGGACCTCCTCCCCTCTAGGTGTAGAGGATGCCCCCTGTCTATGGTGATGGTAGAACCTCCTCTCCTCTAGGTGTAGAGGATGCCCCCTGTCTATGGTGATGGTAGAACCTCCTCTCCTCTAGGTGTATAGGATGCCCCCTGTCTATGGTGATGGTAGAACCTCCTCCCCTCTAGGTGTAGAGAATGCCCCCTGTCTATGGTGATGGTAGAACCTCCTCTCCTCTAGGTGTAGAGGATGCCCCCTGTCTATGGTGATGGTAGAACCTCCTCCCCTCTAGGTGTAGAGAATGCCCCCTGTCTATGGTGATGGTAGAACCTCCTCTCCTCTAGGTGTAGAGGATGCCCCCTGTCTATGGTGATGGTAGAACCTCCTCTCCTCTAGGTGTACAGGATGCCCCCTGTCTATGGTAATGATAGAACCTCCTCTCCTCTAGGTGTAGAGGATGTCCCCTGTCTATGGTGATGGTAGAACCTCCTCTCCTCTAGGTGTAGAGGATGCCCCCTGTCTATGGTGATGGTAGATCCTCCTCTGCTCTAGGTGTAGAGGATGCCCCCTGTCTATGGTGATGGTAAAACCTCCTCTCCTCCAGGTGTAGAGGATGCCCCCTGTCTATGGTGATGATAGAACCTCCTCTCCTCTAGGTGTAGAGGATGCCCCCTGTCTATGGTGATGGTAGAACCTCCTTTTCTCTAGGTGTAGAGGATGCCGCTGTCTATGGTGATGGTAGATCCTCCTCTGCTCTAGGTGTAGAGGATGCCCCCTGTCGATGGTGATGGTAGAATCTCTTATCCACTAGGTGTAGAGGATGCCCCCTCTCTAAGGTGATGGTAGAACCTCCTCTCCTCTAGGTGTAGAGGATGTCCCCTGTCTATGGTGATGGTAGAACCTCCTCTTCTCTAGGTGTAGAGGATGTCCCCTGTCTATGGTGATGGTAGAACCTCCTCTTCTCTAGGTGTAGAGGATGTCCCCTGTCTATGGTGATGGTAGAACCTCCTCTTCTCTAGGTGTAGAGGATGCCCCTGTCTATGGTGATGATAGAACCTTCTCTTCTCTAGGTGTAGAGGATGCCCCTGTCTATGGTGATGGTAGAACCTCCTCTCCTCTAGGTGTAGAGGATGCCCCCGTGTCTATGGTGATGGTAGTACCTCCTCTCCTCTAGGTGTAGAGAATGCCCCCTGTCTATGGTGATGGTATAACCTCCTTTTCTCTAGGTGTAGAGGATGCCCCTGTCTATGGTGATGGTAGAACCTCCTCTCCTCTAGGTGTAGAGGATGCCCCCTGTCTATGGTGATGGTAGTACCTCCTCTCCTGTAGGTGTAGAGGATGCCCCCTGTCTATGGTGATGGTAGAACCTCCTCTTCTCTAGGTGTAGAGGATGTCCCCTGTCTATGGTGATGGTAGAACCTCCTCTCCTCTAGGTGTAGAGGATGCCCCCTGTCTATGGTGATGGTAGAACCTCCTCTCCTCTAGGTGTAGATGATGCCCCCTCTCTATGGTGATGGTAGAACCTCCTCTCCTCTAGGTGTAGAGGATGCCCCCTGTCTATGGTGATGGTAGAACCTCCTCTCCTCTAGGTGTAGAGGATGCCCCCTGTCTATGGTGATGGTAGAACCTCCTCACCTCTATTTGTTAAGGGCAAAACTATGTCTTTATCATGAGAATCTATTCCTCTCTTCATACTTCCGATAATTTTATTTGCTTTAGCAGCAGCCCTCTGGCTCTGGTCACTAAAATTAAGTTCACCATCCACCAATACCCCAAGTCCTTTTCAGCTCCAGTTTTACTAAGTAATTGACCGTTTAGAACATAATTATACTTTTTGTTTCCATGGCCCAAGTGCATAACTTTACATTTATCTTCATTAAATCTCATCAACCATTTCTCTGCCCATCCCTCAAGCTTCCACAAATCCCTCTGTAATGCTAAACTATCGGCCTCAGTATTTATTACTTTACACATCTTAGTATCATCTGCAAATATTGAAACTTGACTGTGTAAACCCACTACAAGGTCATTAATAAAAATATTAAAAAGAAGTGGTTCCAATACTGACCCCTGTGGCCTCCACTGGTAACATCAACCCAATCTGAGAATGTGCCATTAATGACCACCCTCTGTTTTCTATCACTAAGCCAATTACTTACCCAAATACACAGATTTTCTCCTATTCCCAGCAGTCTCATTTTATATACCAACCTTTTATGTGGCACGGTGTCAAATGCCTTTAAAAAGTCCAGATATACAACATCCACAGCGTCCCCCAGATCCGTCTGGAACTTACCTCCTCGTAGAAACCAATCAGATTAGTCTGACAGGACCGATCTCTCATAAGCCCATGCTGACGCTGGGTTATAAGGTTGTGCACAGTGAGATACTCCAGGATAGCATCTCTAACAAACCCCTCAAATATTTTCCCCACCACAGAAGTTAGACTCACGGGTCTGTAGTTTCCAGGATCTCTATTTGATCCTTTTTGTATATTGGTACCACATTTGCTATGCGCCATTCCTGTGGAACATAACCATTCCTCAGTGAATCTTCAAATATTAAAAATAACGGTCTGTCTATCACCGTACATAATTCATGCAGAACCCGGGGGTGCATGCCATCTGGCCCCGGTGATTTATCTATCTTAGTGTTTGTGAGGTGGCGCCGTACCTCTTCCTGGGTTAAACTGTTGACATTATAAAAAGAATTTACATTATTCCTCATTGTGTCTTCCACCAGGGGATTTTCCTGGGTAAAGACAGTTGAGAAGGCGACATTCAGTAGATTGGCCCTTTCCTCATCTCCTTCCACCATGACCCCCATGTTATTTCTAAGGGGACCCACACTCTCTGTTTTTAGTTTCTTATCATTTATATACTTGAAAAATAATTTGGGATTATTTTTGCTCTCCCTGGCAATATTTCTCTCAGTCTCTATTTTTGCGGCCTTTATCTGCTTTTTACAGGATTTATTTTTCTCTCTATAATCCTGTAATGCCTCATCGCTACCTTCACGTTTTAGCACCTTAAACGCTTTATCTTTCTCGCTTATTGCTTTCCTTACAAGACTAGTTAGCCACATAGGGTTTTTCTTATTCCTTTTATGCTTTTTCCCATAAGGTATGTGTTTCTCACAGGACTTTTTCAGAATATATGAGAAAAATTGCCACTTTTGGGGGGGCTTTTGTCTTTGAGAACATTATCCCAGTCTATGCCTTTAAGGTCTTCCCTTAGTTGCTGAAAATTTGCCCTCCTGAAGTTTAGAGTGTTGGTTGCCCCTTCACTAACGCTCTTAGTAAAGCGTAATAGAAAATCAATGATATTATGATCACTATTCCCCAGGTTCCCCCCAACCTGTAGTTTTGATACCCTATCAGGTCTGTTGGTCAGGATAAGGTCCAGCAGTGCCCCCCCCTCTTGTTGGCTCCAGGACTAGTTGCGACAGGTAATTGTCTTTTGTTGTTGACAAGAACCTGCTACCTTTGAAGGACCTGCAGGTTTCTGCCCCCCAGTCGATATCTGGGTAATTGAAGTCCCCCATGATAAGTCCTTCCTTGTGCTTTGAAGCCGCATACATTTCACTTATCAGCATTTCCTCTGCTGCCTCCATTATATTTGGAGCCTTATAACAAACCCCTAGTAATATTTTATTATTCTTTTTCCCTCCCCTTATCTCCACCCATAGGGACTCCACATTTGCGTTACTGATGTCATCTCGCAAGACGGGCTTGAGGCAAGAATTCACATATAAACAAACCCCTCCCCCTTGTCTATTTATACGATCCTTTCTAAAAAGACTATAACCATCTATAGTAACAGCCCAGTCATAGCTACTGTCCAGCCATGTCTCGCTGATACCCACTATATCAGATTTCCGCTCCAACATCAAGAGTTCCAGTTCCTCCATTTTGTTTGTGAGGCTTCTGGCATTTGTGTACATGCACTTTATATTGTTTTCCCTGTCCGTATTCCTTTTGTCCTTATTCCCCAATCTCATTCCAGCCCTGCTCCCTCCCCCATGGACTATGACTCTTCCCAGCTCTCTATGTACACTGTCTATTTGCCCTGCACAAGTGTAGTTGCCCTCCCCCCAGGTCTCTAGTTTAGATGCTGGCGAGGATGGAATCCAGTGCGCATGCGCTGTCAGCTTCCTGCTCTCATCGCTCACGGGGACTTACTGCGCATGTACCGCCTCACTGATGTCTCCAGGAGAGTGGAAGAAGAAAGAGGAGTCCCTGGACGGCCCTCTAATGATTAAGCTGGACCGCAGGGCCGATGCTCGGACCTATAAGTATGTTATATCCTTAAAGGGGTATTCCCATCTGGGCATTTAAATTTAAATTTAATTCATTTTCCATATGTAACATTTCTTCAATTGGATGTTATTAAAAAAAATCTTCCTGTGTGAAGATCATTTCTTAAGTGTGGCCATATTGTCCCTTAGAAATGAGATGGCTTCTTCGGATACGACCACCTCACACTCTGGTGGCCGGACATACTGTATTGAGCTCTGCCTGACCTCCAGGACTCAGCGATCATTACCACAGGACGGCTGCAGGACCTGCAGTAACTCCCGGACATTTCATACACAAAAACTTTTTGTTTCTTTGTGCAATCCCACAAGCAGAGGTGGTCGTATCCAAGGACACAGTCTTGTTTCTAAGGGACCATATAACTACATTTATGAGAAATTATCTTCACACAGGAACATTTTTAATGACATCTAATTGAAGAAATGTGGCAGATTAATGAATCTGGATGTGAATGGCCAGACGAGAGGAGACCCCTTTAAGAGATGATTAGTGAAGTTTGTTTAAAGCCAGGGTTATGAAATGGACTGCTTCTTTAGAAAGGGGCTGAGGAGTAGATTTAGTAGGAATGTTTGGATGGGGGGCACTCATTTGTGGTGACGGGTGTCCTTGGCTTGTTTCATCTGCACAGAGAGCTCCATTGACCGCAGGTACCACACCTCACATCTCCTCCAGGCCTTTAGAGAAGATGTCATGAAGGAAACAACCAGAGTCAATTTTCCAATTACTTTTGGTCCCACAAGATAATGAAATGAAACTCCTAAACCCTTCATCCCTTTTAAACGTGGCCCCCCCCCCCCCCTCAAATGAAAGCTGAACGTCCATATTCATTAGAGAACTCTAACCTGAATACGTTTCTATAGACGTGTAGTCAATGTCAGCATGCAAGTGATGAGAGCCTGGCCTCCAGGAGAAGACAAGTACCAAGATATGGAAGAAGATATGTGTGAAATGTCCTGGAGGAGGCAGCAGGAGTTAATGTGCACCTACTGCTGGACAGATGAGATAGATACATAAGGGTCTGATAGAAGAGACGTGTTAATTAGACTAATTACATGATACCATGGCATGTGGGAGAAAGTTACAGATAGGATGCTGTGCTGCCTATGGACTCCAGGAAATAGACATTTCAGGTGAGCACATTTCTCACTTCCTGTTAGGCCGGTTCCACATATGTCAGTGTGATGTGATGAACTCGCATCGAGTGCTGTCTGAATCGCCCGGCCTGAGCGCTGCAAACCGGAACCAAACTGACATGCTGAGGCGGGAGATGCAGGCAGCACTCGATGTGTGGAACCGGCCGTAATCTTATGGCAGCACATACATAAGGCACCTAAGTAGCAGAACCACCCAGGGAGGGATTTGTGGAAGGCCCCTCTGCAGACACAATGTCCAATGCTTCATTCATTGGTTGGGGGTTGTCCATGATGCTGCCTTACATATTGTTCGATTTCCCAGCCCATGATGTAGATCTGGAGGAATGCGCCTGTGTCCCTGCAGGAGTTCAATACCTTCCAGTAAGTTACACTTTTTGATAACATCCCGAATCCATCAAGTTGACTTGGTGGTTTTCTTCTGATTTCCTGAAGACTTTAGAAGCTTCTGGATACGCCAGGATATCCCTCTTAACATCCAAGTTCTGAAAATGAGGTTCAGAGACAGAAGGGAGAACTATTTCTGTATTGATGTCAGACACAGATGACCTTCGATAACTTCTTATGTGAATGTCAGGCAGAGGTCCAAAGGCTTCTGAGGCTCATTGCTTCAGGACCAAGGAGGTAAAGGATGATGAAAGGTAGGTCTAGACTTCTGGATGCCCTTCAGGAATCTGGATCACAGAGGATTACCAGAAAATTTCCCCTCCAAGGTGATATATAATGAGCGCAGAACTGGGGAGCTTTGGCGTTTTGGTTGGCTGCCATGACATGTATGTGATTTGATGGAAAACTTTCTGATGGATGAAGAGTGTTCCTGCTCAGTAGGTTCTTTGCTGTTCGGAGCCCCTTTTCATATGCACTGCTGACAGGGTGGAAACATACTTTTCCACCCAAGATTATCATTATTGTCATTGTCTGCCGTTTTTTGGGCCTGAAATCCAATAAAGTAGCTTTGTGTCTGGAAGAGGACCCTAGGTCTTGGAATGGATGAGTGGTATAAAGTGCACTGGCGATTCAGTTTTTGCATTCGTTCCTGTCTTACTGTAATGTATGTGAACCCCTTACTGATTGTACAGAGACGCAGAATTAATTCTGACCCGGAAATAGAAAATCAAACAGGACAATGTGAATACACATCTACAGCCCACTCTCGCAGTGGGGGCTGAAATACATCATAATGCCCAAAGGCAGATGGACGGGTATATAGAGAACAAAACGTGCATTATAGAAAATTGCATCAGTGGCAGTGTATCAGTATGGATAGCACTGAGTGGACAGCAGGAACACAAAATACACATGGAATAGTAGTGTCCAAGAAGCTAATTGACTCAGTACTGTAATGTAGTGTAAATTGTAATATGAGTAATAAGTGTATGGAAGTAAATGTGATCATGGAAGGCCAGAAGGGTGTCCAATGGGTCCCCCAAATGCAGAAAATATTGTCATGTTTATTTGGGAACGTTACATTGATGATATTTTCTGCATTTGGGAGGGGCCCATTGGGCACCTTCTGGTCAATTAGCTTCTTGGACACTACGATGCACAAATCAGCCACGGTGTCAGGCTGCTGGGGTAGTGGACCCACTGGACCACCAAGGACGATGACATAAGCCGACACCTGGGACCGGAATCTAAGTGGCACCCGATTTTCACCAGAGCCTGCCGCAAAGCGGGTTGGACTTGCTGCGGTGTGGTACCACCAAGTCATTCCACAGGTGCGACTTTGTCCTCGGTGGCACCCAAGGTGAGGTACAAAGACATTGAGCAAAATAGTAGTCGAGGACAGGCAGGAGGTCAGGACGGGCAGCACGGGATCAGAGTCAGGGATGTAGCAATAGTTCAAGGCAGGCAGCGGAGGAACCTAGTTAGGTATGGAACCAGGGTCACAATGGGGAATCACAATAACAGCAAAGGCCATGGAACACAGCTTTCTCTAGAGCACAAGGCACAAAGATCCAGCAGGGGACACAGGAAAGGGCTGTAATCTAAACAGAATGGGCAGCCGTCCAGCAGCAATTATCGGCATGCTGGTCCTTTAAATCTCAGGAAGCCGGAACGCACGCGCCCTAGGAGGCAGGGACATACACGCTGCACCGCCAAAGTCACCGCTGGATCGCGGCGAGGTAAGTGAGCCGACGGGACCAGAGCAGAAGAGGGGCACGGGTGCGCCTGCAACCTGGGTGGTGGGTCGCAGGAGCACCCGTGACAGTACCCCCCCCCCCCCCCCTTTTCAGCATCCCCCTCTTCTTGGACTGGAGGAATTTTTGCAGAAGGCCACGGTCCAAGATGTTATCCTCTGGCTACTGAGCCCTCTAACTGTCTTCATATCCAGGGCCTCCTTTACCTCAAAGATATTAGTGGAATCAGCCTCAGGAGCAGGAGGAGTCACTTGCCGAGAGAAGCAGTTCAGGATGACTGACTTCAAGAGCAAGACGTGGAAGGCTTTCGGGACGCGCATGAAGGTAGGAAGGCAAACCTTATACGCCACAGGATTGATGCGCTTTAGAACTTGAATGGACCCAGGAATCGAGGACCACGTTTATAGCTAGGAATCTTCAAATGGACGTACCTAGAAGACAGCCATACTTTGTTCCCTGTAGAGAAGACTGGAGGAGACTTGCGCTTCTATTCCTCCTTGGTTTTGGTGTAGGCGGATGCCCGAAGTAAAGATTGATGTGTTTGCTCCCAGATGGATCTGAAATCTCGGACCAATTCCTCCACGGCAGGAACATCAGAGCTCTCGGCAAGAGGGAGAGGAGGATGTAGTCCATACACAATAAAAAACGGAGCGGAGCTGGCAGATTCAGAGTCCAGAGAGTTGTAAGAGAATTCAGCCCATGCAGCAGGGTGGACCAATTGTCCTGTCGGGCGGAGATAGCAGCCCAGGGTCTGATTAACCCTCTCAACTTGTCCATTGGACTGTGGTTGGTACGCAGACGAGAAGTCCAGCTTCACTTGTAGTTGACTGCACAGGGATTGCCAGAAATGGGAAACAAACTCGACCCCGCGGTCCGAGACAAGTCCATGAAGCCGGAAGATGTGCAGAAAGAACAGACTGGCAAGACGTGGAGCCGACAGCAGACCTGGAAGAGGAACAAAGTGGGGCATCTTTGAGAACCAGTCGGTTACCATCCAGATTACGGTATTACCCGAGGAAGATGGACGATCGGTAATAAAGTCCATTGCCACGTGAGTCCACAATCAGCTGGGTATTGGTAACGGCAGAAGAAGACCAGCAGAAGATAACGCCATTCTTCCAAAGCAAGTTTAATAGCCAGAAGCTCCCGATCACCAATAGAGTAGTTCCTTTCTGTGGCTGAAAAGGACTTGGAGAAGAACCCACAGGTAAGAGTTCAGCCTTTGGGCCCCTTCTGGGTGAGAACAGCTCCAGCACCAACGCATGAGGCATCGACCTCTAGCAGGAATGGTTTCTCAGTATCAGGCTGGGTAAGAACAAGAGCAGAAGGAAAGGCAGACTTCAGGTAAGTGAAAGCTTCTTCAGCTGCCGGAGGCCAGAGCTTAGGGTTGGCGTTCTTGGTCAGCGTCCTAATGGGAGATACCAGCGAGGAGAAATGTGGGATAAACTGCCGGTAGTAATTGGCAAAGCCCGGGAATCTCTGGATAGCTTGAGGCCCCACTGGACGCGGCCACTGAAGTCCTGCAGACAACTTTGCAGGAACCATCTGTAGTCCCTTGTCTGAGATCATATACCCTAGGAATGGGAGACTCTTCTGATGGAATTGGGACTTCTTACGCTTGGCATATAGGCGATTGGCCCTTAGGAGCCTGAGTACTTGCTGTACATGGAACCAATGGGACTCAATGTCTGCGGAAAACACCAGGATATGGTGTAGATAGACCACGACACAGGTATAAAGTAAGTTTCTGAATATGTCATTGACAAGCTCCTGGAACACCACCAGTGTGTTACAGAGTCCGAAGGGAATAAAAAGATACTCAAAGTGGCCATCTTGAGTATTGAAGGCGAGACAGCGGAGATGGGACAGGGCAGTTTCTGACATCGTGACTGGCATTTTGGTCCCCAGCGGAGAACTTCACCCGTCTGCCAGTCGAGCACAAGTGCATGGCGCTGCAATCATGGAAGGCTCAGAAGAACTTAAGAAGTACACGGTGTTAGCAGGTAAGAGAAAGGTCTCTCCTTGTGCAATACCCCCACTTGTAGGCATAGATGTTCAGTGCGGTACCAAATCGCTTCTTGGTAAATCTGGCCGCTAACTGATGAGATGACCAGCAGCTTCTCGAGACGGACCACAGGAAGACGGTACTGAGAGACAAGTGCAGCATCCACAAAGTTTCCTGCCGAACCGGAATCCAGTAAGGCAGAGCCTGGAAACGGATTACCTTCACTTGATAATATAAAATCTGATCATGCCACTGTTGAGCCCAAAGGCGACGTTCTCCATCTTCTCTCCCCGGCCAACAGACAAAAAAGAAAAGGAGGACTTGAGGATGTAGGGGAGGGAAAAATCGGAACAAAAAAATAAACCACTAACCAATAACAAAGCCCAAAAAGTAAAAATCTTTAACCTCTGGACACACCTCCTCACTCCCAGCGAAACCACCATACTGAGCAAGGGGCTCTCCTTCTGCCCCTCCACTGTTTCGAAGGAATTTGATCTCTTCCTCGACCTGGACCAATTTATTTGTAAGATGACCCTAACCAGACACTTCTCCCTCAAAAATACCACCAATCCCGCTCCACTCTAGGATCCTCCTGACAATTTCTTGCACACTGATCTAAAACCTCCCTCTTCCTTCAACCCCACACAGAGTAGGGGGCCATTTATTGACACCTTCTTTCATACAGTATCCACGGAATGTAGGACTCTAACAAGAGGAACCAGCGAAAAAAGGGCACTAAAACAACTCATGGACAACACCACGATAGTCATCAAACCCGCCGACAAGGGGGGCGGCACTGTCATCCTTAACAGAGATGACTACATAACCGAAAGTACCACTATTTTCCCAGACTCCCAATATTATCTCCGCTTGGACCAGTACCCTAAATCCGATCAACTTAACCAACTCTCCTCTTTGGTCCAAAAAGCCCAGTCCTACTCTGGTATCCTTATAAAAATGAGAACTACCTAATCCCAAAAAACCCTCGCAGCTCTCTTTTTTAATTAACTCCCAAAGATTCACAAAAACCCAGAAAAAACCCCCAGACATGCAACTTGTCGAATATGTTGACATACTCCTCCAAAGTGTGTAATAGCACTACCAACTTTCTTTAGAGATTCCGCCCAACTCATACTTGAACTAGAACAAATCAAATGGCAACCGGGATACCTCCTCAGTACGATGGATGTAACCTCCCTGTATACTAACATTTCCCACGAATTAGGAATCCAGGCCATTCGAGAAACACTCTTAGCAGACCCCCTGATGCCATCCGAACAGACTGAATTTGTACTTGACAGCATCCGCTTCATCCTATAACATAACACTTTCACCGGGGACAGCAATGGGCACCAGATTCGCTCCTAGTTACGCGAATATTTTTATGGGAGCCTTTGAGAAAAGCCACCTTACAGAAAACCCACATTTCTCCCACAGACTAAAATACTTCAAAAGATATACAGACGACCTCTTTATCATCTGGGAAGGCACAGAAACCCAAGCGCTCCAATTCACAGAACAAAATCGAATACCTAGATCTTTTAGTCTCCGTAAACCAGCTACACTCTGGAATGACCACTGAGACCTTCTTCAAAAAAGTTGACGTTAACAGCTTTCTAGACTTTACAAGTTCACACTATTAAAAATGGCTTTTAAACTGACAACCCAGACTTCCCCCCTGGCACTCATGCGGAGTTCCTAGCCCCCCTCAGAACTACATCCCCGCTCATATTTAAAGATCTCCTAGAAGACTCCTCATTACGCCCATTGAATGGCTTCCCTAGCTCTAACACTTGCACCCCTCGTACAACCTGGGAATATACTCAACTGCAACACTTTTATAACAAGCATAAGGTACATCTCAACCTCCACAGAGAACTCCACTCCTTTGAGCGTCTATGCCTCTCCTCCACTGCCATTCCTCATCCAATTTCAGTGCTATACGGACTCTTCCAGGACGAGTGGGCCAAAACCTCCCCTCCGTATGTAAGGGCCTGGGAGGAGGAACTAGGGCGGACATATTCTCCAGATGATTGGTCCAAGGCCTATGAATTGTGTCATAAATTGTCCATTTCCGGCAAGGCTCAGGAAACAAACTTTAAAATTCTATCTAGGTGGTACTGGACCCCCGCCAAGTTGCACTCGATCTACCCCTCATGTCCCGCTGAATGCTGGAGATGCCAACAGACCATTGGTAACATGACACATATCTGGTGGGAGTGCCCGGTTTTACAGCCCTTTTGGATAAGGGTTGTGGACTTGATAAATAAACTGACCGGTCATACACTAAACAATAACCCAGCTCAACTGGACATTGTCCATACTTCCAATGTCCCTCCCCAAGACTAAAAGATCTCTGACAGGTTTCCTACTGATTGCAGCACGGTCACTAATCCCGAGACTGTGGAAATCCACTCGGGTTCCTTCCATGTCTGAGTGGTTCGCAGAAATCCTCTACCTGCAGAGAATGGAGGAACTATCTGCGGAACTACACCGATCGGGAGAAATTCACATTCAGACATGGGGGCCCTGGATGGACTTTATGCGTTCCCCGACCTATACCACACTTGCAGATTAAGACCCTTTTGCTCATACCTCCCCTCCCCCTCTTTCCTACCCCTCTCACCCTCCCCATACCCGAATTTGAGTTTGATTCTGTTCCATTCATATTTGTTTAGTTATACGATTGAAGATTATGTTATGACGACACCTGCTAAAATGTACCCTCTCTACAGCTGTTGCGTCTTAAACTTCTGTAGATACAAGCTACTTTCGCATAAAGCGAATACTTTGTAGCTGTATGCTAAGTACGCTTTGATCTCATGTATGTACATTAATTAGCTTTCAATAAAGGAATTTGAAAAAAAAATGGCTTTTAAACATACCCTATAGCCAATATAAACGGGTTAGAAGAATCTGCACAGATACAGACACCTTTAGAACCCAGTCTAAACTGCTTAGAGACCGCTTCACACAAAAAGGCTACCCATCGAGAGTTCTCAAAGATGCCTACAGCAAAACCCATGTCTAGCACCCTCCCGACAGACCGAAACTACTCATATGAATAGGAATGCCAACTTCATCACCAAGTACACTACGGATCACAAAACCATTAGAGAAATTTTAACCAAACATTGGAACATCCTACAGAAGGACCCCCATATCAACAAAACCCTCCCAGAGGGCACCCACGCTAAAAAACCTCCTAGCCCCCTCCAAACTTCGCAAAAAGCCCCCCACTCGAACAACTGTCAGCCTTTTTCCCAAATATAAGGGGGCCTTTAAATGTGGAGTGGCAAAATGTAAAACCTGCGAGATCCTCCTTCCACCAAATTTTCATCCAACACCTCTGGAGAAACCTTTTCTATCAACTCATTCATCAATTGCAGCTCTGACTTTGTTGTCTCCTCGAGTGCCCCTGCACCTTACAGTACGTAGGCAGAACATCAGTAACACTCAGGGAACGTATGAACACCCACCGCAGCGAGTCCAAGGCAGGATTTCTCCTACATTGTGTTTCTGGACACTGCCTCACTCACCACCATAGGGATTTTTGCAGTCTTTCCCTGATCCCCATCAAACAAATCCCAAAGAACCACCTGAACAGACTGGACCAGCTCATCAAGCGGAAAAACGACTGGATCTTCAAACTGAATACCCTGTCCCCCAACGGTCTCAATGGAACGTGTCTAAAGACTACTTACCCAAAGAACAGCCACCATAAAATTTCCTCTGTTAATCAACTATCGGGCTCTAATAACCGTCCCACAATATGGACCCTATACGTTTATTATTTATTTCTTATTTGTTACCCTATGTGTATACTTTCCCATTGTTATTAATGATTATATATATATTTTCTGTGTCTTTTATGATCATAATCTCCAGCGTTTTGTATAACAAGTGGATATATATTCACATCCATCCTTGCCCTTTATCCTTATAATGTTTTATTATTATCATTTAGTAGGCCCCAGGGCTGTTGCTATTTGATTATACTTATTATATATTTATCCCATTTTCTGTACTTTTCTCAACTTTTTTTTTGCACTTACTACTTGGCATCACATCTAGATCATTTACCCCCCCCCCCCCATTCCCTTCTTCTCCTATATACCTACCCACATCCTCTGGTCCACCACCTCTCTCCACCATCAGTCAGATAGACGAGACCCGACCTAACTAGGTCCCCTGCCCTGCGCATGCGCCATCTAGGGCGCTGGTATACCGAACCAAGATAGCGATCCCCTTCTGCGCATATGCCATCCCATGCGCCGGCATATTAACACGCCCAGCCCCTCGCACTGCCGCTATACCCTGGCGTGCAGTGTGTCCAGCCACATCTCCTCGGACCTTCACTTCTTATGCCATCGACTCTCTCTAATTAACCCTATCCTGCCTACTGCTAGCGGCATTGCCCTGCGTCTTGGCTCCATCACCTCTACACGTAACACTCCATTCATCGCCTCCCTTTGCTCAGCCCCCCCCCCCTCTATTCATCCACGTATTTCCTCCCCTTGTCACCCTCAGGTTCGCAGCACTACTCCATCTACCTGCTATACTAACATCTCCTGCTGACACCGCTAATTCCACCGCTTACCCCTCCATCGCTGCTCCTCTTCCTCATTATCCCTATAGAAATATACTTATTCAGGCTCATGTAGATTTTTATATTTCTATATATATTTTTTATTCTGCAGCTGTTAATTGTATAGAATGTCATCCTTTTATGTTCTTCTTATTATCCTGGTATAACTACATGAACGTATATGTATTTTTACTGCTTCTATGAACTTCTAGATAACAACGTGTGTATATATGAATTTTTGACAAATGACATATTTATTTATTTTGACGCCCCCTTTTCCATCTTATCCAATGTCTTTTTATGTATTATGTTAATGGACCTGATGAAGTGGACAATCCTTGAAACGCGTCGTCCACTGTTCATATACCTTGGAGTTCACCTTTTCCATTATAGCCATAGGGGCAGCGTGCACATACCAAGCCTTCACTGTCTTCTTCCTACCTTCATTTTGAACCGCAGGCTATCCTGCGTGCTACAGGGTACGCTGCCGCCAATCCTATCTTTCTCCCCACAACCTACTACATCCAACTGTAGACCTTCTCACCTACAATACCATCACCTTTTTCACTATATAGGTGCCACGTGACTTCTATCCTAAATACTACGGAGCTGAGTAAGACAGGTTCAACCGGATGTCATAGTCACCAACAGATGAGTCCCCTTGATGCAGGTTCAGCAGTGCTGTCTCAGCTGAAGACGCCCGTGCTGGTTCCTCAGAGACAGACCGGAAGAAGGTGATGTCAGCTGTAACCGGGTCTTTTCTGTCCCAAAGGCTAGTAGCCCATGCCAGGGCTTTCCCGGAGAGGAGGCTGATGATGGTAGCCACCTTAGACCATTCCGTGACGAACTGTGACGGCATAAGCTCAATGTGCAGGGAGCACTGGGTGATGAAGCCCCTGCACAAGATGGGATCCCCATCATACTTAGACGGCATGGAAAGTCTCAGCCTAGGTTCAGCAGTAGGTAGGCTAACCGGAGTAGCGGGAGGAGCCACAGGAGCTTGGCAATCTGCCAGGACTGCTGGACCACGACGGTGGTAAGATCAGCCAGAACAGGTAGCGGAACCTCAGCGGGTCCATGGCCGGATCTTACTGCCAGGCTGCTGGAGTAGTGGACCCACTGGACCACCACGGACGATGACGTAAGCCGACACCTGGGACCGGAATCTAAGTGGCACCCGCTTTTCACCAAAGCCTGCCGCAAAGCGGTTTGGACTTACTGCGGCATTGTACCACCAGGTCATTTCACAAGTGCGACTTTGTCCGCGGTGGCAGCCAAAGCGAGGTACAAAGACGTTGAGCAAAATTGTAGTTAGGGTCAGGCAAGAGTTCAGGACAGGATCAGAGTTGGCGACATAACAATAGGTCAAGGCAGGCAGCGGAGGAGCATAGTCAGGAACGAAACCGGGGTCACAACGGGAAATCACAATAACAGCAAAGTTCATGGAACACAGCTTTCTCTAGGGCACAAGGCACGGAGATCCGGCAAGGGACACCGGAAGGGGCTGGAATTTAAACAGAACGGGCCGCCGGCCAGCACCAATTATCGGTGAGCTGGCCCTTTAAATCAGGAAGCTGACGCTTTCCACACGGCCGGGGTCAGCGCTGGATCGCGGCAAGGTAAGTGAGCCAGCAGGGGACCGGAGCAGCAGAGAGGGGCACGGGTGAGCATGCCACCTAAGAGGTGGGTCACAGGAGCACCCATGACACGGGATGACATACTACAGATCTTTACAGAAAACCGACAGATCGCAATAGCATACTACACCACGACAGCTGTCACCCCCGCCACAAAGAATTCCACCCCCCGGTCACAATTCCCAAGGGTCAAGAGACTTGTCACTACACGATTACAGGAAATGACCTCATGTTTTAGGGACAAAGGATTCCCTGAGAAGGTTATCAAAACTGCCCTCCAACCCTCCCCATGACGTAGAGGATACACGTAGACCCTTTGTACACACTTACCATCCCCATGACGTAGAGGATACACGTAGACCCTTTGTACACACTTACCATCCCCATGACGCAGAGGATACACGTAGACCCTTTGTACACACTTACCATCCCCATGACGTAGAGGATACACGTAGACCCTTTGTACACACTTACCATCCCCATGACGTAGAGGATACACGTAGACCCTTTGTACACACTTACCATCCCCATGACGTAGAGGATACACGTAGACCCTTTGTACACACTTACCATCCCCATAACGTAGAGGATACACGTAGACCCTTTGTACACACTTACCATCCCCATGACGTAGAGGATACACGTAGACCCTTTGTACACACTTACCATCCCCATGACGTAGAGGATACACGTAGACCCTTTGTACACACTTACCATCCCCATGACATAGAGGATACACGTAGACCCTTTGTACACACTTACCATCCCCATGACGTAGAGGATACACGTAGACCCTTTGTACACACTTAACATCCCCATGACGTAGAGGATACACGTAGACCCTTTGTACACACTTACCATCCCCATGACGTAGAGGATACAAGTAGACCCTTTGTACACACTTACCATCCCCATGACGTAGAGAATACACGTAGACCCTTTGTACACACTTACCATCCCCATGACGTAGAGGATACACGTAGACCCTTTGTACACACTTACCATCCCCATGACGTAGAGGATACACGTAGACCCTTTGTACACACTTACCATCCCCATGACGTAGAGTATATACGTAGACCCTTTATACACACTTACCATCCCCATGACGTAGAGGATACGTGTAGACCCTTTGTACACACTTACCATCCCCATGACGTAGAGGATACACGTAGACCCTTTGTACACACTTACCATCCCCATGACGTAGAGGATACACGTAGACCCTTTGTACACACTTACCATCCCCATGACGTAGAGGACACACGTAGACCCTTTGTACACACTTACCATCCCCATGACGTAGAGGACACACGTAGACCCTTTGTACACACTTACCATCCCCATGACGTAGAGGATACACGTAGACCCTTTGTACACACTTACCATCCCCATGACGTAGAGGATACTCGTAGACCCTTTGTACACACTTACCATCCCCATGACGTAGAGGATACACGTAGACCCTTTGTACACACTTAACATCCCCATGACGTAGAGGATACACGTAGACCCTTTGTACACACTTACCATCCCCATGACGTAGAGGATACACGTAGACCCTTTGTACACACTTACCATCCCCATGACGTAGAGGATACACGTAGACCCTTTGTACACACTTACCCTCCCCATGACGTAGAGGATACACGTAGACCCTTTGTACACACTTACCATCCCCATGACGTAGAGGATACACGTAGACCCTTTGTACACACTTACCATCCCCATGACGTAGAGGATACACATAGACCCTTTGTACACACTTACCATCCCCATGGCGTAGAGGATACTTGTAGACCCTTTGTACACACTTACCATCCCCATGACGTAGAGGATACACGTAGACCCTTTGTACACACTTACCATCC